>NW_015090842.1:12552365-12631749 GCF_001431845.1 Calidris pugnax
CCCCCCCCCCCCCCCCAGTCAGTACTTCTGCTGTTTTCTTTCACCTCTGAAATGACAGAGAGTGTATAAATGATAGTGTATAAACAGGATATTTTCTTTTAAAGTAGTTAGGGGCCTTTCATGCTAACAAGATGTTTTCTCACTACGAAGACAAGAGTGTACAACAAAGGCGCAGCTATCTGCTAAAATGTCTTGGAGATGTTACATTTGTTAGGTGCTCTAGCAAGGCATTTAAAATTAAAGTTAATTAAATTAATGCGATATTAACCCAATTGTTGCACTTGATAAATCTGTAAAACCCAAACTGCGCAGCTCAAGTTTCAGGAGACAGGTGAATTAGCAATGCATGTAAATGATCACAGTTTGCAGATTCAAAAAATAATTAAAGCAGATCTATAGCTTGCAGCAAATTTCACCTGTAGTCACAGCAAATGAAGTGCTTTAAGATGCTGCTTATTGCTAGATATCCATACTGCCCTTGAAGTGTAACTACAGTTTTAAGAGAAACATAACTATACTTTCCATTCTATTCTGTCCCGTTTTGCATACACTAGTTTCATCTCCACCATGCTCCTTCACGGTCAAAAAGTCTTCTTAATTGTTTCCTTAAGACTGTGTATTAGATCTCACCTACGCAAAGACCTTCTCACCTCCTAGATGTTGCTCTCTAAGATAAGTAGCTTTGCAATTGTTTCTCCAGATAATGCCTGAAGAAATTATTGTCACTAATCCATGCAAAAGTTAAAATTTTACCTAAGCCATGCCAGGTAACAACTGAAAAGAAGCAAATGTCTTTGAAAATCAAAATAAAATTAATTAATATTTTCCAAGGTATAAAATAAGAAAAAACTTTTTAAAATTCAAAGTAAATACATATTGTTGACACAAGAAATTAGTTTCCTATATAAGCAAGTTTATAATGTGGACTGCTAAATTTTTCTTCCAGAAAAAAAGACTTACAATTATTTCTGTGTTTTTCTCCGTCTTCAGTTTGAAGAGCTGTGTTTCCCAGGACAGGTTGCTCTCTATACTGCTGTTAATGTTTTCAGCTGCTATTTAACTTCTCAGACCAGAGAATGAAACCCAGAATAATACCTGCCATATATAAGGATCAAAAGCAATATAGGAAAAAGATTTTGAATTAAGTTTGCAATTGTAGTCAACTGATGTGTATCCAAACTACAGAAACTTGCCTAAAGATGCTCACTTCATGCAGCCAACAGGGTTTAATAATTTAAAATTAACTAAACTCTTTTAGTATAAAATGGAATGGCTCTGTCAGACATTTTAAACCATACTAAACCATTTTAGTATAAAATGGAATGGCTCTGTCAGAACCGAAGTGCAGAATGCTAATTTAGGATTTTAAATAATAATTCTGGATAAATGGAAATGTCATTAAAAGGAAGGGGTTTTTTTTATTTTATTTTAAGTGCATAAAAGGACACCTTGAATTAATATAAGCCATTAAAGGTACTCCTAGATAGAGCAAAGACTTACAAATATCAAAACCCTGAGTGAGCTAGAAAGAATTTAGCACACAACAGAAATATCCTGGGTCACAAGCATGAATATGTTCATATTGAAAATACTGTAAAACTCATATGTGTATTTTGCAAATCATAGAGCTCATTGGGTAGTATCCATATTTCTGTGGGCAATATTTTTTTAAAGCTAAGCCCCCTTTTGGAAATTCAGCTACATGCACATTGGTGCTTACCATCATTGCCAGCCACTCCTCCACCTCCCGTTCTCCACGCTCATGCTTTTGGACGTCTACGAGAAGTTTGTAAGGAGCTTGGCCCTTCCTCACTGGCATCAGTGAACACAGGCATGAACAGCAATTTTAGCCAAACCATTTCCAACCATGAGCAGCATGGGTGGCTGGTCTCAAGGGAGCATGTGCCTTGGGGACACACACGGGAGGGTCAGCCTGCCACTGGCCAGGTCTTGCAGGTCGTGGGAAGCAAGTCCTAAGGGTACCAAATAGAAGATACATTTGGGTTCGTTACAGCTGCGGACAAACTCTTCTCCTAATAGTTGGATTAAAAAAAATGAAGTGCAAAACATGCCAGGTCAGAAGGGCTGAGGAGGCCCTGTGGTGGAGGTGAGCTCATGGCACTGCTCGTTTGATTTCTAATGGAGATTTCTGCTCTGAAGCAGAGTGCCAGAAAAGGGCAGTCGGCAAGCGTGATGCCTGTTTTGACGGCAGCACTGAGGACAGCCTTTCCTGTGCTTATAGCAAACCCAGGTTAGAGTTAATGTCAAGACTTAAAAATTGAGAAAACTAGAAATTAACATCACATGAAGACAGAAGCCCAACAGGAACGGATGGCAGAAGCAAGCTAGATCCCTCAAAATGCTGTCTTCATATTGCATCTTTTTTTTGGTCAGAAACATAAAACACCACCACACCACAGTGACACTCACACCCAAACATCCACTACTGCTTGGTCACAGCCTTTTCAACAGCACAGTGCTATAGGTCTCTCCCTAGTGCACCACCAGGGCTTGAAAAGTGTCTGTGAACTATAAAGCAGAAGAAGTTATTTTTCAGTTGCAGAAAGAATCAAAAAATTCCATTTCATACAGAAATACACACACCTTACATGCAAAACAACTCACTCCATGACCAGGCAAACTTCTGAAGCTAATTTCTTGTGATTTTTCATGTCATGGTGAGACTTCCCAGTGCCTAATGAAGTGCAAGCTCCCACCTGGGCTGTTGGGAGACCTCTCTCTCGCATGGATTCTCTGAAGCTGGTCCTTCAGTAGGGGCATTGGTTTTGATTTCCTTCTCCTACCACCTGCTTACCTTCACATGGCCTTTGGAAACCTGCTGCTTCTGAGACTCCTCTCTCAGAAATGGACTTGCAATCACAAGTGTTTGCATCACCTGGATAAAGATTTACATTCCGCTGTTGGAAACCAGGAAGATGCCGTATGCGTACACGTGCCCTTGCATACAATACTGAGGAGAATCAAACTACTACATCCACTCCAGTTCTAGAACTTTCCACAGAACCTGTCTCAGGTCTTTATGGTCCTTGTTCTCACAATTCCTGGATCTGGGAACACTGACCCTACAGTACCTTAAGGAATTATTTTTTATAATGTTAGTATATGTCAATGTAAATGCTTGTCACAATTCCTGGATCTGGGAACGCTGACCCTACAGTACTGTAAGAAGTTATTTTTTTACAATGTTAGTATATGTCAATGTAAATGCTTGTGTAGACTACAGATTGCTTTCCCCACAGTAAACTTCTATGGCAACCCTTTATTTCTGACTTCAGCCAAGGAGCTTCTACACATTATGTGGTGACAGGAAACACAAAGGCATTGGGAGCACAAACCTGGAGGACATGAAGAGGACCTCCTTCTGCGATACTGAAGTTTTCCGATTAAAGCCAAAGGAATGGTTTCTTTGTTAATTGAGAGGTAAAGACACAACTTGTGCCACATCCAAAGAATTCAAATGTGAATCCCAGTCATTCCAAAAATGGAATAATATTCAGACTTTATGTACAGTAGTGCATTTTAAGTGAAAGTTCAAGCCCATGGTACTGCACAGCATGCATAGATTCTGCTGGACTGAAAGACAGCAGGAAACAAATGCACCCATCTGGCCACATAAATCAATCACTGAAATCTGAAGATACACCCACAGAAGGGGAAAAATGATTAATAGATCTGTGATGTGTAAATTTTTATTTAACTCTAAAATCACACTAGAAATCGCTTTTTTGAAGAACACCATGTCAAGGACATGAGGACTTTGTACTAGCGAGGATATTCTAAATCTGTCAGAAGAGGCAGGGTAGATTGAAAGTACACAGTGAATCTGGGAGCAGCAGCTGGAAGGGTGGCAGTTGCTGCAATTAATGCCATTGCTGCCCGTGCATGGTGGACGTGTGCCACCCAGCGCCGGCCACAGCCCTTTTGCTTGGTATCTAATTCTCTCAGTGGGTTCAAATCCTCACCACAGCTTCATCAATGTTCCAGAAGCTGAAGATCCGTGAGCTCTGCTGGCAGCTCAGAACTAAGTATGGGAGTTTCATTTGCTGCAGGCAGGAAAGCCCCCAAATATTTGAGAAGGCGGGCAGTGTGCTCCGCACAGAGCTCAGCATCACAGCTCGACATTCTTCTCCATCTGATCTCAAGCTGTTTTTCTGGCAAAGGCTTGTATCTGGGGTAAATCCTTTTGAAAGAAGACTTTTAAGCTGAAGGCTTGGAGGAGGTACCCCTCGATCTGGTCATGACGTCCCTGCCCACTCCATCTGGCATGTGGGACATTTCTGCACCTTAGGTCTACTGACTCACCTTAAAAAAAGTGTTATACTAGACCTACTCCCAGGCACATTTTGCCATTAAAAACCCCAATGTTTGGGCTGACTTTGCTCACAGTTCAAGCATTAGGTCCTCAGAAGCCTTGTACCTCAGAGACAAAGCTGGTCTCTCATTAGTCACTTGCTAAATGAAGCCCTGACATTCAGTCTGTAGGCCTGTGAGACAGTATCTAGCAGCTTTTGGGTTGTATTTCTAAAACTTTGGACAACGTTTTCATCTCTCAAATGGATATTTTCCTGCCAATAACATGCTGACGCCTTTTCAAGCATCTTTGTGGGTCACTTGGGAAGGAACACAACCACGCAGTAGAACATGGATGCCGCCGAATCCTTTGACACCATTAACAAGTTTTGTCATTCCACAGGAGTGGTAATTGCCTCCACTAGTTTCAGGACCAGAAACAGCCATCTTAATCTAAAGCAGCCTGTCTTACCAATGGGAAGGCCTTGAAAACACGGTCTTTTTAAATTGGCTGACACAAAGCTCACCCCTATCTCTATCAGCATTGCAATAAATAAATGATTACAGTCAAAGTAGTGCCACTATTGTTATTAGCAGCCTGCGAGCAAAAGTTGAATCAGAAGAACACTGGAGAATGAAAAAACTTCTAATGTTCATCTCTATTTCAAGTCAGACTAATTCCACTGGAGAATGTGTTATATACTCACCGGCACGACGTCTCCAACCTTGGTTCCTGTCACTGTGGGCATCCTATTTACAATCACCACCACATTTTTTTGTTTGTTTTTTCTGTCTTCCTTTATTCACTGACTTCTGCAAACCTTTGGGAGGAGAAATGAAGACTACTATAGCAGCTTTTAAATTGACTCTTATATTAAGAATGTTATGTTTTTTATATCCGCTCTGAAAGGGTAATATGAAACTTATGAAATATTTACTAAGTGTGATGCATAAACAACAAATCACCTCTTTTCCATTAAATATTTTTGTGAAAGATATTTTTAATAAAATACTGCAGCTTGCAATTTAATTACAATGAGTAATTAAAACTTAGAGGATAATCATTTTTGGCAAAAAGTCAGTTTTTGTTAAAATTTTAAGATAGAAAAAAGATGCATATTACGACCATAATACTGTTAGTAATTAAGATAAATGCATCAATTATTAAAGATGCAAACATGTCAAGCAAGCATAACTAATTATTTGAGCATGTTAACAGTTGTTTAATGTTAACAAGCAGTGAATTATTAAAGACCCCATGTGTCACATTTTGGACTGCATAAAATATAATGTTCTGGAAGGGTTTATGATTTTCAGGTTTTGCTTAGATCTTTCCAGTCAGATAAGCAATAAATTTAAGATAACTTGCATTTAAACTGTATTTCTAAAATAATTAGCTGTAATTGTGTAATGAAATGTTGTATTTCTCACTTTATGAAGACTTCCAAATTCAGTGAAAATGACCAAAATATATCAATAGGTGTTCTATGCTGTAAATATGCGATTCTGTAGGTGAGCGTGCGATTTCTTCATTAAAAAGAGATACAGTATTTGAGAAGATTAAACTGTCAGAGTAACAACTAAACTGGGATGAAAGAGTGCGTTTTATGTGAACCAGTGCTCACATTGGTACCTGGCTTTGTGTTTCAGTGGTTGAACACCATCCTTCCAAAGGAAAGATCCACAAAGGTCCCCTTCAGCCAGCTCCTGGTGACTGTGCAAAGGCAGCTGCTCTCCCATCTCCAGATACCTGGTAGTGGTCCCACCGCAGCTGACACAAGAATAAAAAAAAAAAACACTAGAATTGTTTAAAGTTGTACAAACTATCACTGTAAAACCTGAAACTCACTTTGTCCTGATTGTGGTTTTGGTGGTGGCTTTTGGACTTGGGTGCTTTGGGGTTTTCTTTAGACGAACATAAAATTAGGCTTATTTCATGTGAAAAGCTACTTTGAGCTGGACGTTCTCCCAGTAGACTGAAAAGTAAAATCTTTCTGTCTAAGAGTTAGCTGTTAAACCTTGAAAATTCTGGTGATTCTCCAAAGGATTTATTGCAAAATCAGAGGGGAGATGTCACATGATCAGTGACTTGAATTTGCAGATATTGACTGCAATGTCCTTGTCGCCCTACCTAACCATGTTTGCAGACAGACAGACAGAGATCTGCTCAGCCAAAGGGTCTGGAGATGGACGTGCCCAGAGCCCAACATTCCCCTCAGCTGTGGCTGGGCCTCAAACATGGATGCTCAGAGGCTCAGCACCTCTTGTGGCCTCCACGGCTGCTGCAGCCCTGCAGGTGCAACCCCTTCCACCCTCGCACTTTGGATTAACACCTCAGCTCTTATAACAGCAGCTGCTAATCTAGATTGCTTTGAAAGGATCAGGGAGAAACCATACAAGTGTTTACCACCGCACATGTCAAGGGGAAGGCAACCTCTGTGCCTTGCTGAGCTGCAGCCAAGACGTTTCCTGATGGTCTTGGAAGAGAGCAGATCTTCACCACCGACATGGCAAAGCGGTGGTCCTCTTACCAGAACGGGTGGCCAGCACCACGTTGGAGATGACTGGTTTGAATTCATGTCAGGGGGAGGAGAGGCCTGGAAGCACTAAGGAAACGTTTGTTTGTTTGTTTGTTTTTGGCAACATATTAATATAAATTAATGTTTGCAAAGCTCTTTGACATCTTTAGATGAAAGAGGCTATGCACAAATATTAGGCTGCTAATTGGGTGGCTGGAGGGCACGCAAACCGTGCAGACCCAATGCAACACTTAGTCCTTCACTCCAATGTTTCAAATCTCTTCTGCCCTGCAATCAGGCAGAAGTTTCAGCCAGACAGTGGGGACACAGGTCTGACCTTGATGACTTTGAAGCCAAATTTACCCGTGGTGGTGAGGATGAGCTCACGATGACACACGCCAGCCACAGTGCCATGTCCTCCTGCGGCGCTGCGCCGGCACAATGAGCACGTTTCAGGGGTCCGACGAGGTGTCCCGGGGGGCAGAGAGGATAGTGAAGTTTCTTTGTCATGGTCTGTTTTCTAATGAAAACAATCTGATACATCCCCCTCTCCCAAGAATATCTGAAAGGCTACTGCCCCGAAATGTAATTGGAGTTTATAAATCCAAGCCATCACAAAAGCACAGAGGTCAAAGCTAGACACACTGGTGGAAAGATGCTGATAACAAAATTATGGGAAGTTAGGAGAACGGTACCTCAGGCCCAAGGCAACAGTGGGATTTCACGTGCTGGAGGACAAGCGTGTCTTTTGCAGATAATTTACTGCCCTCAAACACACACAAAGGAAGTTTGGGGACCCTACTGCTCTTCTTTTTAGTTTATCTTATTTAGTATTTTTCCCCCAATTTTTCTTCCCGTTTCTAGGTGACCTCCCTCCTGTGACAAGGTCTCCCCATTATGACAGTGAGCTCTGATGATAATGTAGGTAACATTCAGACTGAGACCAAGTGCAGCAGAAAGCTATATTTCACTCCTGACCTTCAGCTCCCCCTCTAGTGCAATGCACACATTATATTTCCTTTCACTCATAGCAGGACCAGTGAAACAACGCCGGATGAAATAAGTGACATTTCCTTAGCTAGATACCAGAGATGAATAAAATAGTTTTGCCATTTTCACTGCATGCACGATACTCACCCCACAACTTTGCTTAGCTCACATTAGATATTAAGATCTCCTCCGCTCAGCAGGGGCGGAGGGAGGGGGGGAAGGAGGAGGCAGACCCCATCCTGGCACACAAGGCTTCCCAGAGTGCCCCCCCTACAATTTTTTTTGGGGGGGAAGCTACCAATGACACCCCATGAGGTTTCCCACCCATCCCTGCTACCCCAAGCCAGAACAACACACCCTCTCAAAGGGCAGGAGAAGGTCCTGCTGCCCAGCAGCTCCAGAGCCCCAAACCCCAAATCGCGGGTTCTCTCATCTCCAGCACCAACTGCTGCACTACACAGTAGCGCTGGCAGAGCTCCAGACGTATTCCTTTATGTGTCAGGCCTGAATCTCTTCATATGTTAGGGTAGAGCTGCATGTACAGTACTTCCCTTACTTCCAAGGCGTTTTTGCCATCTGTTTCTATTATGGGAGTTTATGGCACGGAATACCTCAGACAGTACAGTATCTGTTTCTTTTCTGCTCTGCAGTTATGGTTGCTGTGCTGCTTTATGAACAGAATGATAAAACTCGGAGCCTTCTTAATTCTCTCCTTTCCACCCCCATTTTTTTTTCCTAGCATGTTGCAGAAGTGGAAGGATTTTTTACAGTTCGCATTATTATGATGAGAAGTGATTTGAAAGAAAGTACAGAATTTATCAGGAAATGGAAATGTGACTACAAGGCAGCTTTTAAAAATCCTTTAATCATATCATGATTAAGAAGGTTTTTATATTGTTACGTCTATGTTCTGAAGTATACAGAATTTTGCTATAATCTGAAATTTGCCTTTTTTTTTTTCTCTAAAGAAAGAAGAGCCTACTTGGCATAGATGGTCTCTCATTCACATCCATTAAACTCCTGCACTAAAGCAGGGGCTCCACAGGAGAAGGGCTCCATGGATTTTCATGAGTAATATTTCACAGTTCTTCGCATCCCAAAATCAAAGCATTTACTTGAAGCAGTGTCGAGTCAATATGCATTGCATATGCTCTGAGAACCCTTCATTCCTTGAGGAGAGGAATTCTTTTTCTGCTGTAAACTTTAGAGAAACATTATTGTGACGTGGAGAGCTATTATTTCCATGCAACAGCATCGTATTTTAACTGCATTTAGATGCTGAATGTTTGCAATCATCCTCATTGTCTCTAGCCCATGAGGAGGCGGAGTTGTTGCACACTTCTTTAAAGAATGAATGAATGCAGGCTCATGGGCAGAAGATTAGATAGGTATGAATTTGGCAAAGAAATCAAATATAGACACAAAGAAATATCCTATTTGCCCATGGCTGGTTTGATCACATGGTGACCATCTGGAATTTAGATCAAGCCTTCAATAAAATACAAGGGACCACACTTCTGCGGCACTCTCAATGATAAATTAATATCTGAGCTGGAAGTACTACAAGAAAACAGTGATAAAGAAGACAAAAGCCACATCTCACATACTCCAATTGCACTCCATTTCCTGGTGTTTCTTCATTTCCCCCCCCTCCCCCCGCCCATTAATATAAACATTATATGAGAAGTATAGTGAGAGCAATAAAAAATAAATGGCAATTAGAGCCAAGATCCAGAGCTAAGACAGGAGGAAAAAAGGAACAGAAACATTGGTCCTGATGGCCTTTTCCTGTTCCAATTTTTTTTAATGTTCTTCTGACCTTGATTAGATCTGCAACTTCTCATGTAAGGCTTTGAGATGAAACCTATATTTAGATAAAAAAAGCAGTACCGCAAGTGAACTGCAGAGCATGCAGGGGATCCATACAGGCTTTGCCACGTTTTCTGAACCACACTATTGCCCCTTATTTGCCCTCCTGCTGGTAGCTGATTTATCACATTGCCTCTTGAGCACAACCTGAAAAACAAAAGCCCTGGAGCCCTCTGAGCTGCTTTGGGAGGTCTCCAGCCCCCGAAATCTGCTCAGGTCCCTGGCAGCATCCCCCCATTTGCCACCACACCTCATCAGCAGGACAACTGTGCTGGGGGATGATAGCCAGTGGTTTCTTACCAACTACTTCACAACAGAGGCATAAGGCTATCCCCAAAACCCAGAGCTGGTGAGGGCTCCCTGTACAGCTCCAAGCCCTCACACCTTGGGAGCACCAGCAGAGGTGACAGTCCATGCCCAGTCACCTGTAACTGTGTAGGGCTGGACACAGCATGTGTTGTCTTCTTTTGTGGATGGCACCATGCAGGAAAATGCCTCAAGATAAACCAGCAAGTTGGCCCAACTGAAAACTAAGTCAAGAAAGAGCAAACTTTAATCTCAGGCACACTCTGAAGCCACGCTAAGGTGGAACAAAGAATGTCCTAGAAATAAGCAAACCTGGCTGGCTAATCACTAACTTAATGAAGTGACCAGTGCCACAGTTCCTGGGTTTTCCTGTTTTTTTGAAATGGGAGCTTTTTAGCACAACACAGAGTCCTTCTCCCTCAACCCACTAGTTCAGATTTCATTGCATCTGCCCACCACCTTCAAGTCAAAGGTTATTTATATGAGCCTTAAGAGCTTGAGAGTCACCTCTCTCCTTTACCTTCTCCCCAAGGGATGGAAAGCTGTGCTGTACCCAGCACACACGTGGTGAAGGAGTGTGGAAACACAACAACAACCCCCTGCCACTGCTTCCAAAGACGCGGCACAGTCGGTGGGACCGCAGCAGGAACGGTGACACTGGAGTGCTTCAGCACAACGCTCCCAAGGTGTGTTTCCCATACCTCTAGCATTAGTATTTCTGTCATCTTTACATATTTAGAGAGAAAAGCAGAAGCCAAACACAGTAACTGTTGTTACCTTTCCTCGCTGGATGCATCAGAATGTTCTTCACTGTGCACCTATGCAAACATGAGGATGCACACAGGGTTGGCCTTCCACCACAGCAGCTATTTGGTGTCTGCTCAGGATGACAGATGCTCTGCTGTAAGTCCTTTCTACAACTGAAAACGAACGGTGCTCCCTTTTCATGGATGGTATGGATGCGTGTCAGTTGGGCCCAAAAAGGAAAACACAGGTCCCTTCCTGCTATGGATAAGAAAAAAGAAAATGTTAAGCCTATCAGGACAAAGGGTAAAAAATAGTCTCTGGAAAAAACGGTGTGTGTATGTGTATACTTTGTGCCTCTCTTTAGCAAATAAAGTGCTCAGACTATGCTTTAATTCTGGTTGAGAGAGGTAATATTCACATTTCCTGCAAATCCCCTTCAGCCCCTGTCAGAGGACAGTTACAAACCCCTCTGTGGCAGTCACCTCCCTCACTTTGCTTCTGTCAGAGAACAGATTTTTAAGAACTAAACAAACATTAAAGGTTAAAAAAAAAAATCCAAGAGCCCTTCAGTTCCATTTGTATTTTAGGCTTAAAGGAGTGATTTTTTGCTTGCTGTTCGGATCAATAGATTATTTCAGTAATAGAAATACTAATGTCCTTAAATCTATATTTTTTTTTTCCCCTGCAAATCACCAAAAAGTCTCTCCCAGATTAGGCCTCCCAACCAACTGATTTAGTTATGTGTCACAGGAGCCTCAGTCTCTCGTTTTTCTCTTTTCCTGGGCTGAAGGAAATGCTTATTGGTACTGTACTTTAAATCCCAGCCAATGGAAAGCAATGTTTCACCATTTATCTGCCCCTGACACATTTTTATGTAAACCGTTGCAAAGGGAAGGGATTCACATATGTTTTACCAACTCCGCTAAAGTACGAATAAAAGGCATCCAAGGTTCAAAGAGTTAAATTACCCAACGGTTTCCCCCGCCGTGCTCGCCCCCCACCCTAAGCCCCTCTCTTCTCTCTCAGGGCTATGCTTGATTTATGGTGTGATCCATCCCTGTTGGGAGTTGACAGTCACTTTCATTTTCTGGTATTTTTTTTCCTTTCCCTGCCAAGGTCACCAGAGAGAGGGCCCTCCAAGTTTTCTGCATTCGTCCTCCTTCACCCTTCCACCGGCTTGGCCTCATGAATCATCCCGTCTTCACATTGAACTCCTGATGCTTCTCTTCCACCAAACTGCCCGACTTCCGCAATTTTTCTTCATTCTCACTAACAATTTGGTAATGAAATATTGATTTTTAGTTAGATTCAAATAGATGTTATTAAGTTTGCATTGATAAATCGTTCCCTTTCTCAGGCTGGAAGTACCTCAGTCAAATTCTAACTGCGCTTTCATACCTGGTGATGTATTAATTTGACATATTTGTCACCCAAGCTGCCTGGCTCAGAGTTAGAGGAGGGCGTCTGTCCTAATTGCTGCTATTTCACAGGGAAGGTGTAATTCTAGCTGATTTCTTCCAAGTATTTTAGCCCTAAAATAAGATCTTTGCAAATATTTTCCATGGGATTTTTTATTAGGAAAACAAGCAAACAAACATTATTTTTTTTTTTTCTGGAAGGGAGAGGTATGCATTCAAAGTATTATTAGCCAATTAATGCTAAATGTTTTCAGTTAATTTTGCTAATTGAAATATATTAAATACCAATGAATTTCCCATGGATTTGAAGTCAAGTAAGTCGTTCTCTTAACCCGCTTTGGCGAGACTCGCCGGATATGTAAGATTTTAAAAATCAGCTTAAAAAAATAGCTGCTCCCTTCACTGGTTAAACGAAGTGACCATTCCCTGCACGTGCCCGGTACAGTGACCCCTCCATCAGAGTTGAAGGTGGGACACAGGCAACACGAGGTGGCAGAAACCATGTCAGCATTGCATCATCTTCCACCTTGGCTGGGGGGGATAGGGTTCCCGGTCCCAAGACTTCATCGAGGGCAAAAATTGTGGTCAGAGACAGAAATACAAATAAATTACACTGAAAGAGAGACACGGGCTTGCCCCCTCTGAAGTACCCAGGCCCTGCTCTCCACCACAGTTCTGCCTCAGAAATAGCTGTGGTTCAGCCCCCCCGTGCCCCCACCGGCGGCGGTGGCCAGCGAGTTCATGGAAAATCAGCTCAAACCCGGCTGGCAGAAAGGGAGGGAAGGACACGCACACTCTCATTCCCGCTCTGTCTACGTCTCGAGTAACAATTAGTTTTAAATTACACGCAACTCGGTGAAAAGTTTAAACGGGGGTTTGCAGCTGCATCAATGCGAAGACTTGAATTTCAGCCGGACGGCAACCCGAGCTGCCTTTTTGCACGTGTCATTCTGCACCTGTAAAAATTCCACCTTCCCAGTATCCCTGCAGCAGAGACCGGTACGTCCTTCATACCATAGCTACAAAAACTAATCCCGTATTTACTGCGAATGGATAAAGCACAAGTGCGATTTCTTACCCACTAAATTAAAAGCTGCTTGCTGAAAAGTCAACCTCCAAAGTGTATTTAAAAAAAAAAAAAAAAAAGGAAAAAAGGTAGCCAGCAATATCTTACTACCTGTCCTCTAACAGGAGTATTGAGCTCTGTTGAGCTGAATGATTTCAAGGGACAGGCATTGATGAATAAAGCCCAATTGCTTCCTATGCTCCCGTGTCACACCTTTTTATTTACAAAATAATTTAGTATAAAAGAGGAGGTAATTCTTGGAAATTAGCTTTCAAAAGGTCAAATGAATTTAATTGGTGCCAGCTGAAAGCTTATTTAAAAAAAAAAAAAAAGCTATGCTCCCGTGTCACACCTTTTTATTTACAAAATAATTTAGTATAAAAGAGGAGGTAATTCTTGGAAATTAGCTTTCAAAAGGTCAAATGAATTTAATTGGTGCCAGCTGAAAGCTTTTTTTAAAAAAAAAAAAAAAGGATCTACAAAAGGAAATGCTTTTAAAACAACAAAATTCCAATTTAGAGCAGCCAAAATATTTACTGCACAAGAATTTAACTTTTGGCATTTAACATGTTTTCCATATTCCCCATACTATGCAGAGTGAGCTAAATGCAACATTTTAGTGGCACTGGTGGCTGCTAACTCCACCCATAGCTACCATTGCATTTCTTAAAATAAAAAAAAAAATGGAAAAAAGATGTAACAACATAAACCAACCTTCATTATCTCCCTTCCACACTGATACTGTAATAAGACTGTTTAAATGAATCAGACAGCAGAAGGGATGCATAGATTTCTCTACTTATGTAAGTTCATTCGTTCTTCTCACATTCCTCCTCCAACACACTTCTAGGATTATTTAGTGCAATAAGTAATTATCAATCCGCTTTGGAAAGCCATTATACATTTACATACTCTTCAAAGCTGCTGTTACTTTTATTGTTTCTAATGCCAAAACGGGAATGTGAGACAAGAGCCTCTCTAAGAGCAGGTTATAGTGAGTTCAGCGTGCAGAATGCAGTTTGTAGGATGCATATGGGAATGAGTCATTTCTGAGAAACATAAAACACTGAGTTATCAAACCTTTTGCTAGTCAATTATTTTTCTTTACTATGCTTGCTAGTAACGACAACTGCTATGAGAAGTGTGCTCTGCAGTACTATTTCTACTAACTGTTATTAATCTGGTGGAAAGTGAAACATAGCTGGACCAAAGCATCTCACTTAGAACCAAAAAAGCATGACAATTCAGAAAGCAAAGTTAAAATTCAAATATTTTGTGGAGTCTTTCTTTCCTTCCACTACAGGGCAGGTATTACAGAACACACAAAGTGAAATGACCCACCTGAAAACCCCAGTGAATTGAGTGGCTGTGTGGTAGTGTGACAGACACACTGTCAGAGCCTGCTAGCAGCTCAATCAGATAAATATGCACTTAGGGAATTAAAAATTGTACACAAGTAATAGTGACTGTAATGGCCTTTTGGGACCATCAAGTTCTAATAATATATGTTAAATATCGAAAATTCGTTTATCACAAGGTATTTAGGAGTAACTCCTGCCACAAGAGTGGCCACCTGCAGTGTTGCCCTGCCGTGGACCACAGCAAGAGAGTTTCTCCTCCAAAGGCTTGTCCCCTGGCAGTCAGCAGCTCAGGTTATTGCAGAGCTGCTACTAACCACTAACAAAAGCATTACCTACATCTACCCTCAGCCTCCCATTCTCCACACCCAGGCCAAATTTCCAGTGAAATCTAGAGTTGGGTCAGGAGCCCAACCTGCTTCCCAACCCACAGCATCCTAGAATGTAGGTAACAAACCCTGGGCACCTTGAAAGCACGTTCATAGACTTGATGGGACGATGGGGCAAAGCACAAGCTGCACTTGCTCCTGCCTCTGCGATTGCACCGTGGTGTGTGTACAGGTGATGCTGTAATTCACCCTCACAGAGCACATTTTACATGCCTGATGCTAAACCAGCAGTCCAGACACCTGAGATAATGCAGTAGAAATGTAAATACTCACAGTGGAAAGGTTTCCCCATCGCTGCCAGTGTCCCTGGTACTGGCCTTTGATGGCCTGCCATCAAGACGAAGGGAAGGAGCTGCTGTCAGCAAGGCTCTGCCTCCTGCTGCTGCTGAGCACAGGCTTTTTACATTTTCCCTGTTAGGTGACACCTGGGAAGTCTTCTAGGAGAAATTTTTATGAATTCTAGGAGAAAGTGTTGCATCAATAGCACCGCTGCATTTCTTAATCAGGGGACAGACTGAGCCCTTCAAATGCACCACGGACTGTAGAAAATCCAGACCAGGTTGAAGGATCATCTCCTTAAGGTTTCTACTATACGAAATACTACTAAAATAAACTCCAGGTCAGACTGCTCTAGTAATCCATCCCTTGTCTTAAAAGATTTTCGGTTTGTTTCAGAAATTAAGTAAAAAAACCTTACCATTATTTGGTAGGGACATGTTGATTCAAGGAAGCAGTTGCTGAATGAGCCAGAGATGAAGTAAATAACAAAGCTGATAGCAGCATTATCCTGTGCCCTCTTAGCAATGAAAACATGGACTGGGCTAATTCTCAGTAAGAGAAAATATTCTTTTTCATTTTCTTGGCAGGCACTTCAGCTTGGCTGCTTCAAGGCAGAAGCTGAAAACTCCCACAGCTAGGGCTTTCCTTCCTGAGCACCTCTTGTGGCATCTCCTCTATGAGAAAAGGATTTCCCTTTTCCTACTGCTTGTCCCCCTTTCCTCTCCAAGCAGCTTTCCTTCTCCTTACAACCTGCCTTTCCTCCATCTACCTGTGATCCTTTACTCTAACGAGAAGTAATTAAGTTGAAGATAACCTGTGAGGACTGGAATCACCCTTTGTGAACCCAGAGCACTGACCACCCAGCCAGACGCATACTCACACAGCAGCGGTGCCCTCAAAAGAAGTAAGATATGGTAAACAGGCTGGAAATTTAGACCTGTGTGCAAACTGTAGCAGTAAAGATGTAGAATATTCCCCCTCTGGTTCCCCAGTGTAACCAAATCTGCAGTCCATAGTTTGGGGAGCAAGAAGCCAGAGCTAAAAGTCCCTTGATAAACAAAGGTGGCCATCGAACCCAAGTCCCCACATCCTCCTGGCAGAATATCCCAATTAAATTGCTTGGTAAAACCATCATATTTTGTGAGGCTGATCCTATTCTAGCACTGCCCGATCTGCCAGGAAAGCTCAAGATAATCAAGGTTCATCTTTTAATTTTGCTCAGGGCATAAATTCATACTGCTTTCTGCCCCTTCTCCAAAATGTCCCACACAGAAGGAAATGCTGTTTTTCTTGGGGTAATGCTGGCTGCCAAGCCATCATGAGCAACAGCCTCATCGTATGAGATTAGGTTTTGGTACATTCACTGATAGAGAATACAAAGTGCAAACAGAAGTGGTCCAAGTACATTACACTATCCCTGTCTTTCAGAAGATCTGAACTAGGAATTTGGTGGTAATAGAATTACACATCAATTAATAGTCAACATGTATAAACAACATATATGAACAAACACAGCCTCAAGATTAAAGTATTAAATTACTTCCAAATGCAATTAGTTCAATGTTACTGAGATTGCAGTCAGAAACACGGCAATTTATTGTTCTGTATTTTAAACATTTGAAATCAATGTGTTTGCCTTGTGAATATACCAACAGCTATTTGGAATACAAAGCCAAAACCTATCAAACAAGGCTTAATTACATGAAGTTTTCCATTCCTTCCTGCAACTTCACCACCATTCCTCTTTTCTTCAGATCTTTCTTCTGGTGCATTTTCTTTATGTTATTAGTGCTGTCTATAAAATATGAATCCCAATTCCATGATCATCATAAAAATCATAAAATTCTATGCCTGCCATGAAAATATTACATGATATATTTTTGTGTGAAGTACATATTAAATCCAAGTATTGGAATGATATTTTGCCTCCTTGACATCAAGAACTTTCAAAGACACACAATTTCTACTCAATTGCTATTATGTTAGGTTTCTTTCCTTATTTTAAAACAGATATTTCAGGAGCTATTTATAGATTGAGGTTAATATTCATATTGCCATATGCTGTACAGTATTTGCTCATATACCCTCTTCATTTTTATTTTATATGACATATGGCGGCTGCATTACACACAGCATTCTCCTAATGTATTGCATATGCATATAACGTTTAATACAATAGTGTGTACATACACCCTATCTTTACACTAACAGATTCTGAACTGATGGACAACGTAGATCCTCAACTGTGCTCATTGCTGGACATGTTTAAGAGGAAAAGGTGTGCTCACAAATGCACCAGAGCTCTCTGCTTTGCGTGCTGGTATAGACCCATACCCAAAAACACTGCAGGGACAAAAAAATGCAACATAAATGGAGAGGGAGAGGAAATCTCCCTGGTGGCTGAGGATCTCTCCCCACTCAGAAATACATACAACAGCCTTCACTGGCTTGGTCTCAGAGGTCACCATATGCAGGCCTTAAACTCTGTATCAGCCTTAAGCATCCCACTGTTACTACCTGAGGGATGTGCTAACAAACGGCGTGATTTTTCCCCTCTTGTGGACACCAGGAGTTTAAAAATTGATTTTATTGCCTTCAGCTGATAGGTTCTTAATCTTACATCTTAATGATTCCCATATGCAAGGTACTGCCACGAGATCTAAGCAAAATTATTCTACCAAAAGCCTTCTTTGCAGTTAAAAAAATACAAATACGAAAACAGGGAAACAGCTAGCAAATTCACTTCCACTTCACTGCACTATTTGCATTGGTAAAAGCACAGCAGCACTAAAAAATCTGAGAATATTGAAACATTTTAAATAAAAAATAAATTTTAAAGACTGAAGTTTTCTTTGACATTTTCTTCCATTCTGTTTTTAAAGCTAAAAAAAGAAATAAAAATCAACAGTCAAGTAAGTGAAACAAAAAAATTAATTTGACTCTGAACTATTTATCCACATTTCGTATTGCTAAGGAACAGAAACATCAGTTATTCACACAGCTCTAGTCATCATAGCACTCTATAAAGATCAGTGGTCACAGAGCACTCAAGAACTAATAATTAGTTTTTCTTCTTTATATGCGGAAAAAAAGTCCTCATGCTAATAATCAACAAGTATGTAACATTTTCCATTAAATCTTCCAAGGTTTGACATGTCTACAGCATTCTAATGCTGCAACCCATCGTGTGTTGAACATTTTTTGTAACTTTTTCCCCAAGTGGGATTCTTACCATTGCTGTGTATCCCAGCCTGGCTGCCACCGTCAGGGCTTGTTGGTTCAAGAGAAGACTTTGGTCTGCATTTCCGAGTGGTTAATGACAGAACCACATCCAAAGTTAGCAGGGAGAAAAGATTGGCAGAAAGTGTGACTTGTGCCAAATGCTTCCTCTGGACTTTACCTGTTATCTGTTCAAGGGAGATGGAGTCATTTGCTCTTGATAAAGAACAACTCCATCCTGGTTTTGCAGGAGCATCTTGCATTGAGTACTGCCTTTGTCCTTTCAGTCCTGCTCCTTTCCACTAATTCCACAGACACAGACATCACAAACATGAGTATCAACTTCACAGACCCCCTGTTTGGCCAAAGGGGTGTGTTCATGGGTTCCTGGTGATTCCAGTAGGAACAAGGAGTACAAGTCAATCTCTGAGACACACCACACAATTCAATAGTCTTGTACGAGTCAAATTCCCAATTCAGTCAATACAAACTTATACAAAATTGGAGTAAAAAGTACTCATCCTAGAAAAATGCAAATCTGTAGTTCAAAGGTTCACGAACGTCTATTGGCTTTAGTGGACTATGGACTCCAGTCCTAGGACCTGGATTTAAAAAGACAGGCAAGGACAAAACCTGCTTTTCTTTCTCTACAGCTGATCCTTATAACAATACGCTCTCATAAAATGGTTCCAATAACCCAAAAAGCAGCACACCCCCTGTCCTCCAGTCCAAATGACATATAATTAAGCCATCTGATCTTCAGATGCTTTTTTTCCCTCCTGTCAGAAACAATGAAGAAATAAGCAGATTTCTTCTAGAGCCATAGGCTTTAACTACTGTATCACATACAGAGAACAGAAAGAAAAGCTTGGACAGGATACAGAAACCATGAAGAAAAATTATTAAAGATTTAGGGAAAAGAAAAATCAATCAAGGGAGATACACAAACCTGATTAGGAATGAAAAGATTGTATGCTCCTTTATATAAATATATATATATAGACATGTTAACGGGTGGCTGGTTCTTCTAAGATTAAAGAAAATAACCTAAGGTTAAATATCCTTTTGAGTTCCTCTGCTACCATCTACAAAACTGGAAACCTGTTTGCCATGGCTCCAAGCAAAGAGCTGATAAAAGAATATTTTTGCAGCTAAATTCTCTCTTTTTCCACCAGCTCCTGAAGTCATGAGACAAATTCACTTGCCAGAAACTGATTGAGTACAGGGGATTTTTCCAAGTCTCTTTTCTGACCCAGATTTGTGTCTTTGTGCTTTCTGAACAGATGGATAAGATGATCATTCTTTAAAGATCCCAACTTAAATGAAAATGTGTTTAGTGGTTCCAGTGCAGGGAAATACAGTAAGCCATTAAACCATGACAAATTTGACACACACAACAACTTCAGGGAAAAGAGGCCAAAAAAATGGAATGTCTCCCTTACCAAAGCAGAAACTGAATCCGAGTGATTAAAAAAAGCAGCGAGGGAGATAAGAAAATAGCCCTCCTTCCCCTCGGTGCTCACACCACTGCCTACTGCACGAGCAGCGTAGCAGGCTCCCACCAGCCGCCCCCACCCCAGCCCCATCCACCAGCATTACCAAAATTAGCCCAGAAATGCAAAGCTCCCTGGAAAAGGTAATGAGACACATTCTGCTAACTACTTGCCCACAATTCACAAATGAATATGGCCAGGCTCAGCTAAAGCGAAAAAAAAAAAAAAAAGAAAAAAAAAAAAAAAGAAAAAAAAAAAAAAAGAAAAAAAAAAAAAAAGAAAAAAAAAAAAAAAGAAAAAAAAAAAAAAAGAAAAAAAAAAAAAAAGAAAAAAAAAAAAAAAGAAAAAAAAAATGAACCAAGACAACAAAACCCCACTGAATTGTGATTTATAGTAAATCTCTGACATTTTTATGGTTCTCAAACCAATAATGCAAGAAGAAACAGCAGACAGTGAGCTCTTGGCACTGGTATTGACTTCAAGGTCAGTGGAGCACAGAAACCCATTGGTTACTGATAAAATGGCCTCTCCTCCACCCAGCTGCTTCTGGTTTTCAGCAGAGAACTTCTTGGAAACCTGCAGGTGTTTGATATTTCGTGGTACTTAGCTCCCCTACTGCACTTGATAGAATAATTACTTTGTTTAAACTTTTCAATCAACAGAATTTCTTCTTCCCTTGAGTCGGGAATTGCCTTATTTAGTATGGAGACTAAAGAAAGCAGGTTAACAGCCTTTAGTTATTCACATCTATGCAGAAGTCTTTTATTCTTGAATCAAAAATGGTATACCTATTATTATTCTTTTAACTCGTATGTAAGGGTAACATGATTGTGTCTGTAAGTAAGTGCCATACTGAATTTAATCATGCTATTTATTTGCTTTGAATTATCCTGTATTCATTTTTTCTGTACTCTTAAGCATCGATAAAGTGGTTCTTACTATTACAGTAAATTAAATGCACTTTAAAAGATTATCTTTTACATTTGTCATAACAAGAATTTACATCGATGTTTTTCTCTCTTGAAGTGGGTATAAAGAACTCGTATGCATTTTCTAATTTATTGTGTAGTATTTATTACATGAAGAATGATTTCTTAACTAATCACAACTCATTAAAATCGCAAATTATTCCCAATAACCCATGGTAAAAGACCTCTTGTATCAGGAACAGGAGAACAATCTGAAGATTTTTAGCAAAGATGCACAATTCATTTTTTCTCTGTTTTTCCCCAATTAAATGAAATATTTCAAAATGCAAAAACTCTATGGGAAGTAACAAGCCCTTGGAGGAGACAGAGAAACCAAGTGAAGACGAGGTGTAGGAAGGATGGAGGATGGATGTGAGTGGCAAATCGTTGAGCAGGCAAGGAAAATGGAGGTGGGATGCTGCGTGAAAAGGAGGAACCTCCCTTCCACCTGCATCCCTCTCTCTGGGGATGACTCTGGTTTATCCTTCACTGGTGGCCACGACAGAAAGATACACTGGGGGTTTCATGGCTGCGCCTCCACAGCCCTACGTCACATCGCCTAATGGCTATCACATAATTATTGTGCTTCCTGAAGCAGGCAGGCCCCTAACATACTTGAACTGCACAAGGGCGTTCTTCATACAGATCTACATAAAGAGCCATTTAAATCTTAGTTGTTAAATACTGCATTCAGCCTGCCAGTTACTTGCCTTTTTTTGCTTCAGATACGTGGCGGTTTCCACATGTTTAGCGCTGAAGCAGACATTTGTTTGGACTATACGCCTCTGTGTACTTTTTTAATGTAATAAAATTGACAGATGACTTCTTTTTGCAACAGGTTTGGTGGAAGAAAATGTTTTTTTTCTTGATGGCTGTTTAGACAGCAGTCTTAAAAAATGACTAGTCACTAAAATTCCTCATGCTCATTTCATATTGTGTTGATTCATATTAAATTCATGACAACAAAAAAGCAACTTGAGGCACTTTTGGAAATGACCACTCTTTAGTGCTTCTCTCCTCCAGGCTCGATAGGCCCAGAGTCCATAAAGCTGCCTGCTGTCTTGTGTCATGAAAAGAAACAGCTTTGCCTGGGAATGCCATTACTGTGTAATGAGGCATGCAGCAAAATATACCTTCAGCAGCCACTTGATGAAGGCTTGCTGACACACCAGACCAGACAGAAATGTTTTTTTGTGTGTTCTTCCTTATTTTGTCCATCAATCACATCATTAGTCAAAGCAGACAGCCCTGTCAGCTGGGCACAGATGCAGACTGGCAGGCGATCAGTGGACAGGTGTTAGAGCTCTCCCAAAACAAGATCTCGAAATGAGAAAAGGAGTGAAGACCTTGTTCCAAGGGCTGGAATGTCAATATATTAAAAATAATAATAATAAATAAAAAAACACAACTGAGAAAAAAAAGAACCACGCAGCACCCACAAGGGGAAAAGTTCAGAGGGGATGCTCAGAGCCACTACACAGAGACTTCGGGAAAAGTTAAAAGGAGCTGCCACTTTGCATTACATTTTCATTTCTGCCCGTATTAGCTGGTGTCGGTGGATAACAGCAACGTCCAGCATTCGCTGTTTTGAATAGAGTCTAAAGGACATTATGTAAACAGTATTGTACTTCAGTTTCATTAGGAAAATCCTCCATGGCACATGGATTTATTTGTCCAAGGCTTCTGTCATTAAGCTGAGACACTAATACCCACAACGAGCATATATACTTTCAGTCTGACGTGCAAAATGGCAGAGGGCTACACGAGGGATCTCATTTTCATTATAAGAACCAAAAACATAAACACAGCGAGATACATCCAAAGCGCCCCTGGTCACGGGGAGTGCTAATCAGGCAGAGGCAAACCCTATGCCTCCTGAGTCCTTACACAGGCAAAAACCTCACCAACTTCAGCCTGGAGTTGTCCTCTGCCAGCCTCTGGCGGAGCAGGGACCCTCAGGGACATTGCAGTTCTCTTTGGGCAGGATGGCCGGAGGGTGAACCTGCTCCTCAGGTCCAAACCTTCTTGGCTAAGCGATGTGAACAGCATCTTCTTCCTCAGATCTCCCAGCCATCGGTTTTATTTCTGTAAACTGTGGCTAGTTCTCTCTCTCGCAACATTTTTGTATGGGTACTTTAAAGCGAAGGGTGTTTCATTTCCTTCCCATCCTCTCAAGCTAGGTTTTTGTCTGCAGTCACACTTTGAATTCTAGAAGGTTTTTAATAATGAGTCTGGCTAATATTGTTTCTGAACAGCTTTGCATGCATTGTGTGCTCTTTCTGAGTAATATTAGATAATTCTCCAGCTCCTTGTCACCAGGCACGTGATAAATCTCCAGCAGAATCTCATTGTTATGAGTCAAGTCCTTCTCCCAAAGCTGGGCAAAAGGGTGCTCTTGTGAGGTCCAATACAAGATTCTGGAAATACGATTTTATCTATAATGTGCTTCTCTCAACCTTCCTATGGCTGAGTTGGCCAAACTGAATAAAAAGACCTTTTTATTAATCCCAGCTGAACCCCGCTCCATAGAAAAGCAAGCAGCAAATCCCCCTCTAACATGAGTGGGAGAAAACTACCCTTTGGGAAAAAAACCTGTCAAGCAAAAAGTTGCCGTCAGGACCATACAAAAAGAGCAAAGACGTTCACAGGATGAAAGTGCAGGAATTGAGCAGCCAGGGATACCACCTCCGACTGCAGTTGGGTTTAGTCTTATTTTAGCAAGAAAGACAAGACCCTCAAGTGCAGCGATTTGAACAAAAAAATCAATTAGTGCTAATTCCCAGGGAAGTGGAACCAACCAAAGAGCTAACCAGCTTCTTGCTGACAGAAAACGAGTTTGCCAAAACCATGTCACTTTTCAATTAAAAAAATACAACTGATAAACTAGAAAACTTCCCCTTTAGAAACAGAGGTAAAGTGGTTTGGGGAAAGGGACAGCAAGTCAATTGGACAGCAGACATGAACAATCCGCAGCTGGAAAGCTGCAGTGATAATTAAGGTGTCTTGGTGGGGTCACAGGTTTTGCTTCAACTTTTGCCTCCTGCCCACTGCAGCTTGCTCTAAAATCCTGTAATTACTCGAGGCTTTCCTATTTCCTCCAGGTCTTCACCGTCCTCTTTCCCGCTTGCCCCTTTGCTCATATTTACACACTCCACTTCCTCTTCCTTATATCAACCCCCACTAACCCATTACCCTCCCTTACCTCTTCCTCTGGGCTTTACTACTCCTTCTCCCCATCTTTAACCATCTCCAACCAAACTCCAGTTTCTCACCATCAGTACCCGAAAAATAGGTTTTAATTGACATGCAAAATCGAAAACATGTATCTCACATTTAAACACTCTGATCTACTAAAAGTAAGATAGGGAGCATGCCCTCTCCATCTCTCTGCAATGACACCAGGTTCCCACATGCCACCAGCATACTGACCTGTTTGAAGTCCTCAGGCCCACCGGTTCCTGGGTCTTTGGGAGCACTCAAGGCTCAGCTGCTCAACCGCAACTTGGTCCTGAAAGCAGAGTTGGGAGGAGATCAAACACGGTTTCACACTCACTCTCTCTTTGCCCACCCATATTGAGTCTGCTCCTTCCCGTGTCTCCTGGACCAGACTTGGGCTGCATCACCCCACAGCACCCAGCTTACAGCAATGGAGGCATCGCCCATCTCCCATGGGGATGTGGGAAGCCAGGATTAGATCCTCACCCTCTGTTGAGCAGAGGAAAACCCAGGTTCACCATCATCCCAGCAGCCCATCAGCAGCAGGGTGAGGTCAAAGCCAGCCTGCATCCCAGCTGGCATCCAGGAGATTTACTTCACAAACATGAGGATTAATCTCCATTCTTACAGAAAAACTGAGTTCCTGTGAATGCTACTGGACATCCTTGGATCCCAGCACTGTGACAGGCACTATCTGCAGTGTCTGGTACACGGTGATGGGCTCTGGGGTGAGAGCTGATAGCTGAGTCCTCCTGGTGCAAGTCAGAGCACGACGATACACACAGCTCCAAACCTTATACAACAGGACTGCTCTGAAAAGAGAAGGTTCCTGGTGAAATATCGAGGTAACCTGGATTTTAACTTGCGTCACCGCTGTCTTTGGTCACTTATTTTAGCAACTATTTTGAAAATAAAAAAAAAGGGGAAAAAAAAAAAGAGGTCCATTCTTCTTCAATAAATAATAGGCTAGGGGGAAGGTGGAGGGAGGACGAAAGGAAGAGAAATTAGGATCACTGAAAGGTCAGGTGCCTTTATACAGCACAAGGGAAAAGGAGCAGGCTTTCAGATCTTTCCAAGAGCTGACCTTTCTAAAGATGTGCTCAGCATGAAGGGGGTACTACCTGATACAGAGCCACACATCTACCTTTAAATAAGAATTAAAGCCAGGTATGTCTCTGGAAATACCATTAATCAAACGAGCCTTTAGAGGTCACTGTTGTGCCAAACAGACCTGGGTGGGATACATTTATCTGGTGAAAGAAAATAGTGGTGTTTATAGAAGCATTAGTCCAACAAACTTCTAAGCTTTATTAATAAACTCTGCTAAATAACCCTTTTCCTGGAAAATGGGGAGAAAAAGTCATTAATAAATTAGCTTTGTTACCCAGCTTTTAACCGTGTACACGTTGGCTTCAAACCTCCCGGAAAAATTAGAGTTGAAAAAAGTGAACCCAGCCCTATGCAAGTGGTTAAACTCAAGGGAAAGGACCTTGGTTCTCACAAGAATGGAGGGAAGAAAAATAACATATGAACTTGACTAAACCATGGGGGACTTGAGTTTTAAAACAGATACCTTTTGTGATTCTGAATGATTTGTTTCTTCCCCAGCTGCAAAATTGCAGTAATTTGAGGCTTGTTTGTGGCAGAATGGATGTTTTAGACTACAGATGCTTCTGTGTGGTGGTAGCAGGGATCACACAAGGACTTTGAGGAATTCCTTAGGTGGTGGGTGAATTTGCTGAGATGACAAGGTGCGCTTGGAGTTTCCAGGTTTATGCAACACAAACTTCAGGGAAGTCCTCCCTTGATGCCTTCAGCTTGTCACTTCCAAACTTCATGACAAGCCCAGGCCATACAATGAGAAGGCACCAGGTGAAGTTAATCTGCTAAAAGCACATGAGAAGAAAAACAGGGTCCACTCAGTGCCTCATTCCTGCTGTATTTGTGCTCCAGTGGCAGCATGCAAAAATCATATGACGTATCCCCTGGCTTCTGCAGGCTGGATCCTGTCTCTGCAGCATTGTCATCGATCTCTTGTTCTACATTAGGCTCCTAGGCAGCCCATTGGGGCCGATTTGTCAATAATTTCAAAGGTTATTCAAACGTTCAAGCTTTATTGTGATTCTTAATGGATCATCTCCATAGAGCAATTTAGAAGTGTGGGAGAAGGAAGGTTAGGCAGCAATGGAGAAGGGAGAGTACCAGGCTGGTAACAGCGCTGCTCTAACATTGCATGCTACCACCGCTACACCTTACGTACCAGATCCACCATGATCGATCCATGCATGAGTTAGATGCATCAGTGCTTTCGAGGAAGGCACCAATAGTTACCAAGATTCAGGAAGAGGGAGAACACAGCATTAGTGAGAAACAACAAGGCAAACAGAAGGGAACCACCAATGCTATACTGGAACTCAACAGCGCTGGGTCGTTAGTAGTCTTAGTGACTGGAGGACAGACTTGCCATTCTCAAACCTGCCTGTTAAATCAAAAGCATGAGATCCAGGAAAAGAAACCCCACAATTTAGCATGAGCTTACCAATGCCTTTTGGAAAAGTGGAACAAATCTTCACAACAAAAGCAAACTCCTGGTGAGAGTCTCTCGGAGAGCCTCACCTTCTAAAAGCACAGAGCAACACTTAATGTCTCCCTCCTACCCCTAGACTAAAAGTGCTACAAAAATTTGAACTAATTATTGTGCCAGCTCATCTGTTTGAAGCCAGAAATAACCTCAATGAAGTTAATGGAATTAAGTCAACATAAAAGAAAGGTGATTTTTCCCCACCGAGACTCAAACTATCAAATGAAAAGCATTTGGTATAAAGACAAACTACAGCCAGTTGGGACATGAAGGAGGAAAGCACGGGGCACAGCCCAGCTGCGTTTGGGAAGCAGGAGCAAGGTAAAGTGTCAATTCCCTGTGAACCAAAATCCCTTCAAAGCGGGAGATCTGCCATAGCTCCTGGCTGCACTAAAGGCAATGACAAAACTCTGAATTCATCAGACCCACTGTTTCATCTAAAGTGTCAGCCTCTTTTTTTTTTTTTTTTAAAGTGGTCTTAAGCTGGAATATATCATCAGTTGAGAGCTGCCAGATATAACAGTTATGTTGGGAGGAACTGCAGATTTTGTCTAAACCACACAATTACCTTTAGAAAAAGTAGTTTTTTAGTCTATCTATATCTGTAGAGTACACCCAACGCACCTGTCAACCAGATAGGCTATATGTCAGTCATCACAGAATATCAAGTAGATGTCAATCAAATTAGTCTTTAAAAAGTAAGGACTTCTATACTAGAACCACTGAAAAGATCTATATGATTAACACATGGAATTAACACCTATTTTATTATATCTATTATATTTTCTTAAATCGCATATTCACAATAATGGTTTTACAAGTCTAAATATCAGCTGTACACTAGGGTCTGGGTAATGCTCCTTTTCCAAACAGACAAATTCAGTAATTTTCATGTTCAAGGTGGCAGCATCCCACCGAAAAGTTTTAATATGAGAGAGCAGCAAGACAATACATACTACAGTAACTATGCCAATAAAAGCTTCAACTTTGCACTTCTTACTGCATGTAGCCCTTAACCATGAATGGCTTTTACCATTCCTTGGGTGAGGACTACTCATGGCAGTGAAGATCTCATGAAAGCAGGAACTCTTAAAGGTAAAGATTAAAGTTCCAGATTATACATATCATAATAGAAAGCTGCTGTTGTGTATTTTGCTGAGGAATACTCTCAGTTTTTACATTTTTGCCTTAGCATTGCTAGGAGGAAAACTCATCTGTAAAAATCTGAGACGTAGGAAATGTCTTCTCCTAAGCCATGATGCAAACCTCAACTTTCAAATCTCTTCATGAACAAAAATGCAAAAAAAAAAAAAAAAGGAAAAATAGCCCAGTATAAAAGAAATTAACTATTCATTTTGAAGCACTTAAATTCTGATTTAATTAGTTTAAGTTTCTAAAGACAGTCCTTTTAACCTAAACTACAGACATACAGGTTGTCATTCAAGGAAATTTCAGAAGATTTCCTTCAATGTTTTTGAGACAAATAAATTCAAATTAACTTTTATCTATAAACAGACTAGTTTTAACGAATCAGCATTTTCTGATGAAAAACATTTCATCAGCTAACACCAACCAGCTCTACAAATTAATTGCTACTTCACAACATGAAGAAATTTGTGATAGATCTTTCTTTTGTCATTAGAACAAATCATTGAGATTCAGCATGTTGTAAAAGTACAAATAATAACAACATTTATAGGGACTGATTTAACATCTCAAAGGTTTTTTTTTTTCATATTACTTTTCTCCTTCCGAGCAGAAGCAGAAAGAATAAAACAACCCTAAAAATGCTATAAACCCCAAGTATTCTTTAATTAGCAAGAGCCACAAATCAGGGACAGCTGCCTGAATTTTCATGTCATTCCCTCTGGAAGATATAACTTCCAAAACTGATTATTGGATTGAATAATCAGTAACGGATATTCTTGGATCAAACATTTGCAACGGAACTCTTGGATCAAACATTTGCAATGACACCAAACACCGCTAGGTCTCTATTGCAGATGCCAAAGCAAGTTCTGCCTCCCTTCTAGGACATTTTGTGATTTCTCTAGTCCAAAAGGACCGAATTTTTATCAAAACTACTTCGCGCAGTCCATTTACTTACCAATGTCAATACTGCTTTTTACCTCACTTTGTTCTTCTAATTTACAGAGACAATTTAGTCAGAGTAGTTGTACTTGGACTTTTAAGGGTTTTTAAAACACTGGGACAGTAAAGTGAGATCTATTACAGTGGTGGGAAGATAGTATGAGTTACAGCACAATTACTACCATTTCTAGCAGCATTGTCATGTAGTTACGATGTAGCTTACATTAGGTAAAACGGCTCAAACGCCGAATAGAACAATGTACCGCCTATAAATCTCCACACATCTTCTATTATTAGGAAAACTTCTTAAAATTCATACTTGATAAAGTAATAAACTTGCTTGATGTATAAGACCCCACACACCAACTGCTGAAATACAATGAGGGTTGTTAAAAGAATAAACCTGTTGAATAAATCTGCTATGTAAAAATTTATCTCAATGTTATATATAATGAAACCCTTCTTAAACAAAAACCTGATAAAACAATAAACCTGTTCAAAGATTAAATTTGCTGCACTCTAGGGCTATACTTCTCTGCTGTATTTGGAGCTGCCAGACAACTTTCAACCTGTTTAATTTCAGCAGTTCTGTTTTTACACCATTTTTTTTTTGCTATTCTGTTTCAATCACCCCTGCACTTGTAAAATCTAGGGAGATTCCTACAGTCCGAGTGCAATTCGCTATAACATTCCTGCCAATGAAAGTTAACAGATGAACTTTTTCATTTTTTCATGCTTCCATTTTTCTTGATACAAATGCATCTCCAGGCATGAGTAACAGTCGCCCATTAGCTTGTTATAAAGGCCAGGAAGAGAGTGGAGATGGAGAGAGATCTATGATGCAGAAACACTGGAGAGTGCCTAGAGCAAATGTTCATCCCACCCTGGACTGCTGAGAGAGTATCTGCACCCGTTAGTAATGATGTCCCAGAGGAATAAGACGATGTGAAGAGGATTTTAGTATTTTGAAGAGGCAACCACCACTCTGCAGCATTAGCCAGTAAGACTGGCTCTTACTCATGAGATTCATGGTCTATTTGCTTGAACAAAAGCTCACAGGTTTTGGCCCTGACTCCAGAAAACAACACCGGAGGCAGGCTAGGAGCTTTGCTAAAAAAAATGTCAGGAGAACACCCATGACTATATCAAGCATCTGGAGTGTTCTTTAATAGTGAATAATGATATTTCTTTTGTCAGGCAGCTGGCACCTTCTGCCTCCTGACACCCTCTAACATCACTCTTACTTTGAAGGCCTTCATTAGTTCCCAGCACCCCTCCCACCACTTCACCAACTTTCTCTCTACCTCTGCACTCACCTTCTGAGAAATGCAAGTGAGCTGTTGCCACCCAGGACCTGCCGTCATCAGGAAGATGGTTTCAGCTTGCAAGGGTTGGTTTTGTACTAAGCAACCCCCTTTCAGGTAGGTGTGGAAAGAGGCTTAGTACAGGACTTAAATATCCATGGGTTATTTGATTCTATAGCTAACACATGAAGATGCTGAGAGCTCTTTGACATCTCTCTTAGGTGGCTGCAGCTTTTCAAGGGCAGGCACCAAAAATTTCCTCTGATGGCTGGTGGTACTAGTAGCAGCAGTAACCTCCCTGGCCAACTGAGCCTTGCTCTCTTTTCTGCAAGGGCAGAACATCTTCCACCTCAGGTACCAGGACAGCCAAACCTCACCTGGGTCAGCAGGGTGCCTGCTCACCCTCTGCCAGATGTGGATGAGGATGTTAGCCCACCACAAGGGCAAGGCTATTCTGGTGAACCTTAAAAAGTCTAAAGGTGCTGTGTTTGTGGAGGAAAAAAAAAGGCTGAAGTAACACTTCACCTTTGCTGTACATTACCTGTAAGCATTTTTTAACAGGAGCCATCTTCAACCTCAAATGCCAGACGTGCATCTGCCCTGATGGAGCAGCGAGTTTCTGCTGAGCCCTGTTCCTGTCTCCCAGGTGAGACGTGGGGGAGCTCAGGACACTTGCACCTGTGATTCCTGTTCTGATGGTCAGCTAAGGAGGAAAACACTGACAGCTGGGCATTAAACTCACTGAACGTGTGCAACAGAGGTGCAGATAGAAACGAACTGTTCAAAAATTGGCAGTAAATGCTGCCAGTAATATTCAGGATTCATCATTTTATTTTGGCAGGGATTTGTTTCACCATAGGAAAGTACTTCCAGAGTCATCTTCCACTGAAAAATGTGAGATACTTCCAGAAACTGCAGTGAGCAAACCAATTAATCCTCTCTCAACTCCTTACAAGGGACTGTAACGAAAGGCCTAATTCCTAGAGACAAGGTCACTCCCCAGGAGCAGTTGGGCTGGCAGAAAACCCTGAAGTATAGAGGAGGCATGTTCGATGCTGTCTTTACTCAAACTCTGAGCCAGCAAAGCTCCTTACAAGAACTAATCAAAAATTCCACCTTAGACGAGCTGCAGGGACTGCTTTCACTGATTTCAGGCACCAGACACCTGCGTCTGCGTGGAGTTAGATGTCCAAGATCTGCCCTTCCATCCTTTGACAGCAAAGTCCAGGCTCAATCAAATCAGTTCCTGACTTTTATTTTCAAAATCTTCCTTCAACGAGACAACAACACTGGAGCACACAGAGACACCCCAGCTCCTACCTGGTGGGGTTTGGTCACCGCTGGGGATGCAGAAAGAAGGATGTCTGGGAGGTCTGCCCAAGGCAATGCACCAGCAGAGCGAGACCAGCTCCACGGGTCAGCCAGAGACCAACTCTCTGCTCCACCAAACAAGGAGCCTTTTAACCTCTTGTTGTTATCAATGCACTGCCCACCCCACCTCTTCCTTTCAAATAACACGGAAATAGTTCCCAAGACAGGGTGCATCCCAATAACCAGTCACAAGCTCACCCTGAGCAGGATCAACTCTGAAAGCTTCAGCCTTGGGAGCATCAGGAGCACGAGGATAAATCCAGTGTCTTTGGTAAGAAATGACCAAGGTAAAAGATGTAGAAATTACATTGTGCTCGTCGCCACTTCGCTAAAAAGACAACTGTGATGACATTAAAAGAACAAATAAAAGGATGTAGGATGATGCTACCAGTGCTGTGATACATTACACATTTCGGTCCCTAACAATCCTCTTTGTGCTAATGAGAAATAAATGTTAAAACGTAACATTAAAATTATCAAGAGCAATTAACAATAATAGTATCTGTGGGTCTCCATAGCAATTAGGGAATGAATCAGATGGCTGTACTGTTGTGCAGGACTCCTTTTCCTTTTCCTCCCCTCCTGCATCCCAAAAGGCAGGCGGGGACAGGCACCCCCGTGCGCTCAGGGGCTCTGCCTTCGGCGGCTCCTGTTTGTCGCTCACCTAATGCTTGTTTGTTTTTATTCTCCTCCTTTCCAAACAGTCACTGGACTCAGCTCAGGCACGGTGATCTGTAATCTAGCAGCCATTTTTCTGAACATAAGCAGCTTGCATTTAAAACTCTCCTGCTCATCTGTCTTCATTTGAAGACTGGGTTAAAAAATAAAATTAATGATTGCTATCAGAGAGAAGATGAGCAGCATCACCAGTGAAAAGTAGCACTGCCACATTTTACCAAGGCTAACATTTTTCACTGGCTGGAAATGGCTGGATATACTTGTAAACATTATTAAAAATAATAACTTAATGTTTCCTTCCTGTGACTAGCTAGCATTAGCAAGGTATTTTCAATTAGCATTTCCTCCAAGCAATGTAAGTCTTTTACTTCATTTTATTTAAAAAGGGATTTGTTTTCTAATTTTTTTACTTCTGCTGTTGTCAATAATAGAATTCAGTGGAATGGCTGCGGCTTTTTCCTCCCATCACTTACAGTTTGTAAGCCACTGAAAGGGAATGTATGCGTTTGATTTTATTTGCGTTAGCATAGCTGTCCAATGAAAGAAAAAGACATAAGTATGCATTTCAATCCGCTGTATAATATTATGCGAGGCTTTAAAATACAAGTAAATAGCATCATGCACTTAAATCAAGTCATTTTATTTTTAGGGAAAATAAACAAATAATAAATTGATAAAATAATATAGATGTCTTCGCTTTTTTTTTTTTTAAATATGCATTATGAGTAAAAACACTAAAAAATCCTTCCTCCAACATTTAACATTCCCATATAGCAGAGATTGTTTCATTTCCAGTTCTAACAAGCCTCTCCTCTCCTTGATGGACTAATCTTACTTTGTTACAAAAATACTATACATATATGTTTTTGAATGCTAAATAGTCAAAAATTATTGCAAATGCAAAGTTGTATCATGGGTTTGGCAGCCTGAAGGTGATAATTTCCTTCAAGTTCAACACAAAGTTGTTGAATATTTCAATTGATTGCATTGGGCAATTCTCCATTCATTTAATCAGATTAACATATAACTTGCATATTCAACATCAATTTTACATGCTCTAATCCTATAATGTATAAAAGGTTGCAGTGCAATACAACAAGCTCCAAAAAATGCTGTATATCTATTGGTAAGCTTTTAAGGAACACATACATACACACACACATGGAGATTCAACTAGCATAACAAATTATCTACTCGTACTGATAGAAAACAACTTTTGAATAAAAAAAAAATGCATCAGTTCTTCATTTGGAAGTAAAGATGTGTGTTCTACATATAACATATTCTTCAATTCCGGAAACAAATAATTGATTTTCTCTTCTATTCATACATCTGCTAATTAAAAATTTACTTTTGAAGTACAACGTGAAACCTTCAACATCCTTAAATGTTTCATATACCTCTAATAGTAAAACTCACTGACCCATACAGTAGTTTACAACTGCTTTTAAGATAGGTCCTGATTGGGAAAGCCCTGAAGTGCTGACATTTCATTGACTAGTCACAATTTCTAATTCACTAGTAACAAAGCAATCCTGGAATATAAGAATCATAAACTCAATGTATCAATCCGTCATTCAGAATTGCATTCATAAAAGTATTATTAATGCTTCACTCACACACATGTGAAGGTAACACCAAACAGCCTTTTATAGAGCTAGAACCAGCATGAGAAGTCAAAGGGTGTTTAACCATGATTAAACATATTTCATACAATAGCAATCTCTTCCCAGGAAACAAAAGCTTGGTATGCCACCATAATTAGACAAATGTTGTTAGTCACAAAATGAATGTCTAAACACGAGCTAAAATTAACTCAGCACAACATCCTAAATCCATAGTTATTCCATGGAAATGGAATTATTGGCATATTAAACTTTCACATTTACTAGGCTCAACAAATATCCTGCAATCCCAGGAGGAAAATCTATTGCACCGATGCTGAGGTCCATTTAAGTGCATATGTACGTAAAGGATTGGGCCCTAAATCTGTATAGACGTTTACTTTTATATGCAGATAATGTGTTACATGGAGCCAGTACAACAAAGTCTTAAAGTGAGACAGAGCATAATAAGAACGGCACAGGAAGAAGCGAAGTATATTGGCATGTGGAGTATTCCATCTGCAAATGCACTATTCAGCTGTCGCATCAGAATTTAATGTAATTTGGGGGTGAAATTAAGGTGGTTTAGATGCCGAAGAGCAAGACCACTCGTGAGTTTGTAGTGAATGTACCCCATGGTACACCATCAGCTGGACTCGGTCTGGAGTCAGTCAGACTCCGACTCCTCTGAGCTCTGAGTTTCTACCCCTTTTGGAGTTAGTCCTGCTTGGAGATACATTTCTGTAGCTGTAACAGCAAACAAACAATTTTTTGTTTGGAAATATGTTTAAAATATATGTGTGTGTGTATGTACTGTGCACGCACACATTTGTTTCCACACTTGCCATAGAGAGGAAACCATTTTATGGCAAGTATCCAATCCTTCACATTATTTCTCTGGCAAACGCTAAAATGTCTGTCAACATCATGTAAACAGGCTGGCAGGGAATTTTGAAGAAAGAAAATGAAAGCTGCCATTTATTCTGTGCATGACACCATTTAAACATTTTTCAAAACATTAAATGTTGAATTGCCATTTAAAATTTTGAATCATTCATCAACATGACATAAGGTGGCATGCATGTCCTTATAAATTCAAACAGATCAATCCCAGAATGACCTACTAAAAAGCAATCAAGAACCTCAAAGCATGTAAAGGTGCTATAAACTGTGGCAGATAGCGCAGGGATAAGATGATGCTAAGCAACACATCTGGTCTCCGTCCTCCACACAGAGACACTCAAATGTGGTTTAATTTTGCAGAAGTTAAGTGTATACGGTCGCAAGTAGTTAATATTGGCTCAGATTGGCTCTGGGATTAAATCAAGAAACCTTTTCAGTTGGGGACCTGTTTGCAGCCCCCTATGGCTTTGCATCTAACAGTTACTTGCATAACTGGAACAGCCCCATCTGAGAAGAGCCATCAGAAACTCTGCAAAGCAGCTGATGGAGACACTGCTTGCCCAAGGCAAACATCCCCATGGGCAGCACTGCAGGGGTGTCCTGGGGAGCCATTCCTCCCATTCCAGGGGGCCTGCCTTGTGCTCAACCCCAAGGACTCAACGGGACCTTGGGTCCTGAGCTGATTTCACCCAAACACACATGATTCTTGAAGTTTTGGTAAGAACTTCAACAAGGAATAATATCATTTAAACATTCCTTTGAATACATCCTGCTGATCCCAGTGATTTGTTGGGCACCTCACTGTTTGTTGTGTGACAAGTTGGACTTTGGACAAGGTCAGCTCTTGAATCTTGATTATGTTTTTTTCCCCTTGAGCCAGAAGACATTGATTTGTACATCTAGTTTACCTTGTTTTCTTAGCCATTTGTGACACAGTACAACAGTTCCCATCGAAAAAAGTGTCATGTAAATAAATTACAACTTAGGACGTATACATTAAATAATTTTATAAATGAGCTTTAAAAATGAAGGAATAAAAAATGCCAGTCCCAGCTTCTATGGCTGCAGTGATTATTCTGATCATGTTGTCATGTGTAATGAAGCACAGTCCCATCATTAATCAAAAGAACCAATCAGATAACTAATTTAGGCAATATTCTTTACCACAGGACATGTCGGTCAGTAAAAATGCATTAAAATAGCAAAAGATCAATAGTAGACACTAGGGACTGTGTTTACAAACCAGTCTTAAACTTTAGGGTATTATATTCTCAGTCATACTGGGCATCTGATTTTTTTAAAGATAAAATAACATATAAGATAAATGCTGAGATTTTATTTTCAGTTAATAATGTGCATTAGGGGCTGTCTGCTACAAATGTATGAATTGCTGTGTTATTTAATGATTTCCACAAAAGTGTGTTTAGCCACTTTCTAAATACACTCTAACTAGACTGGAGTGACACTGCACAGGGAAGAGTTGGCAGGTTCAGGATTTACCGATGTGCGCCTTCAATACCTTACGTGGAAGCCCACATCAAACACTACGCCTGGCAAACACTATTTATGTTCTGCCTTGGGCAGCCTTGTGTTTTACATAGTCAATACCTTTATTTAAATGCAGATTGAAAGGACTTTGTGGCGAGCAGAGGCATACTTTTTCTAAGTTGGATCCTTTTTTTCCTTTTTTTCTTTTTTTTTTTCTTGAGAATGAGATTTTTTTTTTCAAATTATTCCAGTAATAAGGAAGTGCATCTCAGATGTGAAATATCGCCATCGGATGTAATCCTTTCAAGATGGTAAAGGGAAAAGTGGAGCAGAGCCTTAGAATAGCTGTAGCCTGGGTACAACCTGCTGCCCAGGCGTAGCATCACCCCCCTGAACCCCGGAGACTGGTTCCCACATGCCTGCGGAGCCATTCGAGAGACACTTACTTGTTAATAATAGTGTAAAACCACAACGGAGTTATAAGCTCAATAAGTAGTCTCAGTACTTAACCAAAACCATAACGAGCCACATTATTCAACTTCCACACGCAACGCGCATGAAGAGAGGGAGTGCTAAAATACCGACGTGACAGCCTCACGGATAGGAACAGTATATTATTAGGTGGATGCAACATTTATATAATCTCTGTTTGGGAACACACATCTCATTTTCAGAAATACTAAGGAGCTCCCCATCCTGCCGTAAACATCAGTGGAAAGACATTTGGCACCTTCATCAAAAGTGCTATCCTCTGGCTGACGGAGAAACAGATCACCATAAACATCAGTGGAAAGACATTTGGAACTTTCATCAAAAGTGCTTATCCTCTGGCTGACGGAGAAACAGATCACCTGAATCGTTAAAAGTTGATTCTTACAGCTCAGTTTTGTAAGTTTCTCAGGCACTGTCCTGTGGCCATGTGGGCAAGGAGGAACGGGTGATCAAGTCACACTTTACCATGTTTATGTTAAAAAAAAATATCCTACAAACCAGAATAACAAACATCCTGAAAGAAGAAAAACCCAAACCAAGGAACCCCATCAACAGACCCCAACAAATCAGAATGCAGTTGTTTCAAAAAGGCAGAGTAGGGGCTGCGAGGCAGCGGCAGGACATGGCTACAGAACACAGCACGTGAGGAAAGGCAGCAGATCGGCAGGGTCCCGGTGTTTGCCACAAGCTGCAGCTTTGGGGCGGTCATACCTGCAGTCAGATATCTGATCGCACTCAGTGGACTATTCTTACTTGAAATATTGAATTCCTGTTCAGATTACTTACATTCTGGCCTCCACAATGTTCTGCGGGCTGACATTCTGTGACGAGTACAAAAAAAAAAACAACCAAAAACCACAAGGAAACTTTTTTTACAAGTTAAATTTTAAACCTGCTTTCTAATAGTTTTGTGCAACCCCGCTAGCTCCTCCGTTGCCACCTCTCCTCTATTTTGCACATCTCCTCTGTCACATCTTCTCATAGCCATATCTATTCCAAGCCAAAAAATGCTGATCTAGTTAATCTGGCATCACCCAAGAAGCTACGGGGTGTCTTGTGGACTTCCTCAACACCTTCTCTAGCTCACCAGTAGAGCTAGTCCCTGCAAGACACTCTGGTGGCCTGCAAACATGGAAATACTGAGGATGTCACCAGAAAGCAAAAGGCAAGCACAATGTACGTGGCTGTGCTACTGGCATGGGGACCAGACGACAGCAAGAAATGTTCCACAAAACACTGTAAGTAGTCTCATTGAGATTGCTTATAATGCTTATGTGCTTAACAGTAATCATAAGCTTAAGCATTTTAAGGCCTGACAGATTTGATAAATGAGCTGGTAGAATACTACTACTATAGTCCAAAATACACCTAGTAGCACTTACTTTTGGAGAAACAGGAAAGCATCTGAGACATTTGAGCTGCTCAGGACCCTTGCATTCTTCTGTTGTTTCAAGAGATTTTACTAGATAATATTTGCTGATGTTTTTCTTAAAAACACAGAACCTTATTTTATTGTACATAATTCAATTATTTATTTCTACCCAATAAAATAAGCTCATTCAAATAAAATCAGAATTACTTCCCTCTTTTGGCTTGGGTACAGCATCTTTTGTACCCAGCTAAGCAATCTTCACAGTGCTTGGCAATAATCCTGCTTAGAAGGGCAGGATTTAGAACAGATGCAGACTTCTCCATGTCGGGGTGCTACCAAGTTCTCTGTTGATTAGTAGGGTGCATAATTGGGTATGACAGAATATAGATTTCTGGCAGCAAATCATTTCTAATGGGAGAAGCCACTTGCTGAGGACACCCACTTCAATTAAAGGTAGACCAAGCCTCTAACTTAGGATGTTAACCCTGTGACTTCTCCCAGACCCACTATTTCTGCTTTTAGGAACCCAGATTCAGTGTCTGGTTGCGCCATTAACAGAGAAACAACCATTAAGATAACGCATAAACTTAGAAGTGGAAACAAGACTTCACCAGAAAATAGTTTGCTGAAGCTGTCTCGTGTGTAGCAATAATCTTTGATCATAGAATACTATATAAATATTATGCATACACAGTATACTCTGATATATGCTAACCTCCAGCTAAGTGGAAGATCTCAAAAACATTTAATTTGTAAACTAATTATTTGCTGTGGATGTAGGTACGCTCTTTTGTATGTGCAGTGTCAGCCATTTGTGGGCTTTGATGCATACGGTCCTTGCACACACCTCACAGTTTGAAATGGAAGGGGTGGAAAACCTCACCCCAGAAGTTCTGAAAGGACAAGGGTCTATGTAGACACCGTGACACGATGCCTATTGCAAAACCCACTGAAGTCACACAGAGCTTTTCTGTTGGCTTAAATTCTACCTCCTCTTTTGCTTAAAACTGATCTCAAAGCAACAAGTGTTGTGTGTTTTAGTATCTTCAGCTGCTTATTTTTGATTAGACAGCATGTTCACCTCACTCTGAAGCAAAGGTAAGGGTGAAGCAGTGTGTGCTACACACAGACATTGGGAAGCAAGGTTGCCATGAACCAGATACGAGTCCCTCTTTCATCACAGAATCATTCAAGTTGGAAAAGACCCTTGGGAACATCGAGTCCAACCATCAACCCTACTCTACAAAGTTCTCCCCTACACCATATCCCCCAACACCCCATCTAAGATGTGTGGATGCTGCCTTGCATGTGGCTATCACCTTAAAATCAGCAATAATCCTTATGTGCTTAACGTAAGGCATGTGCTCAAGTGCTTCATTTGATTAAAGCCTGACTGATTAGGCTAAGGCTTTTGATCTCGGCCTCTTCTTTTAAGAGAAGAAGAAAGGAAGGAGAAATCAGTCTTAGACAGCTATATATCTACAGCACCATCTATGCCACAGTTGCTTCTCCATGGGAGTGATGACCTTATGCACGATGAGAGGTCTCCACCTCACTGAGAAGCTCTGCGCAGATGGGTTTTGCACATAGTGCTGCAGAACCAGTGGCTGGGCCATGGTGGTTGGGCATCGGTGACTTCCCCGCAGCTGGTGGGAAGGGCTTGGGCTCACACTGCTGTTGTGTGGAGTCTTAGCATCAGGGAGACTCCTGAGGACTCAACACCTGATCCCAGGGCCTGGGGTTAGTACCTGGGGCTTGGTGCTGTACAGGCTCCTCAGAAGACCTACAGAATCCCATGCAAAACACCGCGACAGGGAAAATAGCCAAGCCTGAGGGCAAGGTACCTCAGCAACAGTTTTCGCTGCCAGCTCACTCCTGTGCTTCTGGAGTTTCCCAAACGAGCCTCTTAAGAGCTGCCCCCGAATTTCCCATGGCCCATGCTTTCTTCTCCACCATGTCCATGTTTCAGGGATGGTTGGGCATGTCTCAAAAGGCTTACAGATCCAACTGGGACAGCAGGGAGGAGCACAAGGGCAGAGAGCTATGCAACGTATGTGTGGCACACTTACACAAAACTTCTGCTCCCATAACTTTCCTAGCAACTTTTTCTTGCACAACAGATTTAATTCTGAGTCTTTTCAAAAGTGCTGGACTAGGATCACATACAAGCCTGGTATCTGAAATGTAGCAATTCATAGAGGAAAAAATGTCAGCTGCTTAACACTACACAGCAACAGCACAAACCAAGATGTGAAACATATCGAGCTGGAACTACAGGGGAATTTCAGGCATAAAATGTAATTGCTTGAACTGGAGTTTAGCCAGCACACCAGGATTCACACCCCTGTCTTGCAAAAATACTGCAATGAGGTGTGTGAACCACAAATAATCATGACCTCAAATTTATGACTTACAGGCATCCTAGCATGGTGTTTCCAGCAATACTGTCTTCTCCCAGCACCATACTGGGACATTTGTTCTGTGTTGACTCAAAGAGGAGAATATTGCACACTGATTTACCAGCACCACTACACGAACTGCGATGGGCCCCTTTAGATGTCCCTTACTCAAGTAATGATGCCGCACAGCTTGTGAGATATAACAACATCACAGCATTAATTGGCATAACTGCAACTACAGCATGAAGACTCTGTACCTTCTAATATGTTTTTTTAAGAGATTAACTAAATCTTTTAATTAACAATGTCATATATTTTTATTGTGCTTTTGAAGATGACAATAATAAACACAGATGATAATTTGTAGAGAGAATATAAAGAGTGATGCAGGGTACTATTTAATTCTTTGTTAAGTCTACAGTTAAATTTGCGCCCTACAAAAAATATCTTAATTTACTGCCATGATTTGATTCCCTTCATACTGAAAAGGATTTTATGGTAGCACGGGTCAAACATTTGCCATCAAAATGTTTTCAGAAAAATTCACATCTGTTCTGTTGAAAATGTTTCAAGGAAATATTTGCTTTCCTTGACACAAAAAAAAAAAAAAAAAAAAAAAAAAAAGTTGGGAAATTAAAGAATTAAAATAGACCATGACAGAAGAAAATACCTTTATCATAAAAGCTTTGGGAAACACATAGTAAAACATATGTGCTGCTCCTCTCAAGAGATGACAGAAGCCCTCCTTCCTTTCCCAGTAAATCCTACAGTAACTTGTCCCATCAGAACGCAACCAGAGGATACACCTGGGGTAGGAAACACTGACCCAGACCCTCAGGCTCGTGCAGCTCCAGGGCTGGCACGGTTCATCCAACACAAAGAGCCCCTGCAGTAGCACAGACTGGCATTACACTCTTATTTTGGTATACTTTTTTGAGCTATATAAACCAAACAAGGCAGTTACAACTAAATAAGCCTTTCGATTGTATTCTTTGGATAAATTTTGATAGCTAGCCAATACATTAAAATATGTATTTTTAAACACAACACAAATGTTGCAGCTCACTGACCTGTGAAACAATGGGAATATGAAGAACAGTGAGGATTAAACCACTTCAAATCCCTCCAGCTCTCACTCATACACCACACTGGGAGAAAATACAAGCGGATACATTTACACCAAGCTCTGTCCTCATTTATAAAGTGATTCCATAACACGTACAGACTCCAGCACACTGGATAGTTATTTTTGATCTGTGCTGCATTTTAAACACAACAGTTTTTAAAGTTAAAGGAATCTGATTAACTCAGTGTTACAACTGACAGAAAAGTGACAAGGTCCAGCAGAAACAGATGTTCCCTGCAAGTTGCTTCTTCCATCCCACGCGCCTTTTAAGAAACATTCAAATTCCATTTGGCACCTCTCCCAATATTTTTTTTCCCTATCTTTAATGCAATTGTAGGAAAATTTGACACTTATCTCACTGCTATAAATTTAACAATAATACTAAAGAACATCACTCACATTAAATCTAAGAAAGTGAGACCATGATAATGTACACAGTTTTATGCTAATCCCTTACCAGTACTCTTGTGTGCTCTCGTTTGCTTGCATTAATACTCTGCTTAAGGTAGATTAGTCTGTGCAAACCTACCATGCCTGCTGCACTCTGCTAGAGATTCCACCTCTGCAAGTGGACCAGCCTTCAGCAACACCATGAGGAGGTTTGAGTCTCAGAGATAGAAGGTACTTCTGTGGCAGGTGGAAATTGGGCCAACAGTTGATACCTACACACCTAACAATTTGTATCAGCTGGAAACACGAGTCACTGCAAACCAAAATGCCAGTTATGAGAGTATTGCACAGAGAAGTATCTGTGTCTTGTGGAGGAACCCCAAATAAATGTCTGTTAGTGGTTGAGTATGGAAAAGAAAAAGAATTTAGATAGAAAGGTGCCAGCCATTTCATCATATCTGCTGAATGTGAAAAGCTTTAAAAACAAAAGAAGGGAATGTATGTGTGTATATATTATACAGTTTAATAACTCTGCTCTAACTACAAATTAATTCAAATCTTGTACTTGCATTAAAAATGAACTCTATCTATTTTATGTTGATCATTAACTAAGAATATTTCACACTAGAGATTTGTCATATTAAGGAGAATTGAAACCACTTATATCAATTAATTGTATTATACATAATCTTTACATAGATTATCAAAAATAATTTAGATTCTATATTAAGGAAATACTAAATATGAATTCTGCAATGAGTCATGACCCAAACTCCTGTCTAAATAATATTTTGGGATAGGGAAAGGAATGATAGAAAAGCAGTGTAAATCAAAAGCTGATTGGGAGAACTCCTCTGTGAAATTTCTCCATTGAAAAATGCAATGTAATACAACTTCTGTGCTTCTTGCAAACATGTCAGTATCCTTAGGGACAGTGTCTCAGAGATGGGATGGAGAAGGAGGGGCCAGTGCTACCAGCAAGTACATGAAATAGGACTTCCTAAATCCAGCAGGATATCCTGAAGCTGGTTCTCCTACATGCCAGAAAACCATGTTTTGGAGTTTCTTCTCTCCATTCAAGCCTTTTAAAATGATAATAATAATCAGACAAGTCAGCTTTTATTGTTGAATATTGAAAAAAACTTGGCAAACCATAGTGTGTGCCAGTCATCCCCATTTTTCATGGATAAATTAGTCCCACTAACAGACGAAAACAGTCAAAAGAAACACAGAGTAGAAGAAAGTTGGTGTCTGCTAGAGAGCATGAGGTCAAACAGTCCCAGAAGGGCATGAGGCTCATACAATTAAGCAACTTTTGACTAGCTTCAGAAAAATACCTGCCACTATGATCACCAACCAGACAAACAATGCCAAAAGCTTTGTGAGCGTTGCCCCAATTTTTACCTCTGTACAGTACCTGTCAATCACTTCAAAGCAGCAGGAGGAAGCTCTGCAACAGGAGGGGAGAGGGCCACAGGGGCTAGAATACCCCGAGACATGGGGAGGGGGGTTAGAGACCACAAGGAGCCCAGAAAAAGCAGTAATGCTGCAGAACATGATGTGCCATTACCAGTGATTCTTCAGCAGGGCAGGATTCTTGGCATGGGAAAGGGAAATAAATACTTATTAAATAATTGCTTACCTCTTCAATAAATCCAGCTTTGAACACAATTAACAGAAAAAGAGTCTAAATCAACTGGACACATGGTTCATTGTGAATTATTAATTTAGGGCTGTATCACCGCACATGAACTGAAGCAGTCACACAAGACAACATCACCAGCATCATTTAGATAGACTTTTCTCAACCCAGAGAAGGCAACAACCTACTCAACACAAGTCAGAGCTGATGATATGCACCACCTCACAGTTACCATGCCTGCCTTAATAGACTGTTAACATTTTGTATTTAACTGATGTTTCCACAAAAATACATATCCCCTGTATGTTAAAACACAGAGCTTTAAGTTTGCTCATCTTTCCTCAGAGGAAGAAAAAATAAGCCTCTGCCACGGCAGCCTCCTTAGGAGCATGTCCATTATCATGTTTTGGCACTGTGCAATGCCTGGCATTCTTCATGCAACCTGCAGATAGCCCAAATACTTCCTGGAAAGAGATTTCAATATGAAATTCCCCGGAATGTTACTGTAGACCCACTCAATTCTGAGTATAACCTTGAAAGAACTGATGAAAGGTGTTTGACATGCTAACTACCACATTTATAAGCAGTAAAGGTACATGCTATAGATCAAATTCCAATGGCATTATACCCTTCTCTGAAAGGGAAACAAAAACTTAGCCAAATATTTCTGATTTTGTGTGAGTTCCACAATCACCAAGCAGGCCACAAAGAGAATTCCTAAATAAAAAATAAATTACTAACTTTACCTCTGAATAATTCTCTGCTTCAGTGCTATATCATCCTCACATCTGTCATTACCCCATGCCTTTTCCAAGCAGGACAAATTAATGATAGGGGAAGCTTCAGAAGTCCCACAAAATCCTGGATGTCAAGACCTCGTGTGCTGCCAGAGAGATATCTCAGCATGTTGCAAATGCAATTTGAAAATTCTGGATTTGGAAATGGGGCTGTTTAGCTCTCGGATGATGCAGAGAATCGATTAATTAACAAGTGACACGAGACCTACCCATCTCTTTGCTTCACCATCCCACTGGGAAGCAGGAGGAGCGCTGAGCATCCCCTGGAGCGCAGAGGCAGCCTGTGGGGCTGGGGAATATGACTGCAGCTCCCACCTTTCAGAGGAGCTGAGACTTCATCAGCATTTACGTCTGCCAGAATCAGCTCTAAGGCTTTTCCCACTGTCTGAGATGCAGAAAGGAAAAGGAAAGCAGCGATGCTACGCTAAGGGAAAGGCTGCTTGTCACGCTACCATTAACAAAGGCATCAAAGATGAGCCATATTAAACAAGAGTTTTCCTTTATTGAGGAAAGTTGCAAACAATTCAGTCCAAAATTTCAGTAACCACTCTGATATGATTATTGATGCAGCTGGTTTTTACCTTATGGTCAAAACTGAAAACAATCAGCAGAACACAAATGAGAGTATTTGCAAAACCGGAAACAAAGAACAGCTTCAAGGCCTCAACATTCTGGGAAAAAGATCTTTTTAAACTTTTCTATCCAGTAAGCCTCCCTAGTTGGACTGCCTGTCCAAGAGCAAGAAGTGTGACTAAACTGTCACAGAGTCACGGAGCCCAAACTTAAATGGTGTTAAAAGCCAGCTCTCTCCAGCCAGCTGTGGGGAGGGCACAGGGACAAAGAGGGTGGAAGTGGCCACGTCTCACTGACAGGAAACGCATCGCCTTAGCTCTAGATGCAGCAGCTTTAAAAAACACCTTCACCCGTTTCACGATGAAAACTTTGTTCCAGGAAAAACAAGGGGAATTAAAAATCCCCGCAAGAAGGCCGAGCACCACTGAGCTGCCTACCCCAGCACAGGCTCCGGCCTTCAGCCCTCTCCCTTCCCTTCAATTTCTTTCCTCCAGGCAGATGGATAAAATTAGGAACATGCACATAATAGTGATCTCCATTCAAACAGTTTCTTGTTTACTCTCCGCCACCTACTTTGTCTACAGCTTTCTTTCAAGTAAATCATACAATTACTCTTTTCCACCCACTCTACTTTTTAAGTGACATTTGATTAACAAATAAACTAACGCTTAATAAGAAAACTATTGTCTAAATAAGCACTAATACTTTAAATTAAGTACTTTAAATACACCTAATTATGTATTTAATCAGGATTTAACAGGGCATGCATTGTATGCTAACTAAACACAAAAATTAGATTACTTAAAAGGTATTTATTGAGCTTTAAGAATTATATAGAAAAGAAGTATTTGCTACAAGCTGGCCCATATAACTTTTATTTACTTTAAATAACATTCATGAAATAAATGCTTAAGTCCAGTGATATCAGTTACAGTCGCTTTGTGGTTAAATATACGTATGTCACACAAATAGGATTGTTTCCATATGGTATGCCTTAATGCCTTTAACCTGGAAGCATCAAGCTGGTTTCCCATATCCCACATCTTACATCTGAGCCTCATGAGCTTGTTTCTATCTATCGGCATTTGGGAACTGCCAAAATTCAGAATTTGTGGTCTGCGGGAAGTGTCAGCATTTTGAAACCGGTTTCCATTCAGATCATTCAGATTCAGAAACATCTTTTCACCTTTTTTTTTCTTTTTTTTTTCCTTTTTTATTTCCCCCTGCTCTTTTCCCATAAACTTTTCACAAACTGGAAATCCATCAGAGCTGCCCAGAGCTGTGCCTGCTGGAAGCCTGGGGGCCTGCCTGGGGAGCCTCCTTGTGTTTGGGGACGGGGTCTTCCTACGCAGATGTAGATCCAGAAAGCCGAGCTCCGTGATGCGGGGCAGGCTTTCTGGTGTGGCTACCTTCGAGCCGCAAGTGCTGGCAGGCAGCCACGGAGCCACGCAGGTGACCTGGCAGGAAACCAGACAGATTTACAATGAAAATCTGCTTAGCAGGCTAGGTTCTCTGGGAAGATTCATTGAAAGCCAGATGTTTTCGTGAAATGTTTTGCTTTTGACGAATCGGCATTTTCTGATGGAAAAAAAAAAAAATACTTTCTCTCTGAAAACTTCCTCTGAGCTCTGCCGGCAGCCACCGCTGAGAGGAGTCAACAGCAGGGCCATGAGGCTGGGCCACTGCTTGGGACAGAGTCCCAGGGCCTCTCAGCTCCTGATCCTCCTCCCTTACACCAGAGGTGCCCACCATGGCTCAGGTTGTGGGACAGATCATGCTGTTCTCCTCCACGGCCGTGGGTGGGAGCTCCACAGTGGTGGGAGCTGGCCCCAAGACAACCATCCCCAGGTCCTCTCAGCTCCTGATCCTCCTCCTTCACACCAGAGGTGCCCACCATGGCTCAGGTTGTGGGACAGATCATGCCTTTCTCCTCTACTGCCGTAGGTGGGAGCTCCACAGCTGTGGGAGCTGGCCCCAAGACAACCATCCCCAGGTCCTCTCAGCTCCTGATCCTCCTCCTTCACACCAGAGGTGCCCACCATGGCTCAGGTTATGGGACAGATCATGCCGTTCTCCTCCACTGCTGTGGGTGGGACCTCCACAGTGGTGGGAGCTGGCCCCAAGACAACCATCCCCAAGGCTCTCCTACCTCCAGCACTTGTGTCCAGACAAAAACACTGCCTCCACACCAAGTGGAGCTGGAGAAAACACTATAGTATCTTCAGGGTCTCCTAGCAGCCCTAAAAAAAGCAGTCCCTATCTGACCACCAGTCTGGGTAGGTGTTCCCAGGGTATCAGCATTGCACCCACCTTCCTCCCCCCTAGAGGGACAATCCAAGAGTGGTGGCACAGGAGCCCCCCAGGGAGCTGTTGGTGAGGTGTCCCCTGCTTGCCCACCTCAGGCTGTGCTTCACACACCCAGCCTTTCCAGCAAAACCCACTAGCAGCAACGCACCTGGGATCTAAAGAAGCTTCAGCATCCAGGTCTTCCTGCCACCTTCTGCTGTCTAACGCTGACTTGCCGATACGAGCAGTGAAAGGCAGCCAGGGCTGGACAGCTGAACGCAGCTCAGATAGATAGACACAAAGACATTCCTCATAAAAATAAATAGGAATAAAACTGGAGAAGAGGACCGTGCAGCACGCGGGGCCTGGGGAGTGACTGAAGTGTGGCGCCTCTTTCAAAACATGAGCTATCTGGAAGTGGCACCGAAGGCAAGCACATGAAAAGTGCTGATGAAAACTCTGCTTAAAGACCTCTTTTTCTGAGGCAAAAAATGCCATATGTCTTTCTCTCAGCAGCAGGCCAGACCCACTACTTTACTTCTAGTGCTACAGTAAATGGTACACATTAAATAGTCACTAGGTCTCCACAAACTTCACCTCCGATATTATTTTAAAGGACTTTCAGCTGTGAAAACCAGTGTCGTTTTATTCTCCAGACATAGCTATCTTTCAAAGCTAAGATAATTTATTTTTTAATACACAAAGTATTAAAAAAATCTCTTGAATCCGTCACATTCAGAACATCTGTCCGTCCCAAAGTCTCAAAACATTAACACATACTTTGACTGTAAATACGTTAGAATATCCAAATAACTGTGTGTCAGATATGACACTTACTTGTGCTAGTGAAACCCAGATGAAATTCATCAACTTCAGTAGATTGCAGATTTAGAGTTCTGTAAATAAGGGAAAAAATTGGCCCTGTGCTTTAATTAACATTTTAAATCAAATCTGCATTTGAAAATGTTCCAAAATTGGAAGAGATCATAAATAACCTTGGTCTGCAATATTAGACTAGGATATACTGTGCATTCTTTGCTTTAAAAAAAATGTGGTTTTTATCAAACGATAATTAGGGTTGTGCTTGAAATTATCACCCTTAAATTCTTCAGGAAGGTTAAATGACTGCTGAATATTAATATTTTCCCTTTAGTCAGGGATTCAAAACAATTCCCAACAAAATGTTGGGGCCGACGGATTTGGAGGGCTATGTCATTAAAAGCTGCTGTCGTTATCCCGCTTACATGCTTGTTCTGCAGAGACCATATTTTCAGTAATAAATAATGTTTTGAAACAAACAGGTGATTTCTGTAAGAAGAATCGACAGTATTTTTTTGAAGGCAGTGGTTTCTGTAGAAACCTTTCCTCTCTTTGTCCTCTCCTATCTGCAGGGTATTGACAGCTCTGACAAGACTTTGATTATCTAGTCAGCAGGAACCTGAGACTTGTCACTTGTCAGGTGTGAGCCGGCAGTCACGCAGCTGATGAAACAATTGAAAGGAGATAGGCTGAGCATGAGGAGGATCAGGGTCATCAAGCCCAAAATGTACGCCTGTCTAGTAAGGGGATGGCTTACACCCTCATTAATGACTCCAATAAGGTGAGAGAGGGAGGCGGGGAGGAGCTGGAATAGGGAAATAAGAAATGCGAAGGTTGGGGATGGTGGAGGAGCTCCAGTTGTTGACATCTGCTCCTCGCCCACGGCTCTGCAGCAACCAGAGCCCCTGCAGCCCGGGCCTGTCCCTTGCCTGCTGCGGGAGGTGAAGGTGTTGTTCTCCCCTGCCTCTCCTCCCGTCCCACAGACAGGTTTTCAAACTGCACTCCCCCACAGTGGGGCTGAAAGGCAGGGTGGTTCTCTAGCTGGACCTATAATGGGAGGGTTCCCTCTGGTTTCACACCCATGGTGAGACCCAACACCAGCCCAACCACTTCTAAGCGATTGCTTCAACTGCCTCCAGCACTACATGGGAATCCCAGCTGTGACAAAGGTCTGCAGTCCATACACTAATAGGTCCAGGTGCATTGGGGTGATCTCTGCCATGCTTGGTGAGAGCTACTGTCCCACCACTGCTGAGGACCTCTCCCAGTAGTCTGCACTTTGGCACTGGATTGTACAACGGGAACTCCATGAGGGGCATTTACTAATCCAGAGTTAGGCTGATTCACAGAGGGCAATATAGAACAATAGCTCTTGTCTTGCAATCGGCAGGATTTAACAAAATGCTTTGTAGAAAGATGCCTGTAATCCATAACTAATATCCTCTCCATACATATCATACACAACTGGTGGGTCAGTTGATAGGAGCTTATCCTAAGAACATTTCACACAAAACTGGATTAGTACAATATGCTTTGCACTGCAAAAATCACTCACAAACTTCAGCTCGTGTAAAACCCGGGACTTTTTTCTGGTTGGCTCTTCTCACATTATACACTGGCTGTTTTTCTCTGATCTGCATTAGTTACCTATTCATATTAAAATGCAGTTCAAGGTGTGCTTCGCAAGATTTAACAGGCAAAATAGCGCCGCCCGGAAAGTCTCTTTTAAATTTAAATGACAACATAAATTATTATACACATTTAGCTAATGCCACAGGAAAGATCATAAGTATTGAGGACACAATCTGTCAGTTATACGCATGCAAACCTGCAATCATTTCACTGATTTCAGAACTTTCTCTCCAAGCCTGTCCAGACTCAAAGCCACCAAGATCAGAGTTTGGTGTCCCATCACAGGTGTGAAATATGAGTTGCATTTACTAGCTTATGTGAGCCCCAAACACCCACAGAAAGTTTGACAGTTGTCTGCTCTCCCTTATAAAACTGATTATTGGTGTTCCTTAAATCTCTGGGGCACTTAGACATATGGATAAGATAAGCATGGATTAACTGTCTGACTATGCATATCAATTAAGGAGAAAGTTTTGCTCTGAGATAAGGCAACAATGAAAACCTACGAGACAGGACAAGCAGGATCAGAGAGGAGAGGAGACTGAAGGTCTGTGACACTTGCACATGGTGGGACACAACACAACAGAGAAGAAGTGGCTAGTTAAGAAGAGGGGCAAGAAATGCAGCTCTAATATTCAGTATGAAGTGTCAGAGGTAGACGTACCATTTTAAATGTCTAAAGGTTCTTACTAACTTCATACAATAATTTTATTGACATAAATCAGAAGACAGCTCACTGTAGTCCTGTGCATGAGGGGTGAGGTGCACAGCAATGTCCCTGCTGGATGTTTGATAGGTCAAACCTTTCTTGCACAGCTGGGCAGTTATCATGCACTTGGCCAATCCATCAGTGAGACATTTTTCACTGAGGATTTCAAAGAACTTTATAGGGTTTTATTGCAGGTATCCTAACCAGGATTTCATATGCCTGAAGGAGAGATCATTAAAGCACCCGCTTCACATAGTACACTAATTCCCTATATCTAAGCATAGAAGTTTCAGGAGTTTCCAGTATTGTTCAAAACTGGAATGCAGTTTAGAAAATACAGTGTTATTTTAGTTATTCTGCAGCTTTTAGGGATACCCATCATGGTGAATTGATACTTGAATTTCTTCATAAGGGAGCTGGTTCTTCACTTCTAACCACAGATCCAGTATGGAATAGATGCTTGATAGGAGAATGACATCGTGATAAATAAAGTGCTCACCAAGAATAGCAGGGAGCAATGAATGACAGGTACAGATCAATGGACTATCAAGCATGTTTGCAGGCATCAGTTTATTGTTATTAATACTTTAACTTAATCTCCAGCTTTAAAACAAATGATAACGCATTCACTGCTGTCTTTGAGATTTGATTTCTCGTCTCTAAAACATTGAATCAGAATTGTAATTTAAGAATTATAAGCTTACACCAGTGTAATAAATTCATTGAAATGAATCATTTATGCCATTTTTGGGAGGGGACTGGGCTCAGCTGAGCGCCTGAGAAACCCTTGCCTCACCTGCCTGTCCCAAGGCCCCACACTCACCCACCATCACCTGCAAAAGTAAATAGTGGCCTCTTGAGACTAAAGCTTACTATGCAATTAGTGGACATTTATTGGAAAACAATACTAAGGAGCATGGCCCAGTTTTAGGTCATGCTCAGACATTTCCATACTGGTTTCTAAACTCATTGACCTCCCAGTGCAGGGCTGCACCCTGGACTTGCTCACATCCCAAAATTATCTGAAATAACTTACAGTAAGATTTTGGCAACCCTAGGCTGCAGAAAGATGGTGATTCAATGAAGTACTCTGTAGTGTAGGGTACCTAATTATTCTGATATTGGCAATAATTTCCTGAGTAATATACCAAGGGCTCTACAGCACTGTGAATAAGAATTCAGGTCCTTCATTATTCATTAAGAACCTGTATCATAATATATGGCTTTGAGTCCAGATTATGAATTTTTCCATTTATCGGACGTTTTCATTATTGGGTATTTTTTTTTCTGGGGACACTGCTTTAGTACATTCAAACCTGAAAAAGTATATTAGCTTTAAGTAAAGCAATACTTCCTTCAGCTCCAGCCAAAATACTGGAATGTTTCATCCAAGGAAGAGAGTCCTATCACCATCTACTGTCAATCGTAATAATTCATAAAGGATGCCACAGAGATTTGAATGTACTATTTGATCACTTTTTCAGCTTTTGCCATTTTGTTACAAGAGCAGAGTTTGTGATAAGATCAAACCAGAAAGCTATCAATGCTCAGCTATCAATATACATATTTTCTAGAATACAAAATCCTCCAGTTAATATAAAATAATTGTGGAAATGGTTGGCAAATTAAAGATGGTTGTTATAGATTCCAAAAATACTTTTGCTTTCAGCAAAATACATTTTTAATTACTTTCCTACTAGCTGTCATTTTTCATAAACCAGTCTAGACAACTCGTGCCAAATCATGCAAAAACTGATCTCAATGAAATGCTTTCCCGTAACACCGAAGATCAGAAAATGTTCTCCTTTTTTTTAAAGCACATGTGGAGTTTTACAAAATACTTCTAGATAAACTTTGCTTTTTGTGGAGCGCTAAAAAATATTAAAACTTCCCATTTAAAAAACTGATCTATTAAAACACCAATCAATTTTTCCAGTTTAAAAATAAATTTGAAAATAGAAATATACACATCTATATTGTATTTTTATTGTCCCCTGAATTCAAAGTCTTCTTCCCAAAACATATTACTACAAAGAACAAACCAGCAAAATCTGCATCAACACAGTTACAAGATGTACGCTTATGTTTCTACCATGCCTTTTATCTTATTTATTTTGAGCATATTGAAAATGAGGGAGGAAGAGTGAAAAATAATCCAAATTTATATTTCCTTTACAGTTTTGACTGGAATTAAGCTGAGTTATAGCACTCAGAAGTAAGGAATTATGTATAGTAAAGAATGTAGATTTTGCTTTTAGCGTCATAATCAATGTCCAAATCTAAAATTGATATAATTGACTGTTAATTAATTCCCTTGATATTTTCATTAGCACATCCAAGCAACAAGTCTTCTGTTTGGCACTTCTGAATTATTCAGGAAGTACTCAGATTGCTATAATGAAGGCGTTACTGCCTGATACTATGCTGGCTAATAAAGTTAAATGCAAGGCATGCTTTTATTTTTCTATTCTGATTGGACAATCAAACGTTTCCCTTAAGATATGTGAAATGAAATTTCAGAGCCACACAAAAAAATGTCAAGAGAAACGTCCAAAAATATTTTTGTGAAAAAATCAAGCTCTATACTTTCAATAATTGTAGATTTCCTTTAAATTCTCTAACCCTGCAATAAGAAGGGTTGCTGTGAGCGGCATCTAAGTCTGTTTGGAAGGCTCCTACATCTCCAGAGCTAACATTGCCCATCAGCCCTCCAGGTCTCAAAACATTTGCAGCAACCTAACCAGCCAAAGGAAGAGTGGAGATTTACTAGTACCATTACCCTTGCTAGCTGTCCCTCCATGTGCAATGTGACCAGGATAATCCCAAATACTCCCACAAATCCCAGCACAAATGTTGGTGTCCTAACCCAGGTGAATCCTCTCTGATCTCCAATGCTGATTTTGCCAGGGAAAAGACTTCAGGATTGGCCTAACCAGAAGAAAGTTAGGAGTGTTCTTTCTGTATCTTTTGGTTCACGGTTGTGTCAAAAGCCAGGACAGCTGGTAGGGCTTTATGCTAAACTTGGCAGCTTTGTGTCTTTCTTTTTTTTAATGCTGTTTTTTTTCTTGTAAGGTACTAAGTGGCAGAAATCCCATAAATCTTGCCATTCCAAAAAGAAAAAGCTTGAGGGGACTGGGTGGTACATTTGATGGATGCACTGTCCTTAATGCACTAGCCTCTTCCCTAAGGGATTATGGTTTTGAATTTAGTGCAGAGAATGAACTGTTCCACAACTGATGGCAGCAAAAGTTTATCAGCAAAGGATAGTTTTACCTTTCAGATCATCACTGTTCTCTGACACGATCCTACTCTGTACAGATCCTTCAGTGCCACTCACAAAACCAATAAATAGCCACTACAGAGGCAATTCAGCTTTTTCTTTCTATTTTTTTTTTTTTTTAAAAAAAAAGAATGCTACTTGTCCTAATTAATTTAATATTTGTCACTTGGACACCATCTCCCATATGACAACCTCCAAAGACTTTACAAAGATTAATGACACCCCATTATATCAATGAAGCAGAAAGAATAAGAATTAGTTCACCCATCACTGAAATGCACTCTCTTCCGGGGTGGAACATGACAGGTACTTAACAGTGTATAACATGGAGGAATACGGCCTTGGGGAACCAAGAACCCACCAGTTACTTCAAGTGAAATATTGGTCCTACAGCAATGAAGTTGTTCTTCTCAAGAGTTGGTCACTGAATGTGTAAGTTCCTCCCAAGCCTCCTATGGGATCCAATGGCTGCAGGAAGACACCGTACAACTCTAATGGAGGAAAGTGGAAGAAGTTTTGCTGATAAACCTTAGGTAAGAGACTATAGTACCACAAATAAACATCAGCAGGGGCATGGGGATAGATGCTTCTCTGAAAAGCGGTACTTAGATCTCTTTTTAGAAACAGGAAGTGAAAGAGCATGATACCTTCAAACATTGAATTCACCTTGTCCCTGTGCAGAGGGTTGGACGACAACCCACATAGTTACCAACCCTGACCAAAAATCTGAAGGGAAGACTTAAGGAGCTTCCATATGTCACCAGCAAAGTCTAGGCCTTCAGAGAAAAGGGGTCTCTTCCCATGGGGAAGTGCCATGCTACTTACAGAGGAATTTATGCCTGGAACCCTGAAGCCCTGCATGGGACCACCTGCAAGTGGAGCTGGAGGAGGGTTGGTGCTTACTGCAAGTGGGCAAAGTCTCAGTGCCCCATGGCAACGCTGAGAGTGCAGAAGCAACATTATGTTTTTTCCTTCCCTCCTAATAACTCAGAAAATTACACAAATCAGAAATAAGAGCCTATTTTGGCAGCTGCAGTGGAAGGAGGGGGTGAGCTTGACACCACGCCACCCCTGTTGACAGTGGAGGCTGGATGAGCTGCAACGACAGCCCCCACCATCACTGCCAGCCTGGCTGGGGGAAAAGAGGCTCTAGGGCCACCACATGCCCCCATGCCAATGCCTGTGACAGCAGGTGAAGGACATCTGCCTGAGGTGACCATTCATTGTACAGCCAAGATGCTGAGCACACCTTCTGCTCGCTCCACGGCCACCCCACCAGTACAAATTGAAGCCCTTCTTCTCATTTTTAATTAATGTATAGGTGGTTGCATTTTGAAGTATAAAAACTTTATATCAGTCAATGATTAAAAAAGGGATTCTGAATACAAACTCTACAGCTTTATCAGTTAATTTGAACTTGCTGGAAAAAAATGCCACATTTTTAGATTTGGTCCTCATGGTCTTAAAATATTAATCAGACACATGCTCGGTATTTTTTTTTTAATCCAACTGCCTCCAGAATGCTTATTGACAATTTACAAAGAGAGGTTAGAAAATAGTAAAGGGAAATATGTAAGTAATTATGGTTCTAGTATTGCAGGGCCAAGTGAAGTAAATTAATGTAATGCAAACATTTTGTGGATTTGTTTAATTATTTGCAAGTACAATTAAATCTGCAAGTACAATTAAATCAGAGTGCAGTAGATGGGGGTTTATAAATGGGAAGGCTCCTAATGAGTCTTTTCAGAACACTCAAAATTCTTTGCAAAACACAGATATGCTTCCGGGTCATTTATACCCAGTTGCTGAATAGATGACCATACACAGCTGAGGCTACTTCCAAAACAAGCTTGGGAACAACTCTTAGTTAGTTACCAATGAAATTCCCTGTATGCTGAGGACCAGCACAAGACCTTTCCACCTCTGCTTCCCCATGGGTCTTCCCTGAAGGGCTCTCGGGGACTTTGTGGAGTTTTGTGTGACCCAGCAAAGCAGAACCAGCAAAAGACAATTATCACCGGATCTGGGTGGTACCTGCAGGGACGTCTGACCTGGTTGAGGAACTAATTTCTGTGGACCAATGGCATCCACCAATCCACTCTGTATTCCAAATCTGAGAGCACGTGAATGTTAGAAAGATACTGAAAAGTTGCAGCATTGAAACTCTGCCACCACTGAAGTCAGTGAATTTGTCCCAGGGCTCACAGGGAGCAGCAACATACCAATGCTTAGACTTTGAGAATTCAGTCCTAAATGACTACAGTGCCTCCAAGCAAAAAATGATTAAATTTTGTTTAAACAGATAAGGTTATACATTGTTCCTGTTAAACTGAAAATGTTGCAAACCAGAAAGTTTCTTTTCTGAAATGTATTGCAATCAACAATTCAATGCCCTGAAATTATAGTTCGGATTTCACACGCTTATACAGCAACAGCTAAACCACAGCATACTTCTTCCTCTTTTTCATTAAGAATTGAAAAAATACTGACCTAGAAAGTCTTGTCTAAATATAATTCAAGATGTTATCTTGAGCTCCCGAATGGAGTCAACAAAATCATTCAGAACCTAAAGGACATTCAGTAACATTTGCACATGTCTGAGCGCTACACAGCATGAAGTACCCACTGTGCAACAAAAGCCACCTAGACCTTTCTGTCTGCAACTCACAAAGTTGAGATGTGTTTTGAAAATACATCTTTGACTTTGGTTCTTCAAAGAAATCCTGAGAAGAGGTGAAAATGGAGAGACTGTTCGAAACACTCCAAAAGGCTTGTGTTCTTCCAGAGACTGTTTAATTACCAACTGAACTGCCAATCCTTTCAGAAATGGATCAAAAAGCCACAGAAAGCAGTGACTTTGCAAAAAAAGAAGTAACTTCCTATTTTTTGTTTCATTTAGAGAGAAACTTTTTCTCTTTTTTCTTTGCCTTTTCAGGAATTTTACAACTAGTGGCAGATGTTATATGTTGCATGGCTCTTACACTTTTAAAGGGGTGAGCAAACATGTATGGTATTCAATAACGCATAGGAATGTCATATCTTTTTGGCATTATCCCATCCCTGTGAGGTCATCAGCCTTTTGATATTTCTAGATTTAATCTTACTTTAGAGCAATCAACCACAGAATTTGCTTTTTCTTGATCTTTCTCCGAAATCCACAGTATATCAGTCTCATTGACTTGGTGCCTTTTCAGGTGGTTACTGCGTTCATGCCGGGTGGGGCATTGAAGGGGAGAGGGATGACTTAGTTAATTTTTCTGATGAGGGAAAAATCTAGAGCCTTGACCCTAAGGTATCCAGCTTTGGTCAGTGGAGGGCTTGGGTCTACCAAGCTGGAGATGAGAGCAGAAACCCTGCTTGCTTGGCAAAGTGTTGATTGACTTGCAGAAGGATGAGTGTGAGCGTGCCTGTGGGGGAGGGAGATGATCAGAAAGTGAGGAATCTGCTACTAGCCTTTAAATTGAAAGCTTTATACTCCGTACTTTTATAACTGATGTTTTATAGATGTAAAGTGTTCGCAGCCTCAGTGACAGCATCCAGTATACCTTTCTGAAATGAACAGGCACCTGACCTCAGCTGGGTCTTTGATGTGGTGGCTTCAGCTCTCAGTATGTAAATATGTTTATTTGCTACAGAAGCCAGTTCTTTAAGATGACTGACTATGGTTGCTCTCACATACAGATTGAGAGCGGGGGGGGACCTTCCAGAAGTAGAACCCTCTGTGACCACTTGGCTTTTGTGCATTAGGTGGGCAACACTGTCCAAAACACCATTGAGATTCACACGTCAGTGTTGTTTTCTATCTGCTTCCTTACATACATAGTTTTTCACAGTTCAGAACCTCAGATGAGTTCATTCTATTCAGCTCTCTGCAAAATTGACCCAGAAGTACTTTAAATTGCGTGAAAAATAAAAAAAATACTTCATTCTTAAAACATTTTCTATAAATAGTGTTCTAGAGGTCACTAATGAGACCAAGATTATTTTAAATTGATTGCTGTTACCAGAAATCAATAATACCCAAACATCCCTAGTAGTACTTTCCACTCAGGACACGGCCCCAGCTCCTACTTCTCCCTCAGGTGAACCATTTGCAGAATTAGGACTAAAATTACAAAAGACCTGCTTGTAATGCTATTAAAGCAACACAGGTGTACTAAAGCACGTAAGATATCACACAGGGAATCGATGGGTTAAATAGATCTTTTTCAGCTCCAGGATTTGTATGAGGAAATGATGTACATGTAGCCGGGCGCCTACCGAGGACACGGCACGGCACTCTGACAATGGCTTCCCTCCTTATCTAGGATCTTTTAATAAAGTGTTAATTATAAAGGCTTCTCAACTCATTGTTTAGAGTCCTAAAGAGAAGCACGCTTTTCCTGTCAAACACGAAGGATTTGCAGCAAGTGAGTTTGTCTGGTAGCAGTAAGCTGTATTTTCCCATGAAGTGATTAATTTAAATGGGTTGGTGCTGCCCTGATGGTCTGGGGGCTCCTGTGTTGCCCGCGCTCCCCACCTCAAAGACAAACCACAGCAAACCATGCCAGCACCTTGCCACCAGCTCTGTGCCTTGGAGGGGTCCGCTTTGCACCATTTTACTGGTAGGAGAGATGTTCAGGTTGGGCCTTTCCCTAGCAAGACTCAACAGCCAAGCACTGCCCATGGGATGTGCAAAGGGCTGGCACATTTAATCCTGCTCCAATTAGTGCACGCCAAGTCTCTGGTGCTGTGCTATGGTGAAGGGTGAAAGGCGTTGTGCTGGTCGCCTCCCCTAGACCATTCATTACTGTAAATGCCTCTATCATGTCCTCTTGTCACTCACTGGAAGAGTAAACAGACTGGCAGATGAAATACAAAAAGGCCAGTAATAGAGGTATTAACATGCAGTTCCATTAACTTTAGCCAAAAAGGAATGAAAAGTGTGGGAGAAAGAAAAAAAACACCATAATATCATCTGAAAGCAGCACTGTCTCTAGTATGACACGCTGTGTAAAGTGAGCCTTCAAAGGAAAAATAATATCACTTTGTAATGCTGATATTTTGCTGAGTTATTTATTTTATGACAAAAAAGCATTGTGCTATGTGAACGAATATGAATTTACTACTTTTTAAACAAGCAAATAAGAAAACAGAAGCAGATCACTATAAAAGTCTTCCTGCAATACTTTATATAAACAATAATAATGAGCAATTAACCAGGGATAATCAGGCTTACTTGATTATTTCCCATGGCCTGTTAGAGCATCACCTTAACTCCATGGTCAGGTGTTCACACGGCTGAGCCCTGACACTCACACATCTGCTGTTCACAGTTTGAGCTGGTCAGGCATAAGCCAGTTCCAGCATCAAAACACCCAACCACTCTTGCACAAATCTGCAATTAGAAGGCAAGTGAGGTCCTGAGAGCTCCTGCCCAGCCAGCCCAGTGCACAAGGACAGATGTGCCCCAAGGTTTTTAGCAGAGTCATCAGCTCCAAAAATTCTCATAAACAGAGATTAATTTCAACTTCACCTTCAACATAGGAAACTTGAAACAAAATAAAACCGGTTGAGAATGAAGCATTGCTAAGGCTTTGGAGAAGTCTGACCTTCAATGTCTCTGTTATCTAAGTGGAAAAATAGAAGAGCAGAGGATGTTTCTGAGACTCAAATGAGGACCAGAGCTGGTTGCACCTTGCCTTTTAGCCAGCTAACTGCACCTGGGCGTGCTTTTTAACCACACAGAAGACAGCAGGAAGACCTTTGAAATGAAGGTCTTAAAAACAGGGGTAGCAGGAAAAAGCCAGGATGCCTTCTTCAGACAGTACCACATTCTTTATATCAAACTCATTTCATACACTTTCTTTTGCTGTAATTACCCGTGCATATCTTGCGTGATCAGGGGCAGTTATTGCTGGAAAAGTGTTGTAGAGCTCTGTATTGCAGCAGCACCTGGGGAGCTCAGACACAGAGCAAGTCACCTCTGTGCAAGGTGGGAACACATTAGAAAGTGATAGCTCCTGTTTGAGGAATTCATAACATAACCGAAGCTGGCTCTGAAAGATATAGGCTGAATTCATACTTGCATCCTAGTTGGACACACGTTCAAACACACTGTTAAGTGACTTACTGAACTGGGAGATGGCTGACCAAAAAAACCTTAATTGAGTAAATGTGAATGCCTCTGTTTTAATCCGAGTCTAACTCTCCCAGCTAATACATCTTAATCATATAGAGAAATGCTACCTTCCTCTCTGGATCCACCGTGCTCTGATCAGTACAATGAACCAGAAAAAAAGTTTGCAAACACAATCTAATTCACATTTGAGGACACCTGAGGAGCCCCAGCGCCCTCTATTTGCAACAAACCATTTTGCTAAGAACATTTGCTGCTAATGATCCTTGCTATTAAAATATGCACATCTTGGCATGATAACTCTTTCTGTGCCTAAGAGGCTTGCACTTCCACCAGGCTGTGTTCTTTATTTGCAACGTGTTTTCTCCACAATTACAGATGTGGCAACAGTAGAGATCATATTCTCTGGAACCTTTAGGACAAGATGTCTTACATATTTGCCCCAAATGTCACCCTAGGAGTGGTCTCATCATCCTCCAAGATGTACCCTCACAAAACAGAAGCTGACACTTCTGTATTCCCCACCAGCTGCTTCTGCAAAGGCTCTGCACAACGGCATCTCAGAGCACGTCCTTCAGAAGCCCTGCAGCGACAGCCCGAACCCGTGCCTTGCAGAAAATGCTCAAGAACGGTAACTACAGACACTGCACATATTTTACATTAAAAATGAGATGAAAGATTGCTGTATACATTACGCCTGCACACGGATGTTATATGCACTCTTCTGTTGTTTGCCTTTCGGTACTAGTAGATAACCATTGTGATCCTACCCAGTGTTTTTATTGAGCAATGCTATGAAAGGATTAATCAATTTGCATACAATATAAATCCACATTCATCTTTTATTATTGCACAATCAGGGAGCTTTAATGTAACATAAATTCAAGTGCTACATGCTTTGATTGCTCTTTGTAAAAATACTTAAATACTGTTCATTTGGAAAGAATCTTATGGAAATTTTCTAAGTGATATACGTGGTATTTGGGGAGACTTTTCAGATAAAAATCTCTGTACAGAAGTGGGATTGCTGGCCTTCCCAAAGTTCATTAGGTGTTGAGTATCTTAATGAGTACAGCGTTCATAAATGTTTTCATTTAAAAAAAACAAACTGAACCATGGAGGAAAAAAATGAAAAATCAGCTGATACTAGGAATTTATAGTATATAATGAATAGAGAATGTAAGCAATATTTTAAAATTTACTGCTCTATTTGGTAGTGAATTTAAATTATTACTAGACTACATAATACTCATTGTGTTTAGGACTATCATTCAGAGCCTGACTTTCAATAACCACCAAACCCCCTCTGGTCCCTTTGAAAAATCCCAATTCAGAAGAGTTATGTGGAAGTTTACAGAAGTAATTTTTTAAGGAATTATTAGTAAGCAATTAAAAGAGGCTGGAGAAATGTGACCCAGGTTACAAGCCTGTTACATGACAAAAATCAAACCAGAGTTCTTTTCAGTACAACACACTGACAATAAGTCTATTGCTTTAAATACCCTTACAAATAAAAAGGGTGTTTCTGGATGACTTCTCTCAATACAATAAGCTTTCCTTCGGCACACTGTCTTGCAGGACCCAAGAACAACAAAACACCATAGGAAAAAAAAAAAAAAGACAGGTTAATCTTAGAAAGAAGCAGAATTGCCGCTTTGCCTGAAATTTCCATCCCAGTTTCAGAACTTCAAGAAATTTAGATGGGGTTTGGAAAAGATGCTGACATTTTGAGTGATTATCTGAAGAGCACTGAGATATCTTAATTACTTACTGGTAGCAGGGTATTAGTAACTGCAGCTCAGTAAAGGAAGGGGGAGATAAAATGCTTTCTTAAGCACATATGTGATTCTATGTAAATCTGAACTGCTGCCTGAAATGTTTGCCAATAAAGATGAAAGTCCCACAACATAGTCACAACATGATATCTATCATATGGCTTCCTGGCTGTTGTGTATGTTTTTGCTGTGTGTAATTGACTGTGTTGGTGTTTGCACTACCTAGAATTTGCATATTAGCTCAAACACTGTATTCTCGGTGGGCCTGATCCTGCCAGCTCCCCCAGCGCCTCCGGCTGCTCCTGGAACCAAGGGACCCTGACACAGGGCTCTCAGGAGGTGCCCAGTCCTGCACCTGTGTTTTGTTTCCACATTTGTCATCCTTCCAACAGAAGCTGGTTAAAACTGCCCACGTTATCTATAAGTACAAGCAAGAATGTTGAGATTTCAGCCTTTAGAATAAAATGTACCAGCTCAAGAGATGACAGAAGGTAGGCTCCACCACAGCCAGCATTCGGGTTACTCTAGAGTTGTGATGGATGCAAGAGTAAAGTTCTGAGATTCAGTTGTTTGGAAGTGCCCCATGGAGGCGAGTTTACCTCCTCCCACCCTTTTCTGTTTTTTTTTCCTTAGGCTAAAGTATGCAAATATGTGCTTCTGGAAATCCTATTGGAAATTTCTGATGGTTATTTCTGTCAATGAAGCCAGTGAGAACAGAGAGAAGAATTTTGCACTGAAAAGCAGCAGCCACCGTCTCTTACAACAAATGTGAAGTCGTGATCTTGTTATTACCCTCACTGAAGTTATTTCCCTTATTCCAAGCACTCCTGCTCTGCTGTCAGTCCTGGGCTACCCAGTAATCACCCGTCTGTTCTCCTAGCGCTTCCTCTGCGCGCACTGGTAGCACAAAGCAGCTGTGATGAATCAGGCCTAGATAGGGATTTTACCCACTAAGCAAGTACAAATCATTAATAGAAATTACCTTAGTGTATGACTTGGCTGCTTCTTGTGATGCAGCTACATATGTTGCAGCATGTAGGAGAAAGAGGCACAGCAGATGCTACTGGAAGCAAAATCCTGAGAAGGAAAGATGGCATGTTGCTAGCAGCTCTGGTTAGAGGGGGATGAAAGAAGAAGATGCAGCACTTACTGGACCTGCTGCTGTTGCTATTGAAGCATCTGCTCCATTATCATGATTAAAGAATGTGTTTCCACTTCCACTGCTGCTACTTCCCTGTTTGGTTTCGGGTTGGGTTTTTTTCCCCTCTGTATTTTTTTTTTTTTAATTATTATTATTTTTTCGCAAATGAGAGAAAAAATCTATAAGGTTTCTCATCAGGTTCATGTTACAGGCACACAGGGCGGGTGTGGGAAAGGGAGGAAAGGATTCCTACGCAGAGATGCATCAACACTCTCCTCGAGTATGTAACAAGTTAACGATCCATTTAAAAATAAAATCTTGACCAGCAGCTAATAAGGCCTCCTGTAGCAAATTCCAGCACAAACAAACACTCATACAGCAAGTGTGAAGTTCAGGATGGGGTCAGAGTATTTAAGGCAGATAAGTGGGAAATGTAGATTCTAGTCCATACTTTACCAGTCTGAAGCTTCCTAAAATACCATATCTAATTAATCAGAACATCTTTCTGACTCACTCCTCAACAATTACCCAGACAGGGAGAAATAGCATGTAATCAAAGGCTGTAAAAGGGTCCTCTTATATTCTGTGCTGGTCACCGAGAACACAAAACATCTTTAAATTTGTGACTAGAGGCAGACTTCAAGGATATCAGATTAAATAAGAAAAATAATGCAGCAGAATTTTACTGGTGGGGTGGAGGCGTTGGCAAGATGAGATTTGCCCACCCTGTCCCTTCACTGGTCCATACCAAAGGAAAGGGAGCATAAGGCCCCCCACCCAGGACCTCCTGCTGAAAACCAGGGTTCAGACCTGAGGGCACCTGGAGAGAAAGGTCCCAGCCACAGAAAAGAGTGACCATGTCCAGCCCATAAAGCCTCAACCCCTCTGTCTCCAAAGGAGGTGGTGAAGGTGGACACTAAACTGAACAGGCTGTTATTAATACGGCTTTTGACACTTTTCCCTGCAGCCTGTCCACGTACACACCTTCAGTCACACGCACACCAACACACCCTCCCACACAACCTGCCCAAGCATCTTAAAAATGTGCTGCATATGTCGCCATCCCAGCCGCCCAACGCCATGCGAGACAGTTCATCCTGGGCTCAGTCACTTCGGGGAGGAGCTTTGCTGTGCACAGACCTCACCCCAGGAAAATGAATGAGTTAGAGCTGTCCTGACAGATGTCCTAAAGGCTTTGCTAGTGCAAGGGCTTCCCATACACAAAAGAACATTGAACGCACAAGTTTAGCTCCTCTAAATTACACCACAATACCTGAAAACACACTGTAAAATCTTAAACCACTTCCAGTACGGAACAGCTTTAGGGACATTAACTCCTTAACGCAGTTAAGGCTCTCGTTTGCTATGAGGACCCGATCCAAAGCCCAGTGAAATCCGTTAAATGATTTCCATTGACTTCAATAGGATTTGAATCAGGCTCTAAATCCTTAAAGCAAAGTCTGAAGCAGTTACTGCATTCTGCCCTGAAGCTTTTAAATCCTTAAGCAGTTTAAAAGGAAGCATTGACTTGATTTTTATTCTCAGTGAAGTAAAAACCATGTCAGATGCCATTGCTAAGCCCCAAACTACCTTTACAGATATAGTTTTCCTTTGTCTTCGTTTGCTTCCTTCATGGTTTATAAAAAAACCCAAGCAGCCAAGAAAACTAATTAGAACCCCAGATATGCAACATTCATATGCTTAATTTTAATCAAGTGAGAAACTTTCCTGAATAAGTAAGTTATACAAAATTAAGCACATGCTTAATTAAGCAGTCATAGGATCAAGACACAACTAGGGGAAAAGCAGTGACACTGCGAATAAGCAGAACGCTGTTACATGTAAATAAGCCAAAAAAGGGAAACAATGGTTTTAGCTCAGTGTACATAAGGCAACTACAGATAATACCTACAAACACAGCTGGGAGACAGTGGGATTTTAAAAGTCCAAGCGTCCCTTTAAATTCTCGATGCTGAAGAACTTCAGTGTTTTACAGATTTGGGCAAAACACAGGATCAACCAGACCTTCCTGGGCAAACAAAGCTTCCCAGTCACTACTGGGTCCACACAACTCAGCCTCTGCTGAAATAACTGCCCCCTATTCTGCACAAGCAAATCAAACTGAGCACTTGTCCTGTGTGCATTTGGAGACAGGGTGATCTGGAGTTTGATTAACACCAGCATGAATAAGGCATCTGCCCAAACCACATCTCTATTTTACTTTGATTGTTACTAGCCTTTTTTTAATTGACTCTATTGCTTCCCTGTTTGGTAACATCAGTGCATAAACAAAGCTGAAAAAGGAAGTTTTTGTATAGAGTTAACTTGTAACTTGCTGCTCAGAAAACTCTCAGCCTGCAAATGAGTGATAAAGACACAAAATGAGGTGCCCAAAAAGTAACAAAGGACAATAGTTGAAACAATTTGAGTTCCTCCTTTTATTAAAAGTCCCCATCTATTATCTCAGCTTCTTTATTTATGATATAAATGATATTTCAACAATAAAATGAGGGAACTGAGGGAGCAGAGCCAACTCTGAGACTGAGGGATGTTCTTCAAATCCCTGGCAGGCATTTGTTACAAGTTTCCCTCTGTGCCAGTCCACAGAGGGTATGAATTATTGCAGCTCCCAGCTGCAGAGCTGTAGCTCTAGGAGAAGCTCATGCTTTTAGCTATGGGTGGCTTTCACTGGTTTGTTGGCCAAGATGGTGACCACCATTTTCCTCAAGGCAAAAGATACCTGAACGTTTTACCAGTTCTACAAACATTTTCCTTGTAGGGTTTTAACAAATGAATTTTATATTACCCCCTCTGGCACTGTGATATCGCTTGCACAGGACTGAGTTCTTATCCCTGCCATTAGAATGCCTTTTGGCAATGTGAACAGTCCAATTAAAGGCAACTACACTTTGCCCCAGGTCACCAAATCAACACATCTCACAACCCAAGATGCCCAAAGGGATGGGGACCCACAATGCTCAGAACAAAGCCACAGAACTTCCAGGTCCCACATCCCTGCAGCAAATCCTCAGCCCTAAGTCAGATGGCACATTTTTCCTTCTCAGACACTGGGGAAAGTGAGCAGCACAGCATTCATAAGGCCAATCCCACCCCACCTCTGGGCCCAGGCAGTGAGTCCCACACTGCCCACAGCCTGGTAGAAACCTCTACTGCAGCTTCCACTTCAACATCAGAAGAGCCAGCAGCAGGGAAGGACACATGTCCTTCAAAACGCACTGGGAGTCCCTCTCCACTACTACCTTTCATCCAACAGATTTGTCCTCACAACATATACACAACTTGAGGGAGCAGATCCAAGGCATCTGAAGCATCACCTCCTATTTCTCCAGACAATGTTCTTACGACTAAATACACAATATTCCCACTTTCCAACAGGCAGCAGCTGAACAGGAGCTTTGTAGACCTCTGGTTTTGACATTCATCCTCTTTCAAACGCCTAAGTCCTTCTGTGGATGTCAGTCTTAAATTTCAGGAATGAAGTGATCCAATTTACTTCTAGGGCACAGCCCCACTGTGCAGACATGCGATGCAGAGACAGCCAGGATAGTAGGGTTGACTGATCTGTGCTAATGTGTTTTCTGGAACAAGCACATTTCCTTACCAGCACTGGATTATGTTATGCAGAGAGATGAAATTGGATGTTTTTGCCTCCCTTTCCATTACATGGTATAAAGTGTCCAAATAGACTCCACAAAACAGCCTCATGCCTTTGCAGGCAGCAGTGGTACTTGCCTGCTACAGAGGGGAAGCCAAAGTTATTTTAATGACTGATGGATTCAATTTCTATGGCCATTTTTAATACCTGGGTACTGCGATGAAAATCAACCACAGGAAGAACTCAATTTTGTTTTTCATTAATATTCACTTTGTTGACGTGAACAGATGATTTTGGGGAGCTCAGTTGCCCTTTTAATTTGTATCTTTGCAATGTGGAACAGACATCTTCCACTTTCAAGAAAGTAAATCCTGCATCTCACTTGTTGTGGTTTTTGTCAATATTACAAATGGAACTCAGTCTGGAAGACTTTCTAAAAAAGTTGGGGAGGTAAAAACCCTTTTAAAAAAACAAACAGCTAATGTTATAATCAGTCATTCAATATCATCATTCAGTCTCTAATTTCTAGATATAATAGGGGGAAAAAAAAAAAGACCAAAATGTGTGTTAGATAGAAATTACTATTAGATCTAAAACTTACAGCATTCCCTTGAGCTCTGGCCAGGAGCTCCATACCTCTTCACATCAGAAAACTTTCAGCAGAGTCTAGCTAAGGTTTCCTTCTGCAGCTTTACATTAAGCTGTGTGGACTGTTGGAGAGATCAATACAATGGCCCTGGAATTCAACCTCTCCTTCTACTCAGAGTGATCTCCAGGTCTTGGTGAAGAAACACGACTTTTCAGCTGAATGCAATGCATTTTAGAATTGTTTTCTTCCTTCTCTTAAGCCATATTTTATATTTTTAACACACCCAACTGCTAGCTGGCTTGGCTCAGAAGTGAGCTGACCCTACTAAGGTGAAATAAGTGAAATAAGTGCTCTAGTTCACAGAGTCAATAACAGCTTTATGGTCCCCAGCACTTTCATACTACTACTAGCACAGTCATACCAAGAGACATTTCCAAAAAACATTACTTTTCCACCCAGTGGAAAACATGATACAGAAGCAGTGTAACACACCTAGTATCGTGCTACTTTTTGAATCATATCATACATTTTGTTGGATTTCATTCGTATAGTCATGCTTAATTTAAAAAAGGGAAGGCTAGCTGGTTTTATCAGACTTGTGCAGAATAGTTGACAGTAACAGCTTTGTTTGCATTTAAAATACAAGGGTTTTGCATATTCCTGTTTTGGAAAGCGTGTTTTAAAACTGGCTATTTTTAAAGTTGATCTCAAAAGAAAGGCTTTTCCCCTTCCCCCTTCAACTCTGTTTGCTTCTCAAGTTCATTAACAAATCATCCGGTTTCCCCACCCACCTAAAAGCTAAGTGAAAATACACGAGACAGCAGATTGGACATCCTGTCTGTTCCTGAAACTTTAGGACTACCAGATGCAGATAGGACACTTCACACCCCCAAATAAGTTTTGACCATTATCTCCTTTCAGGTTACCACTGGGGTCCACTCAGTCTTTCCATAAATTCCTAGACATTAACACTGAAATGAAACAATTATGCCTTTGATGTCTAACATAGCCCTTGGTGCCATGCTGAAATAATTTAGATCAGAGCCCAGCAACGATGAAAGACCTATTTTCATGGTCTATCTCTGAAGATTAAGGAACAATTTTGGAGCCCACATCGTCCAGAACAAAGATTAACGTTCCATAACAAAACCCTCAGGACTATTTCCCAATATACATTTTTACCACACCTTGGCATTTACGCTGGCAACTCACTGCCTGGGTCATGAAGACACAGCAAAGAGGAAACTTGCTTTCTGGACAGGTTAACCTGTGGCTATGTTGGCAGCAGTGGTCCCATGAATGGCAGACAGCTGGGCTGGCCACCTGATTCAGTGTGGCAACTTTTTTAAGGTGACAAGATAAGAGGCAGGAGTTGGAAATTAATCCACTGATTAGAGTAAAATGTAATCTGATGGAAGAAGTGGTGTGTAGGATCACCATCCTCACCACAACTGCAGATACAAATGTGCTGGTTATCAAGGTGGGTAACATACTATTAGAACCAGAATATCATTGCCTAAATTAGTTACATAAAAGACGTTACAGGTATTTGCAAATCATATTATTCAGAGTCACCTGCCTTTTCAGAAGATGAAAGGCAGAAAATTATGAGTAGATAACCACCATGGAGGTGCAGCTGAGACACCTCTGCTGAAGAGCAGGAATCTCCCCCTACAAGCTCTCCGGCTCAGCTCTGAACAGTGGTACTTATGATTCAGCTCGTATTCACTCTATCCTCATTTATAAGATAAATAATTTTGAGATGTATCTAAAATTACTTTACAACCTTTTAATCACTGAAAATTGTGTATAATTATTATACCTGCACTCGGGTGCCAAGATCTGCTGTGAAATACTTGGCTGCTCTAAGTGTGTGGAGGAAATGCTTCAATTCCACATTAATTAATGAATTTTTATCCCCACTCCTGTCCATTAACAGCCACCATGCTTTTGCTGTGAATGGTCATTATTACAGACTGAAATAGGAACATAAATTTACTGATAATGAAAGTGTCATTTGGAGGGGCAGTCTATCATACTGTGTGCTGATATGGTCAGACCTTTTTTTGCTGTCTCGCATCTTTGCCTTGTTTCTGAAAGGCTGGCATGTAAGGGAGGGATCCTTTATTTATGGGTACCCATGAAACATCCCTTTAAATGAAGTAGGAATGATTTTCAGTATTCCAGTAAATATTACATTGATTTTAAAATTGCTCTCTCTTCTAAGACACTGCAGGTCTCCACCAAGAGAACATCCCTGACCTTCTTGCTCTTGAGATTGCTAGCCAGGTTGGTTTTGTGTTGTTTTTGATGAGGAGTGGTGTTGACTGTTGGAGAAAATTACCAGGTTGACTTAATCCTTGTGCGCACCACTAAAAAGAGATTTCAATTGATGTTTTGCATCTCTGGACCATATGGAACAGAGCTCAGGTTGTCACATTTTCTACCTTTTAAGTGTTTAACCCATTGAATTCAGGCTAGGATCTAATGGCATTTCATCTGCTAATTACTATATTAGCTATACCGTATGATATGATGCTCATAGCATGAAAATTCATAAAAACGGGTCTTAGTGCAAAAGCTCTACATTAATGCATCTCAAAATATACAAAATTAAATATGGCTATAAATAATCTTTGAGATAATCTTCATTTTATACTTGGACTTGTGTTCTGTTATTTCTTTATATAGTGTATATCTACATATTTCATACAACCTAAAATATTAAGTGCTTGAAAAGGTCCTTTTTCAAGATGAAGCATGTCCAGGGGGGAGCATGGTGGCTTTCCAAACCCAGTTCTGTTTGTGTGCAGCTGGACATTCACTTACGTTTAAAGAAATACCTATATGTAAGTAGGTAGAACAAATTCCCAGTTTTTCTTCTTAATCAAGCATATTTTGCACAAATCCTGTTAAAATACCAGCAGCAAGACCCTACTGCCTACATACTTATCTGTTTCTCTAAATAAACCTGAACTTTATCCAGTACCCTTTGCCTGATACTACATTATTGAAGATTAAGTCAAAGTTTTTAAAGTCAAAGCAGTCAGTAGGACACGGCGTGCTGGCAGGGAGGACATCACCCAGCAGAGAGCCCCACAACAGCAAACCTCTGCAACCACGTGGTGCTCAGCTGACCTTCGTGCCTAAATTACACTATGACAGTTGCTTACTTTTCAAGGAAATAATTGAGAAATTACTTTTCTTACTTAATATTTGAAAAGGCAAAGAAATGAGATGGAGGAGTTTTGGGAGAAGGGAAGTTATTCACTGGTTTCTATCTTTTGGCGCTCTCAAACCACAATATGTGGCATAATTATAGACATGCATAAGATATTTTTTTTTCTCCCCTGCATTTCTTGGCCAAAATGTCCGTGTTCTCCCAGTACTTTCTGCCTGAACAGCCTTAAAATACAGGAGTAATTGCCTGAACCCTGTGCACATATCTAGGGTACAGAGAACACTGAAACAGTCCCTGTTTTACTGCATCACAGGACTGAGCCTGCCCAAGGTGCCTGCCTGGGCACAAGGTACTTCAGAACCACTTCCAGGTTTGCCCGACTAAGCCTTTAGTCAGAATTTTTGTGAAGAATGCCTCTGCACAGAAAAAAGAGTCCAAGCAAGTTAATTTAGCCACTGCCTTGGTGCAATCAAAGCATTTTTAATGTCTCAGCAAGCCAGTGGCTGCAGAGCAGCGGTGGGAGGGAGCGGGTGCCTGAGTACCAACACTCAGGTGTCCCACACTGTGCACCAGCCCTTGGCAAGGACTTGGGAAACTCACTTTTAGCCTCATTGGCTGCCTGGTCTCCAGCAAGAAAACCCAATTACGGTTACTACTGCTCTTTTGGGACTGGGAAAGGAAAGTCAGTGTTTGTGGAGCTGCTGGATACGACAGCAACCGAGCAGAAACAGCTCCCAGGAAGGACTCCACATTTGGTACAAGGGGTGTGTTTTATATAGGTTGAGGCTATGTGTTAAAGTTGGAAGACAAAAGTTATCATCTGGATGAGGAAGAGGTGCTCAGGAAATCATAACCGAGATTCTCTACCTGAAAGCAGATGTAGGAACTTCCCCACAAAGTTCATCCTCGCAGCTTTATTGCTGTCTTTAGAGGACATGGCCCATTGAGAACGATGAATACTTTTGCAGTGATCTTGATAGATACAGGATGCAAAGAGACTCGCTCAGATGTGGCTGAACGCTGCACCACATGGGAAACCCCAGCAGAGGCCAGAGGACAAAGCAAACGCTGTGCCCTGTGGACACCATCGGATGGGAGCTGAGCCCCAAAGGGCACAGAAGGAAGGGAGTGCCAAAAAGCAGGAGTGTCCCTTCACACAGGGAGCATTTGGGGCAAGGGAGGAGGCAGGGTAGGACCAGCTCTCCTGCACTGGGTGTACTGAGTAATACCACAGAAAAATCCTCAGCAAACCACTCACCACCTATATCTGCCTTTGGTACCGGGGCAAGACTGTAGCAGGGAGCATGAGAGTAGCCTAACACATTCCACATATCTGCACAATTCTCTTCTAGCATAACTGAATAAATACCATTAAAAGATCCATTTTTTACAGTTCTTCTCCATAAAAAGTAAGATGGCATGTGGTTAGAACAGTACTGTATAAGTAAGATCTTTTTCCCTGTCAATTTACATTATAAAAACACCTCATGCATATAAAAAGTAGGGGTTTGCACCAGTGGAATTATATACAGTAGTGTATGTTTCTATATACTCAGGTTAGTACATATTTACACGTACAATGCACACAGGATTATGCTGGGGCCAAACACTAAAAGAAAACATGCGGTAAATGGTTGCTTTAATAAGTCCTGTTCCATTGAAAGGAAATAAAACCTGAGTATTAATGAGATATAATTATATATTTAAAATCTTTTCCCTTGTGCAGTATACAGAATTAATGCCAGTAAACTCACAAACTGCAACATTCTACTCCATTACATCTGCAATGATTAGAGATAGTTTGAACATCTGGCATATAATCTGTGATAGAAAACAGCATTCTGCACTTTAATGGACGTCTGGAGGCTACACATATCTGATTTTATTTCTTTGTGTTAACTCTTTCCTGGGAGGAAGAGGAGATCCAGTGCTTGAGCACCTTCTTTCTGTCTTTTGATGAAGTTGCACATAGCATGGGTATTTAGCTACTTTCAGGCTACTTATGTTTTAAATATCTAAACTAAAAAGGGACCCACACAGATTTCTGAGACGTTATTTATAACACAGACAATTGAGTAGCATAAATATTAATGTGTTAAAAGCTAAGAAACTCATCCAATGAAAGGGACAATAATTTCCTCATTTTCAGTGACTCAAGAACCTTAAAATGAAGCAGCATTTGCAGTTCCTTCATTATTTCAAATATTTTATGAATACCCTCCCTTAATTTGGTTTTCTTTCATAATCTTGTACACGATAAAATGGGGTTACCAATATTTGTACATTTTTGATGTACCCTAAGTGTAAGTATGTAAGAGCTTCTTTGACTGGCACTGACTTTCATTGAAAAAATTAGATTATTTCTCAGCTTTTGCAGGGTGTGTTTTGCCCCAAGCTAAACAAGAAGGTTTTAGCCCTACTGTGTTCTGCAGGGAAAAGAGAGATACTAACTTGAAAGGCAAACGAGACTGACAGCGTTATCTTTGCCTTACTTACCCAATATTAGCTAATACCAACACCTAAGGAGACCTTGAAATTAGACTCTGAGTAGTAATTAAGGCTGATTGAAGAGCGGTATCAGAAGAGATCTATGTCACTGCTGAAAGGATTCAGCATTTAGAGTGACCTGACAAGTGTTCTGTATGAGCATATTTAGGTATGAGAAAAAAAAAAATCTACTGTAAGAAAATGCTAGTGTTAAGTAGAGTTTTGTAATCTGATAATGTACATGTCAGAGCTTACTCAGCTGCCATGGTGTAACAAAAGCCATAGGTACCGGGTAGCTTCTGTTGAGTACTAATAATTAGCCTAAACATGGGTGCATTAAGCAGCCCTCAGGTCCTAAGGTCCTTACTGCAGAGGTTCACAAGGGCATCAAAAAGTTCTAATGACTGCATAACCACACAGAAACACTTACACCACACACATGCTATGCACAGGGAAGAACAAAAAGCCTGGAGATAATCATTTAAGTCTAAAACTACCTAAATATGAAGCATGTGCAATACATTAGCTTACTATTGAATTGATTCACGTATTGCTGGACAGTGAAAAGCTTGCAGCCTATGGAAAAAAAAGCGCATTCATTTGTAAACCAGATTGAACCCATTTCAACAAAGATTAGGAAAAATTGGCCTAATTATAGATGATGATCTAATACAATTTGGCCATATTTAATGGAAGTCAGAAGCAGAAAGTTGCATGTTACTTCCAGTTCCAATATCTGAACTAATGGATCAGTGGTTTCTTATGTAGTAAGATATCCAGCCCCTTACAATATTTGTCACTTTTAAAAAAGGTCATTAGATTCAACAGCTAAAGAACACTGAAGGATAACTTGAAATCACCATTTCTTGAGGAATCACCTGCCCAGGTCTAATGAAATCCAGGAAGGTTCCTGGAAATATGCCAACCATGTTTTACCAAAGCACCTACATTGTCTTTGATTTATTCAAAGTTTTTTTCAATATCATCAAATGCAAAGATCAGTTCTGCAGCTGTAGGGCTCAGTCCTGCTCCAGCTTCAATCAATAAGACTCACTGGAAAAACAGGCTGGTTTAGACCTCAAAGGAGTAAGCTTCCCTTTGATAGTAGTTTAGTGAAGGTCCAGAGAGGTTCTGTCAGAACAAGGGGCATATTTAACCTGGATTTGCTTGATCTCCCCTACCTAGAATTGTAAGCAGAGATCATTGCAGACAGTTCACTAGATTATACTATCCAGTTATTTCAATGTTAAACTCCAGGAAGAGTGATGAGTTTGGGATGTCCATACAATTCCACCTTTCTAAGCAAGTTATTCAAAGACCGCAATTGCCAAGTCATTTGGCACAAAAAACTTGGAAAAATGAATCTGTGCCCTAGGTCAGATAAAAACTGTGAAGTTCATGTTGGTGAGAAGGGAAACATGAGAAGGAAAGGGCTGAAGCGCTTGGGAAAGCACTTAAAGAGAAGTGATATTTCAGAACTTCAAGGCATGTTTAAAGCAAATTTTAGCTTTCCTCTGCTTTGACTAAGCAGCAGCTTTTACAAGCCTTTGGTCGTCCAGCTGTCCTCCACTCTTCCCAGATGTGCTTACAGACAATGCAGGACTTAGGCACCCATCACAGTTTTCCTCCCACCCACCAAGGAAGACAAAATGCCCATTAAAAGCCCCACACAGAAGTCAGGTGTTTCTGACTGTCAAGGACAGGTCAAAGTCCATCTGGCTCAGTAAGAGGGTAGAGCAAATTAGACTGAGACCATTAAGGCTACTGGTTTTAGCATCATACTTTAAAGCTTTGTACTGGAGTAATGAATCTTTGGGAAAAGGGACCAAAACACACCCTATTCACCTATTGGTTGTTATATATTTTGTTGCTATGCAAGTTTGTTCCCAAAAAGTCCTTTTCCAATGACTCATCAGAAAAGCCACACCACAGTGACATTACCATACCGTCCTGTCACTGTAGGGCACCTGCTTTGCTTGGTGTGTGAGCCAGAGGACTTTGGAGAGGATGGTGGCATTTGACTGCAGCAGACAGTGTGTGTAAAACCATCAGAAAGAAACCCTTGGCCTTCCCTGTCAGGGCTTCAGGCTTTCACCCACTGAAACAGCACGTTTGAAGGTAGATGAAAAACTTTAAGGTATCTCAGTGGCTCCCAAAGCCATAGCTGATGAACCTGGAAGTTTTGTAGGGTGAAACAAGCAGGCTTTTGTAGCTTAATAAACAAGGAAATACAGAAAGTCAGAACAGGAGTGTAAGATATGATTTGGGATTTGGTTCCTTTTGGTCTTGGAAAGCACTATGCATAGTTAACATACAGCATTAATTAGCATTTACATTAACATAAAACTGCAATTGAACAACTTACTAGTGAAGATGTAAAACAGACTTGCCATGTACTGTGTAAAACAGCCATTCTGCAGGGTGGAAAAGTCTTACACCTAGCAAAGAGTCCTACTGGCTATCCCAACTAGACGTGCTACAGTAATACTCAGTTGCACACACTTGCAGAGCTTGTGGGTTTATGGTACGGGCTGAATTCATGCCAACGGCTCCAAATATAGATAGAAAATTAAGTTGAAAAGCTTTTTTCTCACATAATTCCACCAAGAGGTTTGGAGCAACAAACCAATTACTTTTCCCTCAAACTCTGCAGGCCTTTAAAGATGTAATAACTCTCAGTACTTGCACTCCAAAGGGAATAACTCACAACACAAAGCAGAATGCTACAGGGCAACGCCAACACCAAAGAATCTTTCAGGTGTTTCTGCTGGAGTGTGCCCCAAGTTAGAAGACCCCCTGGAATTGAGGTGATCTTCAGGGGAGCAGCAGCCTGCCATGGAAAGGTGGGTCAGAACGCTCCGCAGACTGGGAAAACACACAGAAAAGATGCTACAAATTCTTCCCCTCTGTGCAATTTTGTGTTGTGACATTCTACAGAAGGCATGCAGAGCGTACTCTTGTAAGCCAAGGATGGCTTTTTGCTCCCTCTCCAAATAAATGCCACCACACCCTGGGGGTCACTTGTCCGCACAGCCTTGATCTACTTAAAGCCCAAGGCTGAGACTTGCTTTTATTTTGAAGAGGTAGTGGTCCAGCTGAGGGTTGCAAGGAAGCTTCAGCTTGCAGCCAACATACCCTAAAGGGTCAAAAACCTGGAAGAAAGTTACTTTGTATCTTTTCACTTAATCTCCTGCTTCCTAAACCAGGTTTATGAGTGTTTTATGTTAGCATTTGGCAGGACTCTAAACCAGACACAAAGCAGGGAGAAATCAGGGTCCCAGATTCAGAAGTGTAAAGCCCTGGGCTGCATGATTGCTGGAGGGACCAGCCAGTGCTGGAAGGTCCCCTCTCACAGCCATTGGGACATGCTCCCAGCACACAACTCCTGAGGAGGGGGCTGACCTGCCCAGGAGCACCTTCTTCTGCCTTCCACCTCCTGTCCTCAGTTCCCTCCTCCTACCCAGCTCTCCATCCATGGTGATGAGGCAATGTTTAGCTTTCCCTGCACAAATAAACACTGCATTCCCTCACCTGACGGGCCTCGGGCACTGCCACAGCAAAAGCATCTTCAGTGCAGAAAGCCAGGCAGGATGGAGCAGGGGGCTTTCAGGAGCACTGGACTCCTGCCTGCCCCTGCCCTGGGCTGCCCTGCTCCCCATTCCTGGCTTTGAGGGGCTGCCTTTCACATACACCATCCCATCCAGAGCATGTAACAGCACTCTCTTACCCAGATCACTGGGAGACTTCTTCCCCTACACGCACTAACAAGTGTCAAGGAGTAATACAGAGAGGAATTTTGGTTTTCAGTAATTAATATATCAAAAGAAACTAGTGGAGACACAGGTCTTGTTATCTGGCTTCTTCGATGGTAGACTTTGGTTCATTAGCCTTAAAGCACATCAACTGGGTAACACTATTTATTCCATATAGAATAATGATCTACTTTAAAGGAATACAGTATTGCTCGTGCAGGAATGAACTCAACCATTATTCACAGCTTAAACACACACTAACCCATATAAGTGAGAGATACAGATATAAAAGGATTCAAAAAAGTAGGTCCTGGGAAGAGAGGCAAAATCTAGGTACCCGTACCCTGGAGCTGCCGCAGATCTGACTGAACATTAATTACCCATTAGTTTCAAGTTACACTACACAGATCCAGAGCCTTTGCTCTTTAGCCATATTTAAAGAAAAAGTAAAGTGAAAGTTAAGCAATGTTCAGCTCCTCTTTCGAGGTCAGTGAGAATACTAACATTAGATTTTGGAGCTTTCTGTTTCATTGGAAAACAAGCTGCTGTACTGATATTTAAAATATATATTCACTGAATTAGTTCAGAGCTAGGCAGTAGCAGATAGCTCCACAGACACTTTAACAGCCCCTTCAGAAATACCATGATTTTAATCTTGCAAGCCTGCAAGAGCAATATCTCTGCAGTGTTCAACCTATATTGTTGACAATAAAATTATAAAAAAAAGACGCTTTAAACACGCAGTAGCTGTGTCTGAAAATTAAATATATCAGCCATTAATTTTTCCCCCCCAAATTACTAAAAAGCAACAGTCCACACTAAAGACTAACTGTTTGTAAAATTGGATTTTTAAAGATGAAGTCTTTTTTAAGCCAAGACTGGTCAAAAGAAGCATTAGAACAATTCTACAACTGGAAAAAATAAAGCTGCTTAGCTAATTCACCTCACCAAAAAAAAAAAAAAGGATTTATGCTGCTCACATCAGTGTTTCAGATATTGCAATTTAAAAGAGTGGGGATATTATATTAAACCCCACAAAATGTGAGGCTCTGGAGAAGCAGGGCCAGAGGTAATGAGATATTGATCCTCCCACCTCGAGGTGAGAGCAGACACAGGTGAGGAGCACAGACCCGGCCATCACCAGACACAAGCCCCCACTGCAGGTAGTAGCCAGGACCAAGGCCAAACACCCATCTCATGGCAACTCTCTGCCCCCAACAAGCTCCAGGTAGGGAGAACTCCATGCTCCCATCCACATCCACCTCCACAGCCCACCCTGTGACACAGGGGCACAGCCCTAGGTGGGCTGGGGACACCAGCAATGCTCAGCAGAACTGCTCCAGCTGCAGAAAGACAGCTCTGCAGCTGAGCCCTCACAGGCCACCACCTTACCATTTTTTAAGGGGGGTGGTGGAAATAAGTTTTTAAGCTTCAAAGGACCTTGTTTTCCAGACAGCCAGTTTACAACTCGTGTCGCCGAGTGCGGTTGTGCTCCCAGTCCCAGCTGGAAACCTGACTTCTCGGAGGCTTCACCAGAGCCACACTCCCTCCCCTTCGCCGCGCCGGCGAGAAACCACATCAGCTGCTAAGTGGCCTAATGCAAACTGATGTGGCAGTTTCAATTCAATTGCCAGTGCACGAGTAACACCATAGCAAAAGTCACCGCCGTGATTGGCGTTAGCTCCAACTGTTATTGTCATCACTCACGTAGTGCCATCGAGGTGCGCGGTCCTTGTTGCCTTCACAGCCCAGCGACCGGAGAGCTGATGTGCGCGGCTCCATCACGACCTGTCAAAGCAGCACACTTTAGCACAGCACAGCCTGTCCCCAGTCTGAGGTGGAAGGGAGTACTTCAGGACAGCGAGCCCGCTCCCTCTCACAGCTGCTAAAAACTCCCAACCACAGCCACCTACCACGACTTCGGAGTGGGAAGGCTGTGATTCGAAAGTTCTCCAGGAGTCTCTCAGGGAAAGGAGCTCTACCAGGTTATTCACGCTCGAGGGGGCTGGGGTTGATTTATTTGTCCTTTTTAAAATCATTAACAGGGTAAGGATTACACCTAACACTGCAGTTCACTAGTATGTGAGCATCTGTGGTTACTTCCTGCATTGTAACTCATTAGATAGCCCTTGACTAATTATAGTTTGCAACTTTTGTGAAATTAAGCAGCAACAAGCAGCAGCTGGTACAGCTGAGCCAGGGAACCTGTGTTTGCCACAATCCAAGCAGGGAGGTGACCGAGGAGGACCCTGACCCCCCCAGCACATCCCACAGCAGCAGCCTCCAGGAGGGAGCTCAGACCCCCCAGCAGCAGGGAAGGGTCTGTCCCTCTGGCTGCAGGCACAGGCACATTACTCCCCCTTGTATCCAGTCTAATTTTAAGTCACTGGAGTAACTGCTCATCGACCAGTTCTCCTGGGAGCTTATTAAAGAGTTTAGAAGCGCTGCACTTGGGAAGTTTGCCTTTGCTCAGTTTTCTCTCATCGCTCCCGGACTCTTTCAGAGCATCCCCAAACAACCCTCTTCATTTTCAGCGTTTAGGCACTCGTTCCCAGCAAGCTGCTTGCTGCATCAGTGCTCCCTCCGCGATGAGGAGACATACCTGGGAGCAGTCCCCTTCCTTTCCTTCACCCCAGGAGCCAGCAGAGCAGCTCCACAGCCTGTTCCACCTCTCTCCCAGCAGCCAGGTGCTGCTGAGCCTCAACCCTTTTATAGTCACTGCAATAAGGGGGACATTGCAAACACCTGGGCCCGGGCTGGTCCCCAGCACCCGGCTGCAGGCAGGGCTGTGCCCAGCTGGGAGAGCTGCCGGGGCACTGGGAAACCCCCACTTTGGTATTCCAGGGGTGGGGTACAGCTTTTACTCTTCGGAAAAAAAAAAAAAAAAACCAAACCAAAACAAAAAAAACCCAACCAAACAAAAAAAACCCCAAACAACAACAACAAAAAAAACCCCAAAAAATTCATTTCCCATGCTTTCTGCCATTGGGGGCTACAAAGGTGCCCACTGAGGTCCCAAAATACCCCCACCCCCTCCCCA
>NW_015090842.1:12632065-12647398 GCF_001431845.1 Calidris pugnax
CCCCCCCCCCTCCCCAGCCCCTGCCCCAGGGCTCTCCACTTCCCCCCTGGGAAGCCCAGGTGCTCCCCCCTGACTCCCTCCCCCCCCTGCTGCTTCCCTGCTTCTTGCTTGTCTAAATATGGAGTATTTTTGCCCCCAGACTGCATTTTTGTTGCTTCAGGTTAAATTTTTTATTCTTGCCCATTTTTTTTCCTCTGTTATTTCTGTCCTCAATGATGTTTGCAATAGCTACTAATGTACTGTCATTTGCAAATGTAATTAGTGTGTTTACTTCTTTCTTTCTTTAGCTCATTAATAAAGATGTTAAATAAAAATATGCCTTCCTCTGCTAACAACATCCTCGAAATAGTTAGGAAGATGGGATCCTAAGGTAATAAAGAACTATATTATTGGACAAGACTTTTCCTTGCATCTTTCAGCATTTGCCATGCTCATTATAGCAATTAAAGCATAAAACAACTTTCTCGCTTCACACCCAAAATAATCTTCCTCCCTGCTCTGTATTTGCATGTATAGTATACATACATAAAGAGCAAGACTAGACATCAGCTGGCAGCCTGTTATAACAGAAGTAGCAAGGTTTTCTCTGTTCTAGATGCAGAGGAGTAAAGTGTAGCCATTTGTTAACCTTTTTATGTACATTATCCCCGTTTTCAACAAAGGATAGAAGCATGAGTGCTTTTAAAACTTTGATTACTGGAGATGTGTCCTAATATAACAGCTTGTATGTTTATTATACAACCATAATTCAGCACATTGGCTGTATCCACTAATGCGTCCAGGATTTCCCAGGACTCACCAGCCATCCTTGTTCCTTTGATTTTGACAGGGCTGGGAACGCTCAGCAGTTCGTGGCACCGGCTTGCTGGTGGGACAAAAGGATGTGCACTTCTTTTCACCTTCAGGAAAATGTGCTGAAATTAACTCGTGGCTCTAGTGAATTGGTGTGAAATGAAAGAATACTGGCTTCCCTTAATTTTCTATGTGCTGAGGAGACAGCAAAGAAAAAACCAAATGCCTACAGAAACCGAAAAAAAAAAACCCAAGGAACAGAAGAGACAGGTCCAAGGATACACAGGCTAGTTTATCAAATTCATCTTCTTTCTTCATCTCATGCTCAGCTATTTAAACAGAATTTAAATAATACATTTATTTAAAGGAGAGCCTTTTCTCAGGGGGCCTTCTGGCATTAAGGTGTGTGGAAATAGAAGTTGTCTTTTTCCTTTGTAATGCATGAAGGAAGACTTAAGATCACTGGATGCACATTTGAGTAATCATAAATTAATTGTAATGTAAACTTTCACAACATGTTCAGAGCATGTTGAGATTTTGTTTGATTTTGAATTGCTCCAAAATGACATCTAATTATATACTAGTGATTAACACATTGGTTGCTACTAAGAAATAGCAACCAAGCAAACATTACAATTCAGTATTTGAATTTACTATGGGTTGAATTTGTTGGATTTTTAGCCTTTTTTTTTTAATGCACAGAGGAAACATGGCGGTAAATTCAAATACTTAGACAGGTGCTGTGACTATTTTTCCTCATTCGTGAAAATTAGGGATTACATCACTACAGGAAGAAAGGGAAAGATGATCCTGATGTCTCCTTTTCTCTTCTTTGTCCCTTTTTCTCTTCTTGTCTTTCTGCCCCCCTCCTGGGGCACAACTCAGCATTGGGTCCTGCCCTACAAGTGTGGGTCTGGGTTCTCTGTTGGAGGCTCAAGCTCTCTCTGGGGTAGCAGGCAGGAGGAGGCAGCTCAGCACCTTGCCTGGATCATTGTGCCTGGGGCAGGGGACAAGTAGGGACCCACCAGCAGTCCCAATTGGATGAGCTTCTAACCCCACCCCACCTGTAGAAGCCCCATCCTGAACCTCCCTCTCCAAGCCTGGCTCTTTGCCATCTCCTTGGGAAAACATGTCTCTCCTCTGACCTGAAGCTTTGTCCAAAAGTGGTGCCAAGTCTTTGGTACTTGACTGATTCATCAGTTCTTTGTATCGTATTTCCACATGCGTGGTTTGGAAGGAAATTACTTGACCAAATAGGAAGAATCAGTAGTTAGAACAGTATGTGCTGTATTCTGCATCATTTTTGTCTGATAAAATGGAAACTGCGTGTCCTCCTCAGCCACAGACAAAAGCTGGCTGATGGCCACCCGGTCTGAGACAATTCTGGGGGGTGAGGAGGTTGTCGATGTACAGGACTAAAGCGTATGCTTGTGTGTAGCATTTATTCTGTTATCCCTTCTTTAGTGCAGTACTTTGAAATTAAAGTTTCTCAAGCATTGGAGGAAAACGGCATTTTCAATGTGAGCTGAAAATAAAGACTTAATGAGGTCTAATTTTCATCTCTGAGCCAAATACTGTCCCACATTAGCTCACTTTTCCATTCTCACTGGAGTGAGAATCACTGCCCCCCAGCCTTAGTGCTTTTGATGTTAGCTGGAGATTAGCAATGGTCTTAACTGGAAGAAATGAGGGCTTGGTTTTCCGTGGAGACACTCTTCTCCAATTTGGGTTAAGCGAACAATACCACATGTCCTTACACTGGCTGTGTTTGGGCAGTTGCTGTCACATCTTGGATGCCAAGCGCTGACTTACAGAGCTGGGGGTGGGACTGGCCAGCGATGGACAGTAAATCAGCATCACTCAGCCTTTATCCCAGCAGCAGGAGTTTAGTGGCTTCACCTGGGCAAGGCACACCTTTGGGTGCCATCATTCCCAAGAGCAGCCCAAAGCCCGGGGAAACATCTCCAGCTCCCTCTCCCACTTGTGTTGAATGGAAATATTGACAGGATCAGGCACTTTATTGCATTAGTCGAAACATTTATGATGTAATTGTGGATGCATGAGGCTGCTTAACTGGCTCTTGCTCAGGTGGAGATACTGAACTCCCTGCAACGAACTGAAAATGAACATGGCCAAGAAGCCGTGGGAAGGTGACAGCGTTTCCACCAAAGCAAATACCACTGAACACCAGAAGGACACTCAGATAGCAGCTCTGCTCCTTCTGAACACCAGACATGTTTTGCCGTGGAAGGAGAGGGAAGGAGTAGGTGTTAAAGAACCAGCATTTGTAATACTAAGGACAAGGTGTTTCTCCCATAAATCAACAGCGTTTGGAGGCTTTAGCTCTGTGAAAGCATGGGGCGGATCAATGGTTTTGGAAAAAATGAGCAAGCCTTCCAGTTTTTCAAAGCTAATGGAAAACAAACCTTTTTCTTAGCGCGTAGGCAAGTCGGGTTTGGTGATGCCAGTACCACCAGTGAGGTCTGAGAAGAAACACAGCGATGACAATAGGCACACAGACACGAATACATTGCTCCACAGGGAATGTACGCATTGCTTTGGCCACAGCACTGCAGATACTGATGGGTCATAAGAAGCTTTGGAGATACCTACATTTTTGACAGCAAACTTCCTTATAGAAAATGGCCAGCTGTCTTCCCCAGGAGCAGACCCATCCTAATGGTGTTCCCGTTGCGCTGGGCGCTGTCTTCCACTGGCAGCAGGGTAAGGACTAGCACACCCCGGGAGCGGTAGTTCTCTCGCAAAGACGGATGTATCACAGTCACAGATAGCGTGTGAGAGATTTTTTTAAAAAAAAAAGAGAGATTTTCTCTGTTGGGATTAATAGCTCTATTTTTCTTTATTACTCCTTGTGTTTCAGTCATTCATGCATCAGCCTCTTTCAAACAGAAAACAATTGAGAAAACAATCCCCCAAGAATAAAATGTAAAAAATAATAAGGAAGCACAGTGGCACAACCTAAAGAGAAATCACGTATTCTGTGTTGCAATGTCTCACACAACTTAAGGAATAATTTTCTCTGCAAATTTTCACTTTCAAATAGAAGTGGGTTTTTTTCTCCAGCTTCATTAATAACAGGCCTGATTCGCCATCAGACTATTTCAACTTTATGCAGCTGGAATTTCAGGAGCTACAGTGATTCATCACATCTCATGGCTCAGATTTTCAAGCCCTCGGCCCATATTTATGCTCCTCTGTAACTAGCTGATACTCAGAAATGTTGAATATCCATTATTGGCTCCTCTACAGTGTTGAAAATCAAACACATCAGGACTTTGACTATGGAGTTAAGGGGTTAAACCAGGTTCCCATGAAAAGAAAAACTGCTGAGTGTATAATTTTTTGTATATACACACACAGTAATTACATGTATATAAATATATGTATCAATTTCAGTCCTTTAAAATTTAAAATATTTCCTTTTTCACTAAGGATTCCACATTCAGCAGCTTTTTTTTTTAAAGATCAAATTTACCTTCCACCTCATCTATTGAGATGTAACTTACCTACTACTGGTGTCTGCACATGAGACAAAGCTTACGGTAGCTATGTCTATACAGGAAATTGATGTGTAATAAATAGAAGAAACCCTTGTTTCCAGCCTTCTTCACATTTTGAGAACCTGTATATCAAGTAAGAATTAATGACTGTGAGCACAGAGAGTAATTTTCATTGATTTCTTTGCGATATCAGTACGTGAAGGTTCTCACATACATCTGCTGCACAACGCAGTGCCACAGAAACCTGGTATTATTTTAAATCATGAGAAAATCTAAGAAAAGCATAAATAATTAACCCCAAAGAGAGGGGTGTTTGCACCTATGAGAAAAACAAAAAGATTGATCAGTCTTTCAAATCCTGGGGGTAGATGCTTCCCTGGGGTGATAAGGTGGACAGTATTTGATTTACTTTAGTGGTGGAGAGCCCCTCAGCTTGCCTGTGCTGTGAAGTTTGCCTTCTCTGCCTGTGCTCAGCATCCTTCCACATGGCTCGGTGGAGCAGTAATATAAATTCTGGTCATAAACAAAGAAAAAACCAGACTGACAGAGAATTTGATGAACAATTTGCGTCTGTACACAATTTTTCCCTCTGTTTGCACCACTGAAACACATGATCTTTTATCTTTAGAGTTCAGTTTGCTTTTCCTGTCCTCTTGGTTGCTAGCAACGCTGTAAAACCTTTAAAATATTAAGAAAATTACATCTGCTACATCTCGCTTTAAATATAGTATTCAGTCTTTGTAAGTGTTAGTTCATACATTAAATGAATAGCTTGCCCACCAGGTAAACTACATTTTGTTGCTTACCATGTCTGTCTTTGCACAACATGTAGTACATGGGCATAAATAACAGTGTGTTATATAAATAATTACATGTATGAAAGGCTGTAAACCACCGAAGATATATTTGTACTTTTACTTATGAGAACATTTTAAAAATGATTGCTTTGTTCGCCGCGCGGTTTTTATATGTTGAGTGGGGTGCACGCAGAGAACGTTTTCCAAAGTTGGTTGCTTTTTGGTTTTGGTTTTTTTTTTTCCTTTCCTCCAGGTCACACTAGCGTTATAGTTAGCAAATTGATAAGGTTCCACTGTTAAGCTTTATTACTTGTGACATGAGCCTATGACACTTTATAAAAAGAAGTAATCCAGAACAATCTCTAGGTAATTAACACCTAGATAAACAAACATAAATTTCTATATTGCATTTATTTGGACTACCACTCAAATATGCGTGAACCATGCTTTTTTAATTAAAAGATAAATCTATGTGACACTTAGCCTCAAACTTAATTATTCAGCATAGTATAATAAAAAATAGAGCCCATTAAATGTGTCTTGCTCTGTATTTCTGTATTAACAGCAAAACAGTTCACTCTGGGATCATTTAAATTTTCTTCTTCCTCTTTTCTTGCGATTTCCCTGTTCACTGAGACCCTTTTTGGTTAAAAAAAACACCACAGCAAAAAGCCCCCCCAAACAATACCCTGAGCAACACCAACAGGTGAGGAGCTGCAGAACTTCTCACAGCCCCTATAGCGCTCAGCTGGGGGACATTTTTAATACGACTTTACGCCACAGCTTTACCTTCCCTCCTCCCCCTCCCCGGGCCCTCCCCACGGAAACATACTTCCACTGTGGTGGATCATGCCAAGCAGCGTTATCCAGAAATGAAAAACACAATACTTAAGAATAATTTCACTGGGATCATGCTTACAATACACAAGGTGAGATTTTTATAATATACTGTTACAATACAGATGTTAAACAGAGAGGGGAAATATTCAACTCCCAAATTACAATAGACAGAGGGGTTATAGTCCTTATAAAAGTTTCAACAAGAAACATTATCTTAGAGCTGAGAGCAGCCTTCTGATGTTAGGTGGGAAGACTCTTGTCAAGGCACCCACCATGGCCATTAGGAAGGCTGCCGATCAGCTGCTGGGTACCAAACACCTCCACAAATGGACCTGGGGGAGAAGACCCCGTTTCTCTTCCAGACCTTCATTCCCATGAACTGCCTTGGCAGGTGATGCCACGCTTTGTGCTACAAGGCCACTCGGTGGTCGCTTTTCGCATTCCCTAGATGTATGGACCATTTAATGGGTGCTTCCCACTGGACATTCGGGACCAGAAGGGAGAGCGTGTTTGTTGCAATGAGACGGTCATTGCTCCTAAATCGGGCTTTCACATTTTCATCTATTGTCTATTGAAACCAGAAGGCACGAAAATCTTTGGGAGACCCCCCCTTTCTCCCCCAACAGTTGTCTTCCCCGGCTCCAGGGCAGAGCGGTTACCTGAAAGGACACTGTTCCCATGGAGAGGCAGAGTTCAGCTCTAAGCCTGGAGCTCATCCATCCTCAAGCAACATTTTAACACGCTGCAATTTTGTGCCTAAGAAGAGTGGCTCCCCCCAAAGAGAGGGCGTGAAAGACCTAAACTTTGCAAAACATAAAAATCGCTCATTGGCTTCTTGGATTTTGATTAAAAGTCGATGCATTACGGGTTTTATTTTCTGCAGACAGAGAGACCTGTGGCTTTGCCTGTGCACCAGTGAGTTTGGCCCCAGCTTCGCAGTTCCCCTGTCACACACACGCTCCACCAGCCCACTGACACCACCAACTCCTTGCTGCAACCTGCAGCCAACGAATAATGGAAATTCCATGATGCTATGCTTTAATTCTTAACCCTTCTAGTCAATTTTTGTACCTTTTTCTACTGGAGAATTCAAACCACAACATAACTTTATTACTGTGGGTAGGACCAGCTTCACCTAAATCGCTCCACCAGCCCACTGACACCACCAACTCCTTGCTGCAACCTGCAGCCAACGAATAATGGAAATTCCATGATGCTATGCTTTAATTCTTAACCCTTCTAGTCAATTTTTGTACCTTTTTCTACTGGAGAATTCAAACCACAACATAACTTTATTACTGTGGGTAGGACCAGCTTCACCTAATGTTAAAATTTCCCTTTTCTAAATGTGTTTTCTTCCTCATCTTTTTTTTTTGTGTGTGTGTGCAAGGCCACATTCCTCTCTCCTCCCCATACTTGCTGTAGTTTCTCAGATTTGGTGCATCTTTTTTTGATGTTAATCATCTTTTTCTAAGAAGTGAAAAATCCTTTAATTTAGTTGCTTTCAAATGTGCAAATAAAACCTTAAACAGGAAGAATAAAGATTCGTCCAGGAGACTGGGAGTGCTCTCGCACTTGCACATTCTTTGAAGTGTGGGCAGCTTTCTCAACATGCACCATAACAATAAACCTCACGATTTTCTAAAGCCAAATATATGATCTATACAAACAATTTTTTTTAATGTGAAAACATGACTTTATACATCATAGTGTATGATACACACTTCAAACACTTTCAAATCAAAGCTTGATAGACCCCAAGACTTTTTCTATAGTACATAAGTAGTAGTATATAAAACAATTATTACTACATGCTAAAACAGATTTCCACAGTCTTTTAATTAAGCACAATATATATAATATATATATGTATATACTGTATATAGATTTGTTCAGATTAATAAGTGGACTGAGCACACACACCCAGCATAATACACTCCAGTAACTGCCTAACAACTGTGAATTTACTGACATTAATTTTTTTTTTTTAAATCTGACAAAGCTGCAGAAAATAATGTTTTAACTGTTCCTAATAAACATAAGCAAGTAGGAAAACTTTTTTTCAGAGGTAGAGGTTTTATTGCGTAAAACACTGGATAAAACTGTACTGCTTCAAAGACATTTTTATTCTAACAGCAGAAAGAAAACAGTCATTGCTGAAAAAACAACTTTTAATACTTCTATACCAGAATAAAGTTCTGTCAACTGATGTATTATAATAATAAATAATGACCAAGAATAAACTTTAAATACAAAGTTTTCTAATTGTTACAAGCATAGCAACAAAATCCTCTACTCTATTGATCTCAGATTTCCTCCAAGATAGAAATTTTTCTTTGTGTAGGAATGTAGACAGTATTATGACCAGTATCACAGACTACAGAAGTTACAGAGAAAAAACTTGACATGTTTAGATATGAGAAGCATGATGATATTCAGAAACTGACAATGCATCACTGCTGCTGTCACTTGTTTGTATTACAAGTTACAAATGTTCTGGAAAAAAGGGCTATGTCAGAGGGGAGGATAGGGACAGTAGCACCCGACCAAATGGAATCAACACACACATCACAAGGAGCGGGAGATGTTTCCAGTGTCACAAACAGAATTATTGCCTGTCGTATCTGAAAATGCTCAGAAGACACAAAAGAATACTGAAAGAGCTCAAAAAGTGCAAGAAATGGAATGTGGGGGGTGGTTTCAGGGGGTTTTTTTCTCTCTTTTTTTTTTTTTTTTTTTTTTGCTAAGATACTGAAGGCGGCGCAAACACACAAAAGCAAGCGACTGACACAGTCACCAAACACAGTAGTGCAGTTAAAATCCTAAAGCTTACTACAGTCAGAAAGTTTCAATAACATTTCAATCCTTTATCTAGGATCATAGAAACAGTTGCATTAAGTTTATCAACTCGATTTAAGTAAGGCAGTGAGAACTATACTAGAAAAACAAGAAAAGCAGCTTGCTCTGTGCCAGATGGGTCCAAGTTACACAGTGACCTCATTTAAACTGAAACTTCAGTTGGATGACATCCTTTCCGACAGCATATGCAAACCGTATTCCTTATTAGCCTGAGATTTTTTTTTTCCAGTCTCAGGGTAGCGCTAAGAATTTTATTTACATTGATTGCAGTTTAGTATTTTTTGTAAACTGCTTTAGGCAGAGCTGAAGTTTTAAGGCCCTGGGGTTTTACTCTGTGCTCCCAGCCTGCAAAGAAATATTGACTTTTTTTAACTTTTTTTTTTTTTTTTTTACTTTTTTTTTTTTTAAAGTCTGGATGATTTTGTTTTAGAAGAAGTTAATACTTCTCTACCATCACAATAAACAGCACCAATTTTGCTTCTATCAAAGGAAGTACATTAGAAGGCTAAAATTTTATGCCGTTCAGAGAATTTCAGAATAAACCTTTAGTTATATTTCTTATGTTTTTTTTAAGTATGTGGTTCATTATACTCTCTCAAAAGCTTCCTATGTGGCAAAGACCTTACTAAATTTGGAGCATCCAATCAGTAAAAAAGCTAAAATCTGCAAAAATATAGAACACATTTGTTTTACAAAACCAAAGAAATATCAGCTAAAACACTTTCCTTCATTAGAGACAAAGAGCAGGAAGTTTGCATTCATATTTTAGGCCAAGCTACTTTATAAGAGCTTGCTCCAGAAGAAACTTCTGCACTATGTCTGTAACACTTACAAAAACTAACACATGAAAATTAACCATGACTGGGGAATCCTTCATTCAAGTGTAAAAAAAAAAAAAAAAGGAACTTAAAGGAAGCTTGAAAAAAAAAAAAAAACAAGAAAAGAAGAAAAAAAAATTACCAATGTTCTATGTAATAAAATTCTGTTTCTCACCAGCACCTTCTATACATAAGGCTGACTAGTTTCACTAAACAATATCTCTATATATGTACTTCTACTTTTATAGCAACTTCTTCATCAACAAGGAAAAACAAAGGAATAAAAGCATTTCCCTCAATACTGCAAGATGATTACAAAAAATGGAATTACGTTTCAAATCTGCAATCGCACATCGGGCTGCAGATTTTTTTTCTAACCATTGATTCATTTGGCTGTGTATTTTAAAAAAGAAAAAAAAAAAAAGAAAAGGAAAATGTAATATCACAATACTTTTCAGTACAGGTCATTACTGACCATAGCTTATGGGCCGTCTAAGGTTTCTCCTATACTGCAGTTGCAACACCACTTGAATTGATTTTCTCTGCAATGACAGCTCCAGTCAGACTGGCACCATGGCAGTCTACCAACACATCTCATTACTATGCTAGGCAAATGACAGCAGCTGGTGTCATATTATAAAGGTGTTTTCAACAATGAAAACACAGCCCCTCAATCTTCAAGGCAACACTAAATCGTTTAGACGGTATCATTTTTCCGTTAAGAGCATTATTTTTGGACAAAGACCACTTTAAAGTTTGAAAATGCCCTGCTTTTTAAATAACTAACGACCTCCTAACATTTTTTAAATCACTTTATTATCCCACCTACATTGTTTGGAAGTACTTGTTGCCAGGTAACAGTTTAGCAGCCATTTTCAAGGGCTGGAAATTTATTTTGCGTGTGTAATATATAATATATATTTAAACACACACACACACGTATGGAATGTGTGTATTTTCTCTGTGTGTGTGTGTGTGTATGTAGATATATATATCCGATATGTGCATGACTGAATATGTCTCTGTGTGTGTAAATATATATATAGGCACACGTGTGAGTCCGTGTGCGTACACATATATTGGAACGTGTTCAGCATCCTGTACACTTCTGGGAATTTGCACGCCGTTCCTTCCTTCGGAAGGCGTTCAGCCAACCCTCACCCACACGCGTGTCTACGGCCGGTGTGAAAGGCTCCTGCAGCATGGAGATGGATCCACGGGGCTGCATCACTCCTGGGCCTTGCTGCCCTCCTCCGTTAGCTCTGCCGAGCTCCCCGCTTTGACAGCTCCAGGTTCCTCCAAATTCCCAGAAGCTTCGGAGTCAACTCTGGAGCGCTTGAACCTGCGGTCGGGATACTGGCTGTTGTCAAAAGGCATGCGATGGACACAGAGAACATGGGTCTTCAGATTTCCCTTCTGAGAGGCACTGTAGGGGCAGTATCTGCACTGGAAAGGCCGGTGACCTGCGTGACAGACGAGAGCCTGGTTAGTTTTTTCCTTTTGTGTAGGTGGTGCCTACACAAACCCGCCCGTCGCACGGACGGACAGAACCCAACGCCCCGGAGCTCCCCCTCAGCAGAGTTCCCTCCTGCTGAATGGAGGACACCACCGCCTGTCTCCAGCGAGAATAAGAAATCTGTGTTATTCACATAACGCTTAGTTAAGGAAACTGTGTTTTAAATATTCTCATCTTTTGGATTTCCCGGAGAAGTGCAGCTATTTCATCTCCGTCCTCAGCCGTGGCTATAAATCCGTCAGCCTGTGATCCAAACTAAACTCTTGTAAATACACTGAGATCGTGTCCGAGACTGCCTTCTTTTACATTTGTTAATTATCTTTTTTATTGAAGTGCAACTCAGGGATGACAATGTGCAGACCCTTAGTCTAATAAACACACTTTGTCTTTGGGTGGGTTTCTGAGTAAAGAATTGTATGTTTTATTTTAATCACACAGATTACTTTTTAATGGAAAGAAATAATGGATTGAGATAACCAAGGCCTCAAACCTGCAAACATTTACTCCAGTGAGATTACTCCTGTGAGTAAAGATACGCAAGCACATAAGCGTTTGCTGGACCAGGGCCCGAGGTTATCACCAGCTTTAAAATAAAATGTCCAGGCTAGATTAGAAAAGGAATGTTAATGCACAAAATCTGATAGATGCACTTCTTGTGGGTGAAACAGCAACCGACTGCAAAACAAAGGCATGAATGAAAGATATCACTTCTTAGAAAGGCTATCAATATACTCTCCCATATTTTTCAGATTATTGTGACTTTGAATCTCCATGCTGTATCTGGTTTTGGAGGTTATGTTTCAGCAATCACATTTCAACCTATGCTGGGAAGTTGTTGATGTGTTTTACTGGAACTTTATGAGCTTTGTCTCTCAAATTAACTTAAACCAGGACCATCTGAGGTCAAATGCGCTTAGCTTGCTTTAATTTGCTCAAATAAATGAATAAATAAATGTGCCAGACCATCTACATAAAGCCAGGATAAGTGAAAAACAATACCCTATCTCCACATTTGAAGAGCACATTTTCCTTTGCTGTCGTGGTACTACTGAGGAGGCATAAAACAGATGCTGGTGTAGCAGAGGAGGAGGACTGTGCTTCCCGTTATGTGGGAAGGGACTGGGACCATCTCACCTCGGTTTTAGGTGGGAATTTGACAGATATGCCAATAGACAACTTGTGGTGCACTGGTCTGATGTTACCTGTACTGGAGTGGGAATGCCACCATGGTCTTCCCAGCTGAGATGAGAGCCTGGAAAACTGCTGCTTTTAACCTCACGCTGCTGCTGGCCCATCAGCATGAGCACCTCTAACAGAGTAAATTCACCTGAGCCACCGTCAGTGCTTTGGGGTGCTCAAATAACTGGCCATTTTTACTGTAACATCAAAACTACCACTGGAAGGCTGAGTCGCCCAAAACATACTGCTTGCTACCCAGAGGAAAGAAGTGTTAAGTCCAGTCCACAGGTACCTAAACCCTTTGCCCCAGGACTACAGGCATGTTTCCTTTCTCAAGGATAGAAAGCTCCCCTCCACCCTTCACTTTTCCAAGTTGAAGACTGCCAGAAGTGTGACCACCTCCCCAAGACCTCCAACATACATATTTATACATAAATCTTGGGGTGGAGTGTTGGTGGATCTTCTGCTTCTCTCCAGGGATAAAGACAGACATTTTCTTTAACAGCTTCATAAGGAAAAAGAAATTAAATCTGTAAGTTGCTAATCATTACAAAGTCAAATTTCAGTGGAAAATTTCATAGCAACAGCAATGGAAGAAACCTACATAGATAATGTTACAGAAATTGGATTGGGTTTTTATAGAAAAATTTCAGCTGGAAGATATGAGGAAATAGATTGAAGGTGTCCCTAGTGCCTCTTAGAGTCAGCCCTAAAATCAATGCAGAAACACAAATATGCTTGAAAATTTTTGAATAAAATAGTTTTGAAAACTGGAAACACTCTCAAAACTGGGTATGAAGACGGTCCAGAGAAAGTCTGGTTTTCTTTGTTTCAGAAGATCTAGAAATATTTGTGAACTGAGAAAAAAACCACCTAAGAAAACCATTACATCTCCCCTGTTGTTTGTCAGAGATGGATAAAATCACGAGTATTCACAGCAGGGTTCTGGACTCTTTCTTTCACTCTCCTTTTTCTCCCTCTTGGGTAAAATGCCTCTGGGCAGAGTTAAGGGGTCTATTGCATACTCTGCTCGGGGAGGTGCCAAAATACCTTGGTTGAAGAGGGAAAATGTTGAGTAAAGGGAAAGGAGATGTGCTCTGTGAAGCATTGAAGTGATTTTCCCCTTTCTCCAAAAGGTAAAGGCCTGCTACTACCACGTCCACTGAGATGAGAGACTATCTACACCAGCAGCACCAGCTCCCTTCCAGTATTTCAAGTGTTTCGCTTGACTGTCTGATGACTGGTTCCTTTGCAAAGAACAGAAGACACCCTGCTAAGTGGTACCAATGGTACAACTTGCCCTCCACCCTTATTTACTCTGTTTTCATTGATGCTATGGGAAAAGACAAAAGACATCCTGTTCATTTGGTCCTTCTTGTTACTACAATGGCCAGTGACTGGATGTACCATAGATGATAGTTGACCCTGTCAACTGCTGGCAGAGCAGCAGGGAGCACCGACACAGAGTGATGGGACTCCAGGAGCAAGCAGGCACATCAGCCCCCTCCTCACCCCCTCAAACATCCCGTAGTGTGGAAATACACTGGGCAGTTGTAGCTGGAATTGGTACCACTAGCCAACAGTGTGAGATCTCACCACGCAGCTCATAATGCTTTGCCCACAAGTTGCTATTGTTAAATGGCCATCCTACTGCACTCCTTCAAAGACGTTCTAAACAAGGAATCCACGAAGCATGGATGGAGCTAACAACTTCACGTGTGCCAGAATAGAAGCAAACTCCTTCTGCCCACCACCGAACCAAGTTCAAACCCATGCAATCCCATACGGAGAATGTAATTTATTAATTCAATGCGCTTTAATAAATCAGACAATATAAAGTGCACCTACAAGGATTCAGTTCTGCATCGCCTCCCCCACGACTTACTTTTTCAGGCCATCAAAATTTCACATCACTGCCTTGTGAAAAGTAAGTACACAATAAGTTAATTTGTATTGTCACTGTGCAGTACAACTGTGGTAAAGAGCACATTCATTTTTAATCTGGTATGAATAATATATAAATATGTATACAGACTGAGGGTCATAGGAAAGCAAGTGGTACATTGTTTACAGCAGAAGTAGTACAAAAACTAGAGATTATTCTCACTTGCAAAGATAACAATATCTGCAATTTGCTTGTAACTAAGGGGTGAAGGAAAATGCCCATTTCTCTTAGGTATCCCATCCATTAATTTTAGCTCAAAAACTTGTTGTGGGCAGCAGGCTCTTAAAATAACCCTTCCCAGATAAGTTGGCAATAAATTTATAACGTTTTATCTAGCAGTGGTTGGTAGGTTCCTTCTTAGCAAGCTATAGTTCATATATATTTTACCTACTATATATCTTCCAATAAAATTATATGAAAGCCCTTAAAAAAAAGAAAAAAAGAAATCTTCCTGATAGTTCAGGAGATAATGTGTAATGCATTGCATTTGTAGTAAGGAGAATTAGACTAAAGGTGGGCCAACAAGGGGGACAAACTATAGATCAAAAAGCAAGGATAGAAGACAATGTACTGTTTACAGCTGAAACAATCCTATTGGGGGTGAACATTCTGTGAAGTCCGTGACTGAGCATGTGAAGAGACTTGGTAATCCTCTAGACTGAAGATAAGATTCAAAAGAAATGGAGCAGCAGAAAATAATAATAAACATAGATAAAATGGTAACAGTGGTAACTGGACTTAAAGAACATTTTTAGAAGGTGCAGATTTTCCCTGGAAGGGTCATTAACTCCAGCACCTGCTGGAACCAGTCCTCAAAAAGTGACCTAAATGTTCCAGAATCAGCCCCATCAATGCCAACAGTGCTGAGATGACCTAGGATCATCACCACCTCTAGATGTGACTGTACCCTGCAGAGAACAAGGAGCGTGGATGAGAATTACTTTGGCCAGGATGGAGAACTTTTCCGTGGGATCAATATTTAGAAACGTCTGAAACTAGTCCACCTTTTTAAAAATATATGCTGCTTCATTAATTTAGGCTTTGAGAAAAAAAAAAAAAAAAAAAA
>NW_015090842.1:12647709-12654527 GCF_001431845.1 Calidris pugnax
AGGATGGAGAACTTTTCCGTGGGATCAATATTTAGAAACGTCTGAAACTAGTCCACCTTTTTAAAAATATATGCTGCTTCATTAATTTAGGCTTTGAAAAAAAAAAAAAAAAAAAGAAGTTTGTTTTCTTTTCTTTCAAGTTTGTGATCTGATATGTTGCTTTGTGACACGTCATGTCAGCCTGCATCAGTCACATTGTGTTAGGTTTCATAACGTGGCATGACTGATGCAGCCCAACATGGTGCATCAGCTGAACAGAGCCAGAAAATACAGGTTTTGAGAAAGACATGGATCTCAAAGTCTGGGGTTGAGGAGCATTTAAAAGGAAGTATTTTTAAAGCAGGGCCCTTGGATTTAAACGCAGCCATTGCCCGGGAGATGTTAAGGATTCGAACACTTGCCAAACCTATTTTGCTTTGTCTTATCTTTAAAACTCAAAATGTATTACTGGAACACATAAAAAGTCAATGTCAACAAAGTGTCATTGGGTTACTTACTGTAATCCAAACACTGCTAATAGTTACTAATTTATTAACTTTGATACGGATCCATTATTTAAGATTAGCACAAAGAAATACACAAACAAGAGAGAGAGAGAGAAAGAGTGATGAATACTAACGTCTTTTTCATTAAAAAAAATCATTTACATGGTCAAGCTGCATTAATTCCCCACTTCTAAAAATATTTGACCGGCATCCAAATTCTATAAAAATTTCCACAAAGAAACATCTTATTTTTGTGATATTACAGGCACATATGTAGGGCTTTGCACTAAAACGTAAAAATGGGCATTGGACTAGTCACATGAATAAGATCAGGAATTTATTCCAGATTGTTAAAAGTGTACTAATCACAGCAAAATCATGGCTTTCTCCCAAAGCAGCAAGAAAACGGTAATTTGAAAGAAAAATGCCAATAATACATCACACACAAGCCGTCTGTTGTCCCCACTACACCACTTTTTATTATATTGCATATGTGTACATATATACACACAGATACACGCGTAGAGGCACAGACACAGAATTTAATGCATAAATTTAGGGAAAAGGCAGAAGAGCAATAAAATGATGAACAGAAAACAAATGCTGTGCAATGTACTATAAATTATAATTAAGTCCTGAATAAAATGTGTTTCTTAGATATGACATTTGTTCCCTTAAAATGCAAAAATGGCCATGATTATCTGACAGAATGTTTTTCCTTAGATGGCCAATGGCTATAGCACTTACTGCGATGCAATACGGCAAACTCATTTCTGATTTCTTTGCCTGGTTTAAGAATATCCTTTCGGTGAAAATCGAAAATAACAGCAATTACCTCTTTAAAACAAATAAATTATGCCTTCACTAAGAAATATTTGAAAACCCTCAAAGGTTTATATTTCTTGGAGGCACATCTCTTTAGTTGAGATGTTGGGCACTGATGATCTAGACTTGGCCTCCTGGGCTGCTGTAGCAATCCCAAATGGCCAGGACCACCTCTGGCCATGCCCAGGAACTCTTGCAGTGGCTTAGGATGGCTGGCCATTGCCTGCTGCACTGAGATGCTCAGTCCCACAATGTTGCTGGTGGAACAGCCCATGTCATCACACATCTACTGCAGTGCAAAGTCAGCAAGCCCCATTCAAACTTTCTGGGAGCCCAAAACCCTCAAAAAGAGCTGCTTCAAGTCTTTTTTTCCTAAGTGAGCTTGTATTTGAGGTACAATCATCTTTAAGCAGATGAGGTGCATGTTGCCTCAGAAGTAACAGCAGGCAATGGTGGCCACATGCTTTCCATGTAGGAAAAAAGACTTTTTGAGCATTTAATTCTCTGGCAGCGACTACTGGGCTTAACTCATAGCTTTCTCAGACCACAGCCTCAGGGTCCCAGGCGTCTTGGTGAACGCTGCCATTTTAAAGTAACGCTATTATAGCATAATAACAAACATTTGCAAAGGGAGAACTATTTTCATTTAAATCTTGGCTAGTGCGATTTCCTTTTTTTTTAACGTATAAATTTTCATAAATACATTTACTATCCACAGCAAACATCCCAAGTACTGCATGCGTTACCCAGGAGAGCAGAATGGCTCTAAAGCAGCCATTCTGATCTGGAGCATAACAGTATGGATGGAAAGATGCTGAATAAATATATTTGTCCAATAGACAATAATGGCTGTGATTGAGCCATTCCACTTTATTGGTCTCAAAATATGCATTTTATGAAACTCCCCAAATACCAGACAGATTAAAGTACATCCAATCAGGTTCACATATGTAATAAAAGTTTTTATAAAACAATTGAAAAGTATATGTTTATTTACACACAGGTCCAGGACCAACCAAGATGGTCTTCTGGGAAAATTACAATATTCTGTGAAGTTTAGATGTTTATTGGATTACAAAAAAGGAAATTAAATTTTTAAAACTCTCTATTTCATGTTGACCAGGAAAAGCCATAAAAACGAAAAGCCTCGTCTGAGGCTTTTTTGATGATTTACTATAGAAGTATATACACAAAAGCTCAATTATCCACATTTTAGGACGGCCTGGGAACATTTTCATCTACCAAAGCTAAGGCTTAAGGTTGTGTGTTTCCCATGGGACACCTAAAGCTGCGGAGCCCCCTGACCACCCTCCATGCAACTGGTTTCCTTCAGTTCCAGGCTCAATCCTGCAGAAAGTCCTAGGAGCAATCGGAGGAATTGCTCGTGATTCCCCAAATTCCCCCCTTGCTAATACAGAGTAGACATTTCCAGGGGCAGGTCAGGTGAGAACATGTGCACTGCCATCCCAAGAAGCCTTTCTCTCGCTGTGGGTTACAGGAAAGATCTTAATGAGGGGAGGATAAGTTTGGGGTAAAGACCCAGCCCAAAGCCACCGCATCCCTGGCCTTTTGCCGAGACAGACCCTCAGTGTTGTCCAAGTAGTAGCAGGGTGGCAAATGACTGAACCAGCACTGGCTACAGAACAGCTGGAGAATGAAAATACCTAATCTGTAACTCATTTATTTCAAGGATTTAAAAGAAAATATCTCCATTCATTGGATCAAATTAAACCCTCGGATACCTACATGACCCTCCTGAAACAACATCAAAGGTGGAGTCTGTTCTTGATTTAGTTTATTATACAGTGCTTGGTGTTTCTGAATAGGTATTTCAACTTTCTGATGAGTACACTGAAGGGTTTAATGATGGCAGGGAAAAGCAGAAGTTGATGCTACACTTTGTCTTTTAACACGTATTATTAAAAGATTAAGTTAATTTCACACATACCCCTCCTAAAATAAAAACAGCACTTAAAATAACTATTCAATTCCTGTCTCAAAAGGTTACTATCACTAATTATCACATGCTGAATTTTTCTTTAAAAGCAAAACAAGAAAAACCAAAACCACCAACAAACAAACCCAAAGGTAAGTCAGTGCTCCACAGGGCTGACAACCACCTGGACTCTCAAAATAAAGAGAAACAAGTAGACAATTCTATCACTTTCCTTCATACCTATGCTTTTAACTTACTAAACAAACCAGTCACAAAATTATGGAAAACATCACTGGTCCAACACTTGTTACCTTCGTTATATAGAGCATAGAAATTACAATTATTTGGAGGTAGACTGAGGAACTTGCTAGCCCTCTGCACTAAGCGAATTAGAAGATGGCTAGTCAAGTCACTGATGGTATAATGGAGATTTGCAATTCCTGGGAAAACAAACATTTCACAATTCTTGAAGAGCTGATAAAGTAATGGGATTACTCATCTCCAGACACTTAACACAGAATTTGTTTCTTTTCAGAAGAGCAAGCTTTTCACACAGGAACTTTTGATTTAGAAGGGAAATGGATCTTTTCTTGGGAAAAAAAAGCATCAGCAGAACAGCTGGAAAGGTCCTTCTAAACAAACATTAAACATTATGTGGAACCTAGTAAAACAAAAATTCTCCTGAAAACTGCTGAAGACTTTGCTTTCTAAGGACCCCTGTATTTCAGAGCCCTGGCAGTGGGTCCGTGTGCCCGGCGCGGCGCAGCACCCTGTGCAGGGCAGCAACACCAGTTTGGGTTGGACATGACAACATGAGTTACGAGCCCAGTGCCTCAGCGGGCTCCAAACGAGGTTAGTGGGAATGCTGTCATTGATTGAGCTTCAAATGCCAGACTATCATTGTCCCGTGCTTTGGGAAATTTAATTACATTTAATTTTTCATATTTATTTACTTTGGTTTATACACATAAGGAGAGGACAGAGTTCTTATCAAGGGCACTGGGTACCTGTTGTGAAGAGTAGGCCACCTCTGACTGAATTTACAATGGCAACGGTTGTGACAATTTGTAAATTCCTCAATCATAACCCCCTTCAAAATCCTAAACTCACAAAGGCTGGGCCAAAAATACAAGCGTTCATCTCTAGCCACTCTGGTACCAGTTCTCGTTCTCCCAGAGGCACAGTCAGAGCATCCCTGCATCTCTGCAGCCTGGGTCGCTCCACACCAGAGCAGAGGGGTACCTGAGCCCAGGCAGTAGATGGGCTATAGCCCCCTAACAGCCTTCTTTCTTTGGTGGCTTAAGGATCCAAGGAGACTGCAGCTAAGGAAACATATTTTGGAGGCAGGTGGCAGGCTTTCCTTTAGTATTAAGTAACCCCATGCTCTTCTGATTATCAAAATTACATGTTCAGAGTCCCACCTTCGCCTTTACTTACATGTTTTGATTAATTGTTACGTTTATTCGCTCCTTTACTTGTTTTAATCACATCAATAACATTACATTCATATTCTAAGCCCCTTGAGCAAAATATCTCAGTTTTCCTACTAGGTCATTCACAAGTTTTCTGTCTAATGTTCTGTCATACTTTTTAATTGTCTCAGTAAATATTTATTATTTCAGGGAGCATTTAGGACTTCTGGAATGAAGCTCTATTTGAATTTAATGTATCTATGATTTCCCAGAATAAATGCTCTACTGGCGGCAGTGGGATTTTAGTAAAAAAGAGATCATGCAATTCAAAGGTGCTAATAGGAAAGGCCTTGTCAGTGATGCTATTTCGCTGCCAAATATCCTTTATTCTGCCTAGCAATTCATAAATACAATAGCATTTTCTCTTTCTCTCTGGGCAACTGTCTTGAGCTTATTTATTTTATTTGGTGGAATGGAATTTTTTTAAAAAAATAACCCATACTCAGCTTTCTAAATTTTTCCTGCCCACATTTCAATGTGTCAGATCCTCAGCTGGTGTTGAACAGGACGGAGGTGCAGTGTCTGCGTTGTGTGAGGATCTGCCCCTCTATATTCAGGGCCAGGTAAAGGGGCAGGAGCTGCCCCATGGTCCACAAGGCACCTACATGTGAAGGGATGGAATTACCCACGTGCTGCAACCTTTGCTGAAGCAGGACCCTAAGCTGGAATGATTGCTTCCTGCACGTATGATGTCATTTAGGCTAAGCATGTTCTGCTTTAATTTTACTTGCTTCTTTGTTACATAACTTGGGCAATTTAAATGGTATTTTGTCCATCTAACTTGTCATGTACCTCATGATTCTCTATCTATAGCGGCAAGTGAGTAAAGAGACTGAGGAAAACCAAAACACTTTAAGTAAATAAATATCCAACTCACTAACAGCTAATATTTCAAATTATCCACGAGCAGCTTGCAACCCCACTAATCATTCCACTAAAACATTACTATTATCTGCTTATGGGATTTTCTGAGTGTAGGTTGCAGAACAAATTATTGGCAGTGGTGCAGCTTTACGTGCCATTGTGGCACTGAGTTGTCACCAGTGCAGCCCAAGTGGGGACCTGCAGCAGCCCACCTCTCACTGGGCACATTTCCTACATAGGTGTACGTATAACTAATGTCTCAGTGAAAAAAAAAATATACACATTTTTTACCATATCCCATTCAACAATTCGGGAGCTTAAACAGTAAAAATTAAAAGGCTGCAGAGAATAAATTGAGCATTAACTTTGCAGGACCTCTCCCTCTGGAAAGTACAGTTGATGTTGTCGCAGAAAAAGTGTCTTTTTTATTAAGTCACAAAGGAAATGCTTTCTCCCCTTCTCCTTTTCTTTTCTATAAAAGGCTCTCTAAAATGAAAGGTGTCAGACTTTGCTTTTTCTTCTTGGCATGATCCAGAATGTATGGCTGAGGAATGACAGATGTCTGCAACCAGCTGCAATGAAGCATGCTAAAGTTTCAGTCTAATCCACTTATTTCACTGCAGTCACGTAAACCAAAACAAATGGGCAGTGCCTTACATTATAAAAACACAGCAGCATTACTTTGTTGCATAATGTAGCTGATACGCCATCTTTTTATCATTTTTCCTACTGCAGAAAGAATTCACCTCTTTATTAAAAACAGCCCCTGAAAGTTCTCCCGTTCTGCTCGCCTCTATTTTTTTCTTTTAGTGTCACAGCGGTCCTGCCATGCCCCATGCATTACTCAATCCGCGGCTATTATAAAAAACACCGTCATATTTTTCTAGGGAAGGCTGCTTTTGTTTTTAAAAGCTCAATCTGATTCAAAAGCCAGGGGGCCTGAGCCTGTTCTGGCATCCTTGTTTCGCGTCCCCCAGGCTGAAGGGCCCTGCGCTGCTCCCAACCAGGTCAGGATTGGACCCACCACCAAATCCGTGCGTGTTTCGGCTGGATCACACCTGCACCAAGCACTTACCCTTAAATGGGTAGAAAAAAACCCCCACGTTTCTGCTTTTTACTGATCAAACTGCAAATGGCAGCGGAGACGCAACTAATAACCTTCATCTACTCGACTAACTTCATTCAAACCCCCCCCCCCCCTCTCATTTTAACGAGGGGGAAGAGCCTTTGCTGGCG
>NW_015090842.1:12654565-12678968 GCF_001431845.1 Calidris pugnax
CCTTTTCGTTATGCCAGAGGGAGTATAACCTAAGTGAACATGGCATTGCTTCCTGGGAAGGGAGACCCTGCCTCACTCCACCATGTAGTGCAGCAACCTTTTGAACCCTCCCTCCTTTAATCCTTGTAAGGAAAGGGAAAGGATGAGGAGTCATGTGGCTCCCTCCCCGCCAGCAGTTTCAACAGCTGGGAAGCACACTTTCAGCGCAATTCATAAAAAAAGATGTGTTGGATTTCGCCTATGGCAGAATGGCGTACAATTTCTGGCCCTTCAGGCTAAAACAATAAATGCAAAGAGGAAAATTTGAGATTTCCCCCCTTAAACTTCCCACAACAACCTCAGCAAAACCACATGACTTGTCTTGTACAATCTCCCTGGTGTTTTCAGTGCTACTTTGGCAGGAAATCAGAATTACTGTTATATAAATTCCATCTGATGCCAGAGCTACCATCTGTGAGTAAAACTGCTTCACCTACGTCTGCCGGCAAAGCCACTCTCCCAGAGACAAGGGAGAAGGGGAAAAAAAATTTGATTAATTTGCAGAATGCTTGTGATTTGCTCATATATTATTATAACTGCTCATCAGCACATGACAAATTCCCAGCACTCCGCACAGGAACCCGTTCAGTTTCAGCAGTTTTTTGCGTCGGCACCTGACAGACTGCAGAGCCACTAATGACTTTCAGATGCTTACAAACAGTAATTCTATCTTCAGAATAAAAAGAAAAATCCGTAGGAAGAAAAGAGTAGAGTTAGTCTATTCCATTTCCTTCCTGTATATCAACATGATTTAACTCTTCGGGGCAGCAGCGGTTCCAGGATCACAACACGGCTGCTCCTCGCCTGTAAAAGACAAAGACTGCCAATCTCAGGGGGAAAGGTGGAAGCAAAAGCCGGTCTCCGAAGGCTTTCACTGCACCAGCTCCACAGAGAGCCAGATACAAAGCAGGTAGCCTAGGAAAAGGCACACCTACCCTGCAGTACCGGAATAAAATACACGCTCTCCCCAGCACTCCCGAATCCCGTATCTATTTTCCTATTTTAATACTTCTGATAACCTTTTGCATTTTCAGGGAACACATCTGCTTCCTAACTGCAGCCGAAATGTTTTTTTCCCCCCTTTAAAACTATGATTATGCTTTCTGAAGCACTGTCTGTGTGCTTGATTGCCTGTTTTAGATTAGAGATTTTAGCAAGGAAACAAAGACTTCAGAGTGCACATCAGTCCTGCATATGAGAAACCACAGAAGGAATAAGCAATAAAATGTGATGCACCATCTGTCCACAAACAATAACCTGGATGTTCTGAAGGCTTACAAATTATTTAGCACACAACCTCACCGAATTATAGGACCCTTAAATAGAGCAATAGACTGGGAATGAGAACCTCTTTGATGTCCTTTTGTATTTTTTTTTTTTTTCCACCTCAGCCCTCGATTGATTGCTAACAGTTGAGGTATTTCTCAATGACTATTGGAGCAAGTTGATTTTTATTAAGTAGCTCTCCGTAGCATATTTTGCCACGGATTTGAACAGTGGGGTATACGCTGCCTCTCTGGCCCTAGCCTGCTGCAAACAGATTGTTAATCAAAAGACAGTCTAAAAGAATAGTCAGTTGGGAGATGTGGTCCTAAGGGCAGAATGCTGCCCTCGGTACTCATGCGCAACTCCCACTGGCTTCCGCGGGAGCTCGCGGGAGTGCTCAGTGAGGAATTTGACTTTATTAAGTACCAGAAGGTTTCTGACTGGACTCTTGCGGAACAAATCTCTAACAAAGGATCAGATTTTATTTTTTTCTTTCCTTTTTTTTTTTTTTTTCTTCGCCCCCCCACCAAATTGTATCCCGCTCCAATTAAAAATAAAATGACATTTTTCTTAGCTGTCATGCCGAAGCGCAGTGATTTTGCATGCAAAACACATTAGCAACTGAGCAGACTTCAGGTACTGTAAACTGGAGTATGTCAAAGCTACTGGATCCCTAGATAAACCTGGCATCCCTCAGCATTCTGCATGTCTCAAGACATCCAGAGACCTCTGTTTGGGATAGAGGATTTTGATTCACCATATTTAAGTGTGAGATCATGCTAAAAAAAACCAAATAAACAAACATAAAAATTATTTCTTTTTGATATGCAGCAGATTGAAGAATTTCTAGATCTACTGCTTTGTTCAACTTCATCTCTGCTCAATCTCTGAGATTTTAGTGAACACTAGCATTTTTTTTTTCCAGTTGAAGCATACCTCTAAAGCCATACTCCAAAATAAATCAGTGTCCCTAAAAGCCACCTACCTAATTTTAAAAGGGAAGAGCTTCACTACCATTTGTTAAAAACCTGCCCTAAATATTTCTTTTGCTTTGGTTTCCATAGATTTTTTTTTTTTTTTTTCTGCAGGTTTTCTTAACACATCGTTTCCCATGCTGGCTCTCAGCTAACGAACACCCAGACCCACCTACCCAAGGTCTTCTTGGTGTGCCCTTTAATCTTTTGTCTCCGTGGCAGATCAAAATTCAAATAAAAAAAAAAGATGTTAGAAGACAGAGGATTTTATGTTTTCTTATCATATTCTCTTTGACAAACAGGGGCCAAGAGGGAGGTAACTATATAATTAACTTTAGATGTGCCTAATGTAACTCCATTATCATTGATGAGTCTTATGGAGAGACACTGAGAGGGAAATGTGCCTTCTAGAGTTTCATTGTGGAGCCAGCACTATTAAAGAATATTTCAGTATTTAGGCCCTGATTCAGCAAATTGCTGAAGGTTATGTGTACTATAAAGCCTGCGAGTCATCCCACAGACGTGTGTGGGAAGGCACACGTGCTTACACCACACACGAGCCTGAGTTGTCTCCGAGCTGAGGCCTCGTAACCTAACGCTTACTTACAAAGATTCGTAAAAGAGACATGAAAATTTGCCTGGGGCTAAAAGCTGGCACGTTGCATTGTTTCATCCCGAATCCGCGCTTCTTTTGTATTTATTTTCGCGTTTATTTTTGTGTGGCATTTGCTCCCGGTGCGAGAGGGACAGAGGGCCCTGAGGATGCTGAGTGCACGAGGGGCCACCAGCCCACCACCTGCAGAGATGCATGGGCAGCCCGGCCTGGCCACCACCCGCCTGAGGCTGGGGGCCCCTTGGCCAGTGGGAGCCATTGGCTGCTAATTGGGAGGATGGTAATTTTAGCATCACCCGGGTCAGCCCCAGCTGGCTGGTTGCAGTACATGTTGCACGTGGGCTAATAATCAACACCCAGAGCTGAGGGGTGGCTTTAGCTCTTACCCGTGTCCCCGAACCCACGTGTTGTCACCCAGCAAAGGGTACATGATTAATACGCAGCAAATCCGTTAAGTGTTAAACACAACCAAAATCCCCTTCCAATAACTTCTGTGGCAGTCAGTACACAGAGGACCAGGTGCTACTGAGGGTTTTGTTTTGAATAAAATTGTAGAAGTCCAAGATATTGATGCTTCCATGACAAGTGGGACACAAAGTGGCCATTTAGGACACTTGGGTATTTTTATTTTTTTTTTGGATGATTTAGAGTAAAAGTGGTCCATACCTATCTCTGAAGAACTTCAGCCAAACACAGCATGTGAGGTAGCAAAGAGGCAAACGTTCCTGCCACCTGTACCCAGCACACCACAGCCTTGCTCCAAGCCCTGCTGCCTATGGGAGAGCCACTCAATCCCACAAAAGCCTCATTGACTTCCATCCTCTTCCAGAGAGAAGGTTTACTCATACATGAAATCAATGGCAGGCTCCGGGCTTTCAAGCAAACTGATACCCACTTGGGTGTCTCTGTGTATAAACCAAACTCTTTTTGCAACAAAGCTAATGTATACAGTGGTTAGAAGGGGCCAAAATATTTGCCTTCTGGAGAAGCCATGCAATTCCTCCGATTTCAACAAATAATCTGACCCAGGTAACTTTTCTCTATCTACCGTTATGCTAATCAGAACTGAGAGGTCTATAAATGTGCTTAAAGAGACAACTAAAAAAAAATTAATCTGTGGTTTAACTTAAAGGTCAACTCAATACATATTGAGAAGTCAACTGAAATTCTGCCATTAAATATAATCACTCCTCCTAGGGTGGCAAATACTGTGTGGTAATACCCATCAGGAGCCAAATTCTGATCTCAGACGAACAGAGGACTGGAGCTGCACATGGAAGGAGGAGAGCAGGGCTGACCTTGCATGTAGAGCCTTTCCAATCTCAGCCTCCGGGTATCGAGACCTAGGCCACTGCAAAAGCTCCTATAAATTCCATAAGATGTGATTAATATCACCAGATATTTAAAAAAAAAATAAAAAATTAAAAAATTAAAAATTTTCTGGGTTTCTTTTTGGACTTTTCCCAGCTTTCTGGATTCCTGCTTTTGACCATTTCCCACAACTCTAAAGAAAAAGGAGGAGATTTTTCTATTATCACGTGGCTGCCGGAGTGAGAGACTTTGGGAAACAGGAAACTGCCCCAGCCATCCCAGTAAAATCAGGAAAAGTGAGGACACCCACAGGACTCTGAGCCCCCAGCTCTTGCTTCTTGACTCGGTGGCAGGCATCCATCCCAAGCCATTATTCTACACACAATCCTTCACAACCCCAAACCAATTTTCCTATTCTTTAATAGAAAGAAGTAAATTGAATAAGGCTTAACTAGCATTTTATACATGTATAAAATTATTCTTTAAATTGTAGTATACGGAATGTACATTATAGGCAGTATCTTCTGAAATTATAATAAAGACTTGAGTACAGGGGTGGCTGGAGGGAAGGCACAAAAGGTCAGATTTAAATCCTGAAGGTAGCATGAAAAATTCAGATAAAACTGTTTGTATATATTTTTGTATAGCATGTGTCCTGACAGTGTCACCATCAGCATGGGCTCTAGAATTCATAATCCACTGTGCTATTTTTTAAAATAGTTTGATTTGTTTATTAACTGTGCTTTCCTATTTCCATGAGATATAGACATCGACAGTGAATAGACCTTTTCTAATTGAACTGATAGCTTGAAAGTGAACATGTCCTTGAATTTACACTGAAAGATAGACAGTGATTATTTATAATAAGGGATTTAGTCAACTGCCTTTCCATTTGTACAGCAAGGACTTTATCAACAGACCATGTTTAGGTAAATAGTGCCAAATAAGATAAATTCTGTATTAAAGGACGAATGTCTCGCAGTGTCAGATGTACAAGGAAGAGACATTTGGTTGATGATATGTCCTGTAAGTATAAAAGAGAGTATTAAGATAACACTTTATGCTAGCATTAATACATCAAAGTTCTGGACTGACCTGTTTCATCCAAAGTGAAAGCGAGGATGCTCTTAATTCCTATCTAAGATTAATTTAATTCAGAAGGCATTCAGCCTTATGTCCTGTTCTGCAGCTTTATAAGAATTGCTGGATTTGCAAAATAGCATGGCTGTATGTACGTTAATAAATGGTTCTGTATTTGTCTAGCCAGAGTTGAAGCCTTTCTTTAAAAACACACACACACACACACGAAACTCTGGCTCTGTGAGCTTGCTTTGCCCACAATATTAGAGCTTAGCTATCTCCTTGCTGAAGGGCCTATTTGTCTGCTTTAAGTGAAATCACTCAATTCTCAAAAGTCAGTGGAGGACTTTGGAAGGGGGAGGGCTGGGAGAGGCCACTCCAAATAAGTTCCATTAATCAAAAGACACAGTCTAATGTAACTAATATTTTACAATTAGAGAAGACAAGATGGAACTAAAAGCCATCTATCTCTCTTACACCACATGATCATCGATTCATAATCAGAAGACTGAGAGTCGCACAAAGATGCATTTACAGGGGCTGGGGGGAGGGGGCTTGGTCGGAGCCGGAGATAATGAACACGATGAGAAGGAGCGGCGCTGAAGGCTGGGGAAAGATGACAGAGTGGTTCAATGGTGACGGATGACACGAAGATGAGTACTGATACCTGACAGGCAGCGAATGATGACTGCAGTCCTTTCCCACCATTATGATCCTCAATTATCTTGGTAAGGACTAAGAGGGGAGAGAAGAGAAAAAAAAAAAAAAAAAAAAGCCGAAGTGGCTCAGCCCATCCGTTTATTTATAAGCTGGGATAATGCTAGAGTGTGCCAGGCTGCTGGGAAAGGCCACCTTTTCACAATTTGATCAGCACTTTATAGGAGCTGTAGTTTTCATTGTCAGCGCTCATGGGCACAAGGGGAAATGGGTAAAATACAGTACTTGTCCATCTGTTTTGTAATAAAATTCCTAAATCTTCAAAGGGAGTTATTTTTTTTCTTTCACTGCCACCTTCAGGAAAAACCCAAAACCCTGGGCTAACCGAAAAAAAAAAAAAAAAGAAAAAAAAAAGAAAGAGAAAACCGCCCTTGTATTTGCACGCAGAATTAGCAGGCTGCAGCCTACGCTCCCAAAATTACACGCACAGATTTATCCAAATGTATAACACGCAGTGGGGAACGAGCCAACGTGAGCAAGAGCCGGAGCTGCAAGGAGCACGGGACCAAAGTGAAGGGGAACTTTTAAAGATTCCTCATTGATTTAGGGAATTATTAATAAAAAGGGAAGAAAGTTCGCTCGAGACTGCTTTGTAGTTGCAGAAGATGCCACAGGCTAGCATTTCTATACCAAAGAATATGCCGTTCTGCTACATTATTTATTTTTAAAGACACAGATCTCCTAGCTATGTTGGAGTCATTGCTTTTGAGAAAAAGAAAAACAAATTAAGATTAATGTTCTACACAGCTCCCGATAGCAGTAAATATTTGATCAGAACAATTCACATTTAAATGTTGACATACTAAAAATCATATTTTGGAAGAAATATTGCTTCTTCACGCTTTAACCATAACTTCCCTTTCCTGTCCCCTTCCCCTCTTGTCCTCTTGGAGAAACAAAGTCACTCAACGTAGTGCCACATTTCCCACCCATGGGGGAAAAAAAAGAAAGAAAGAATGAAACCAGGTCAAAAAACAGCTCTACTTTTTAAAAAAAATAATAAAATAAAATCACATGTATTATACACTTTACACGTGCTCTGCAATTTTGCCTTTTTCCTCTCACAGCTTTATCCAAAGGAACAGGCTGCTCGGTTTGGTGACCCAAGGGGCAGCCCACTGCCCGGGGGACGGTTCTGCCCTGGCAGAGGTGACCATGGTGGGCTGCCCCCAGGGCACAGACACTCAGCAAAGGTGCCACGCTGCACGTTTTGGGGTCTAGCCCATCCTAGCGATGGGCTTTACAGGTCTGTCTGCAGCACAGCCTGATAGCCAGGGACAGGAACAAGCCAGCACAGAGCCATCTAGAGCAGCAGCTTCCACATGCATGAGTGAGCACGAAGAACCTGGTAGGCATCCTGAGCCTTCAGGTAGCTTAAATACCAACACACACCAGGCTTCATCTGACCCCATGTAAAAACTTCCCCTATGCTTTTCCTGGCTCCAGGACTGTCAGCACAACAAATATATCAACAAAAAAGACACTGTAGACCCAGCAGAAAGGAGCTGCGTCATCTGTGGAGAAAGCAAAAAGCTCCCCAGTCACATCAGTTCCTGTTGGCCAAGTAGCCTATAGTGAAAAGCATTAAGAATATTAAAGTTCAGCAGGTGTTTCTCATTAACAGAGATGTTTAGGGTGAAGGACTTCTAGATTTTGGCTACATACATTAAATAAAGTAATAGATGGGAGGAAGAAAACCCCAAACAAACCAACAATGGCAAGAATTAGCTTAAATAGAGTTGAAAACACGTCGGTAATGGTTACCTTAAAGCCCTGACTGTGCACTGGGGTGCTCAGACGTAACAGGCACTGGGGGGTGAGACTGGTTCCAGTTGGCAGCCTCGATGCCAAGGAAAGGCAAGGATCTATCAGGATGTGTGTCCATAGGGCTGCACGGGGCACCGTTTGGTTGACAAACAGCATGTCCCTGGAAATGCACTGCTTGGCCTATGGCACCTTTTATGGAGCTGGTTGTCAATTGTGATGTCTCCCACCCTTGCTTTTCCACAGGGAACACACGTGCTAGACCAGGCTTGAAAGCCACGCACGGAACAAACCACACTTGTACAAGGAACACAGCACTCAACTCACAGACTGTGTGTGCACAAGGAGAACCCGCCTTGGCAGAAGACTATGAAACCAGCATTTCCCAGATTTCCATTTAGGAATCCTAATTATGAACAAATGTCCTTAATCTGCCCACTTCATACATCCGAGATATAAGACAGGTTGAATCCATGATCATCACCCTAATTAGCCCAAACAAAAGCTCCAGATGTGAGAAGCATGGTTCTAATGTAGGGGTCTTAATAGCAATTGATCAAATATCTTATAGCTATACCTCATTTTCATAAATAACATACCCTCAAAAGTGATAATAACTGCCACATTAGAAAATGCATTTTGTCAGTAATTTTTTGCAAGAGCACATGCTTCACTTCTGCACAAGTTGGTCCCATCTCATTGCAACGTTATTTCAACATTATTTGTGGCAAAAACAACGCCACTGCCACCAGTGGGTTCACAATTGTGTAAAATTGGACTATCATAGTGATTAATTGGGCTAACTTAATCTGTACATGCAAATTAAGTAATTGCACACACAAATACCTAATTTAACATGTGCAGGCAATAGTTTAATTTGCACGTACAATCATACTCTTTGGGTAAATGAGGTACACAATTATGAACAATTTTTTCCGCCCTTCTCTGTATGTGTAAATTCCCTGAGAAAAAAATTCTCATTATTTATATTGAATGCAAAGAAACTGATATTTCCTTGTATCTGTCAATATCACTTCTGTTTTCCAAATGGCTATTAAGATAAACTAGGTATACTTACGAACTAGAAGGCAAACTAATAAAAAGGATAAAAAAGAAAAAGAAAAAAACCCTTACAACTAAGATTCGGTTGGTTTTGCTTGAATACAATTCTAGCAAACAGGAGTATTAGAATTTTGCTCGAATGAGCAGCGCAGGACTGAAGCCTTAAACTAAATTTTGAAAACTCTTCAGGAAATAGTCTAGTTTTTTAGCAAAAGATTTAGTTATTAACGTAATATTAGGATTCTGTTATTGACATGAAATTAGGATGCTAAGGTTTGTTCTGCTAGCAGTTTGGTCCACGAGGGCAATGTAACGGCTGCCATGCCAGATCAACTAAAGTTTACCTTTTTATTACCGCTACAGCTTTCCCACATTATTATTATTAACATATTTTTAAAATATATTAATATAAATATTAATAGCTAAAAGCCACATTAATAATTTCATACAAAATTAACCGGGAATTATCTTCAAAATGAGAAGGGGGTTAAAAAAAAAAAAAAAGAGAGAAAAAAAAAGGAGAAAGCCGGGCTGTAAACAGAGTTCTAACTACACAATAAGTGACGAACTCAGAAATAATCAATTTAGCTGGGCACTCTGATAAAAAAAAAATAAATAAAAAAAAAATCTATCAAACATCTCATTAAAATGCAGATTGCTGGTGGTTTATTGCGCGTTCGCTCGCTATTTGGACCGAAAAGAAAAAAAATATATATATATATTTATACATATCTCTCTCTCTCGGCTGCTTTGTGGCGGTGCGGGGGCCGGAGGGAGCCCCCCGCGGCCGCGGTGCGCCGGGGTGCGCGGAGGGCGGTCTGCAGCGCCACCGCGAGGCAGCGCCGGCGCAGCGCAGCGCGGGGGAGCGCGGAGCCGCCGGTTCAAACCCCGGTCACCGCCCGCTGCTGCGACACCGCGGCTGCTCCGCATCCCCATACCCCCCCAGCGGTAAAAGGATGGGGGTCCCCCTCCTCCCGACCCCCGCACCCCCGCGTAGTACGGCCGTGAGGACGGGGCAGGGTGCGGGTTCAAGCTGAAGAACCCGCCGAGGTGACAGGAATCTGTTTCGAAACATCTCGAGGGGCTTATTTTTTAGGCGGCCCCGCTGACAGGGGGGGCTTCGCTCCACCTCAAAGGGCCACCACCTTGAATGTTTAACCCTTGTGCAGCAAACTGGCTGTTTTGGGGGGAAAAGCTGCCTAATTTCAGTCTTTTCTATGTAAAGATGAATAGGGGCAAAAGAATTATAGACACAAAGCTTTGATTTTTGCGTCGAGAGTAGCCCGAGCCCCAGGACACCCCCGCAGCTTTGGGCTCAGAGCACGTTTTCTCTCCTCACTCCATCCCTCCTGCCTCCAGCAAGCGCAGCGTGAAGCAAGTGCTGCTCACCAGGACCTCTGCTCTGGGGCCAGCCCTCCATCATCTCCTGGTTCTCAATCGACTAAACTTCTAGTTCCAACAGCAGACACCACCAACTTAAAAAAAATATCATATATTTAGCAATAAATATGGTACAGCGTGTTCCTTTCTGCAGGCACTACAGCGCTGGTGTGAGTAGCCCATGCCCCATTTGATGAGGGATGAAAGTTCTCATGGTTTCTGTGGGCTGGGGATGGGCTGCAGAGCCCCCCCAAGGGAGGGCACAGGGACAATATGGGTGAGCAGCGGGGCTGGTGCCCCTGCAGCACGTAGGTGCAGCCTGGCCTGTGGCACAGACGTGAAAATGAGATCAGATTTTGTCTCTAAGCTATCTGAAGCATCAAAACACTTTCATGGCCTTGGAACCGATGCGAGACCTAATCTTGGCCCCAGTAATACCAGACAAAAAGTCCTTAAATTAAACACGGAGCTCTTCTTTCATCCTGCGAAGGAGGAACTTTGATATGGCAAAAATAACTAAGTGAGCAGAAAAGAGACAAATGAGAGGAAAGGTAAGGTTGGAATTAAACAGACAAAAAAAAAGTAAATCACATCACTAATTGACTCAATTCCTGGATTATAAAGCCAGAAGGCACCACTGAGCTCACTCCTTCTGACCTCCAAACTCGTGCAGTCTAGAGGACTTCCCGGAATTAATCCGTGCTTTGAGCCTAAGAGCTGTGGCTGAACTAGATGATAAGTTTCAGAAAAATACCCTGTCTTCACGTAGCATAACCTAAAAAGAATCCGCTGAAATCCTCATTACTTTGTGCAAATGGCTGATCTTCTAGCAGGCAGAGCTCTTTTCTGTCAAATGGCTCTTTGACATAAAGTTTGTGCTCCAACTGCTTGTTAAACTCAACGCCCTGGATAAACTAACGATGAACCCTGACCTTTTCAATCCAAGGCTCTCTGTCTATCCCTTGAGCATCTTCATAGCTCTTCTCTGAACCCTTTCAAACGTGCATGTTTCTGCAAGGCCAATACTCTATGTGGAAGTGCTGATCACACCAGCGCTGGCTGCACTAATGGCTCCACCTTCAGCAGTCTCTGGTGGGACCTCCACAGGTTGTGTTAACCCCATAGCCAACAAATGGCATGTTCTTCAATATATATATTCCCTATCAGCATTAGGTCTCTTCCCGAGGTCCTGCTCCTCAGCGCAGAGGTGCCCATCCATTCTTTGGGTGTGACTTGTGATCTTACATTTGGCTTTAATTAAGTTATTTCTGTGCAATTGGGCCCAGTTGATGGAGTAGCAACTTGATACAGAGTGGTGTGGATCACTGTCCTCCTGGCTGTGTATCTCCTTACCAGTCACAACCTCTGGGCTAGTTGCAAATTTTCCAAATAGCCAGATTTTCCACCACGCGACTGATTAAAAAAGACCCCAAGCAACAAAAAAAAAACCCCACACAAAAGATCAAAAATGGGACAGTTCAGGACCCTACCATTAAATGCCACTGATAATAATATATAGTATTTTTCATCAGTAAACTTTGAAGTGTTTTTAGAAAGGGGTTGGATTCAGTACTGATACTTTACAGACCAGGACCATAGAGCTCCAAAGCTGACCAACGTCCATGGGGTTACACCATAAGGTGGTGGCAGAGTCAGGAGCAAGACCTGAGACTCTGGAGCTTAATGGAAGACGGAATCCACCAGCCACGCTTCCAATTTAATAGCTCCCTACTAGATCAGCCCTTTTTAATCCATTCAGTACACACCATATATTAATTTCCCAATATTGAAATGATTCATTAATTTGGAATCGGCTTACTTGTAGTAGTCAAAATGTCACACCACAGAAAGACAAAAGCCATACAGAAGTTCACCACCCCAACCTTGCTACTTTTACCAAACCAACTTGCAATCCCATCGAAAAACCACATTGAATTTGACAAGGTTTGTTTTCGCAAACGTATATTGATTGGCATTAATTATGTTTTCCACCATTAATTCTTTATGAAATGAGTCTGAGCTAATCTATTTCATTATTTTCCCCAGACAGAAGGAAGTCTGGTGATTATTTAGGTCGCAAGATTGCCTTACTTCCAGCTTTCTGAAAGTTCATCGTCCAAAACTTAATAAAAGCCACGCTTAATTGAAGCCTCTACTTTTGGTCTATTTATTAAAATGCTTTGACTATTGAAATATCTCTCTGTTTCCTAAAGGCTCCCGTCTCATGCCCAGGAGGAGAGCCCACCTCCAGCGCTGCACGCCTGGACAGGGAGGACAACTGCCCAACGTGGAACAGAGGTAGAGACACACGTGCTGGTGCAAGGGAACGTGACAGGTGATGTGTGTGGAGCTCAATACATGATAAAACATACGACATTTTAAAAACAGCATATTTTACCCCTTGAAGGCCCTGGATAGTTCAGATCTAGGTCTCCGCACACGGGTAATAGCCTAGACTGCCTGGGGAGAAATGTAACCTCCAAGCTTTGAAGAGCTGTGTGGGTGAGACACCACGAGAGCCCGACGAGTCATTAAGGAAGGACGGCCCTGACACAGTGACACATGCCACCCGCACAGGATCTAAGAGCAGATTCTTGTTTGGCCTTCAGTTGACACAGGCATCGCTGCAGTCACCGCTAAAGGGCTGTCAGTCACCGGCAGGAGAAAGGCAGCCAGGGCTGGCCTGTCCTTTTCCCTGCAACACGGGATGGCAAAACCTCCCCAGCGATGGCACTGACAGCCCCAGTCCTGAGCAGAGATGTCTTCCCCTGCTCTGAAACCTCTGCTGGACACTCCTTCAGCTCTGAGCACTCCTCCCCTGGCCCGGGGAGGCAGGAGCTCCCATTTATTTTAACACAGATAAAGGTTTCCAGCAATACAGTCTCCTGAAAACGTGCAGAAATTTTCCACAATGTAAGGACAGAAACTAGTATTCCTCTTCCTTTTGCCACCGTGGCTTTTAGAATCAAGTTTAGTCCAAGCAAAAATAATTGCAAAAGGGTAATACAGGGATATTTAATTTGAACTAGAGTGAACCTACTACTTTAAGGAAAGATACAGCCTTTAGCCAGACCGTTCCCTGTTTGCTCATCAAACAGCTTACAGAAGGGAATAATGCTGTCACCAGAAATGACATGGGTTCCTCAAGCTGTTCCCAAGGGAAGAGCTGGACCCCGCAGGAGGTCTGGAGCACCCCCCCGCTGTGCAGGAGAGCTGTACACTGAGAAACCTGCAATGTCCTGGTGTAATTTGTCCAGACTCATCCCCCCCCCAGGACTGCACGGCTTCCTGAGGAGGCTCTTCTGCCACTCACGTGTTTTTCCCTGTTCCCAGGGACACTTCAGAGGAAGACTTTCATTGCTCCCCTCTTTCACTTTTTACTTCCCCCCCCTTTTCTTCCCCTCTTATCTACTCCCGGATAAGATCTCTGGTCCCTTTGGAGTGATTTTGGCTTGTGCCTTATGCCAGGTAGATGCAAGGATGCATTTGGAAAGTCAGTTGATAGTACTGTTCTTCGCATGTAATGTTAATTTCGGTTCTACAAACTTTCTCCTGATTTGCCCAGGGACACGGTGGGTATCTCTAAAGAGCATCCTGCCTCATTTTACCTCTTAGTAACGTTGGAAGCATATCTTTTAGGAGCATTATGAGAATTAATTAGCGAATGCTTCCCAAACTGTTAGGCAAGTGCATACATTATTATTCTCTTCATGCAATCTATTTCCTTGCGACGTGCTCTATCGAGCCAGAAGCCAGGATTCCTCTGTGGCATCCGAAAGGGATGTGTTGGAGGCAGTGGATCAATTACCTACTGCGATTCAAAAGCCATAAGGCTCCTTGGAAGGCTCCCGCAACGCCAACTCTCCCTGGAAGGGGGACGTGGTGCCTGCGTAGGGCAGATGACACATGGTGCTGGTCTCCTACTTACCACATCAAGCCTACCTACACCAGAAGCACCATGACAGACTGACAGCCCGGCATCAGGGCGATGCTGGGATGGCCCCAACAGCAACTGGCCTGAATTTCTACCAGAAGCACAGTGACAGACTGACAGCCCGGCATCAGGGCGATGCTGGGATGGCCCCAACAGCAACTGGCCTGAATTTCTATCCATTCCTGCACGCTTGCTGCTAACTGTCACCTTCGAGCCCCAGCTCATAAGTTTTCTACCCATTAGTTGACCATGAAAGCAAAAGGGAGTATTTTCAACAACTGCAAACTTTTTTCCCATCACCTAAGTTTCCTTCATCTTCCTGCACTATCCAAAGCGTTTCTCCTTAAAATGGCTTAAAAACAGCTTTTGGTCCTGTAAAAAGCATTATTCAGGCTTCTGAGCAGTTGGCAATTATAATTCTAGTGACGGTTTACCTGCTTTTTTGGGCAAATGAACAAACTGCACTTTGGTTTCCAATACAATCATACTTAGTCTGCTCTTGATTGAATGCAGGATGCGTAATTACATTAAGAATTAATATCTAGTTTTAATATGTTTTCCAGGGTCCTCTACAAGACAACTTTTTCTTTTGGCAACCTCAACATCCATAAAACCCAGACACAGCCTCTTTTTGCAGCAATAATCTTTCCTTGAACATATGACACGCTATTTCTTCTGAGATTGTATGTTAGCTAAAGGAAATGTGCTATGCACTTGGGGATTGATTAACGTGAAGCATAAAAAGAAAGGGGGGGTGTCTTTTCCTTAGGATTTTTTTTTTTTTTTTTTTACTTTTCAGCAGAAAAAATTTGACTCCAAACGTCCAGCTGAAAACCTGATTGGAAACAGAAATTTCAACTCAGAAGTATTCTGTGATGACTCACAAGAACAATAGTTTAGTGCCTATTGCTTCCAGTTCCCTCCTAATGGCCAGTTTCCACATGTGGACCACCAGGACTGGGATCAGAGTTGCCTTCTTTTGGGAGTATTTTCATTATTGGCAGGACATTCACTAGCACCAGATCCACAAACTGAATCAAGAGGAGAAAGAGTGGGAAGTAAAATAAATTGCTGTGTGGGGAAAAGCAGATTGAGAGGTCCTGGCATGCCAAAGGAATAAAAATCACCTCTCTGGATATGTTTGATATATCTGGGAGAAGTCCTTGTCTTGGATGCACTCTGTAGGAGAGGGAATTAAACATCATATCCAAAAAAACAAATCAAACCCCCACTATAATGCATTTGTTTCTTGAATCTCGTTCTGAGAGTCAGTTTCTTGATTTGCAGGAACCTGACTCATGATATTGGATTTCTTGAGGTTGGCAATGACAGAGATGCACCTAAATCTCCTTCCTCCCTCCCCAGCTCAGCTATCAAAAGGAGGCCCTGGAGGACAACAAAGTCACAGCAACCCAAACAAGGGCTCTCACAAGTATCATCAGAGGAGCACTTCTGAACTGTGACTTCACAGTTCTGCAGTTGTGGGCCATCTGAAGTATTGTTTGCAAGTGGATATATTTGGTAAAGAAACGTTGCTTTGAAAAAAACAAACCCCTCCATAAAATCAGCCCTAATAAAAAGTAATGTTAACGTTTGCCTTCAAGAACCTGACACTACATCTGCTCAGTCCAGAAATTGCAGGTAAAGAGAGATGACCAGCTCCTCCACATCTCCTGACGATCACTAAATGAACTGATGAACCAGGCAAAGTCTCTGACTTGGTTACTACTAGGTTTGTAGGTCACACGACTACTTTTCTTCACCATACAATCTATGATATAAATTCAAAACCAGTATTTCCTTACACATTTAACAACGAGATATGGCAACATTTCCCTGCCTGCTCTGAAGAGGAGGAAGTCACTACACCACACAGCCATCACCCATCCAGCTTTCCCTACAGAAAATGCTTAAATGTCATATGACGTAGCTTTGTTGAAAAGGCAAAATATGCAAAAACAGCATCATCAGAGAAGTTGGTTGAGAACCACCTGACACAATGCACACCAGGGGACCAGCTTTCCCCGGGAGCCTTTTACCAGCCTGGAATCCCTGCGCTTATGCCAGGGGAAAAAATATAAATAATTAAATAATAATTTCAGTGGCTCACTGGGCCCATCACAGGGGTAGAAGCCTCACAGAGCCCGTCATGGCTCCTGTGCTGATCTCAGCCAACTGTCCTAATGCCAAGTGACTCCACATGCCAAGTTAGTCACCGAGTGACTCTTGGCAAGTGGACTCCTGTCTGCTTGAGATGAGGGGGCACCTCGCAAACCCCTCTTCGTTCACATGAGGAATTGACAAAAACTGCAAGCACTTTCTTTCCTACCAGCTTCTTCCAAATGTGAAGTTGATGAACTGGAGACAAAAAGCTCCCTTAACATATCCTATAGTTAATTACTCTTCTTTTCTACATAATAGAAGACTGAACCTGTGCAAGATCTGCAAATAATGCATTTTTGCTTAGCTCCGTCCTTGTCACTTGACATTACCTGAAGTTTGGGGTTTTATCACAATATTGCTTTCTTTTGAAAACAGACCATCATTATTATTTCTGCTTGGGATATTTCTCTCCTTTTGGTATGTGGAGTTTGTTACAATTGTTTATTATTTCTACAAAATGTCTCATATTATGAAGAACAATTCTTACGTATTTCACGCCATTAAATTAACCATGGAAAACATTTACATATGTCTGGCAAGAAACTTTTGTGAACAGATTCCAGTTAAGTCCTAGTTAAAAGAACTTTATGTGCAATAAAGTCCTCAAAAATATTAAAAATCATATTTAAAGCATTCTCATAAAATGCGTATTGAGAAAAGACAAGTTTAATTCTCAAAGGCTCCATTATTGAAGCAAAAATTAATATTTGTACTGTTTCTAAATTGGAATAAAATTGCAAGGATGCAAACACTATCCTATATCATAATCTATAAACCAGTCACAAATGTTAAATCAACTGTAAAAATGATTTAAAATCTACATGACTAATTTTATTAAACTGATTTAAAATCACATTTGTGCTACCTTCATTTATTAACTGTATTTCAGACAACACTGTGTTTATAATGGATTTGCATGAATACAGATATATATGGAGAAGAAACTGTTAAAAGGGACAAGACCTTTCCTCTTCTGTGCATGTTTTCTTAGCACATGCTTGTGGTAAGCAGAAACATATAAATTAAAGATGCAGAGGCCTTGTTAGGTTCTGCAGTCAATTCTCTGCGATTTTATGGTTGTTCTCTTCAGTTTGCTTATTCATAACACAATGATTTTTGTGCTTTTTTTCCAAGCTTAGAAAGCAGTTCACAAATACTAATTAATATCTTTAAAACTGTAGCCATTTTGAGTACCATTCTGGCTTCTTGCAGATGGGAGAGCTGTGGGCTGTGGTTTTCCATTTAGGTCTAGCACAGATCCGACTAAATCAACAAAGCTATTTCTGGTCTATTTTGGTGAAGCCAATTAGAACTAGCAGTTGATCTTGAGATAGGCAAGAAGGGGTAATATGAAAATTTTAGGGCGCTCACGTTTTAGGGAGCTTTCCAATTATTATTTCAATACTTTGGGGGTTAATCCCAGCACATGCTCCTCGTCAAGCACCCAGCCTTGGGTGCGCTCATGTGGTCCCTCACCCCAGGGATGGACATCGTTACCATGAGTCAGTGGCAAGACAAGGAGCAGCTACAGGAGTCCCAGGTCCCCGATGTACAAAGCTACCAACTGTGGCCAACTTCTAAAAAACAGCTGCAACCATTTTAATAACAAAACGCACCTTGCAGCTTTACAGGTGGGAGAGAGTTACAGTATAAATGCCCTTCACATCCAGATTAGACTAAAACATGGGTGAAGGTAGGCTTCTCCAGTCTGAGAGCTAAAGGATATATTTCACTGGGATTTTTCTATTTCTAAATAAAGAATTTTAAGAAAAAAAACACAACAACAAACCAACAAAAACCCAGAGAAAAAGGTGTGGTGCTTTGAAGTCTGATGATAGGCACACACGTGGTGCAGATAATGGTCAAGGGGTCAGGGTCTGTCATCCCTGTGAGCTGCTGGTGTCTCAGCTGGGTGGTGGCACCAGGAGGTCACAATTTTCCCTGCCTAACCCCCATGGCAGAGAGCCTCTGCTGCTGCCATCCAGCAGCACTGAAACCAGTGGAGGCTTTCTAAGTGTTTATTAAAGAAAGAGATGCAAAGTCTTCTCGCTCTTCCTTCCAAACATCAGGAATAATGATTCCACGGGAACAGGGAAAATCAGAATGTCAAACTCTCCACAGGGCAAGATATTTGTGTGTTTGGGTTTTTCTCTCCCTTTAGTGTGTCCCTAATTTAAAGCGTATGTCCCTTCACAAAGAAAACAATTTCTTGCTGTCATACCATGAGACATTACAAAAACATTAAGGATAATTCATGTGCAATTTAAAACAGACCCCACAGAGCAAATGGTGGTCTAATGACAGCACACCACTCTGTGACACCACGGGTCTAGGGATGGTCCTTCGGCCCCAGCAGCCCCCAGAGAGGGGTGTGGAGACATCACGTTCACTGTCAAGGATGGGAATGTTGCAATATTTGCCTTTTTTGCTGCATGACAAATTACCAGTAGCCCTTGAAAGCACTCAGCTGCAGCCCTTACTCCACCAGTGGAGCACTGTCTGAGCCCCCCCCACCTCTCCCAGGCTGTCCCACACAGAGTCACCTCTAGGAGAGGCCAGAGGGTGCCTGCTCTTGCAGCAGGGCTTGGTGCACACTGCCAGCAGTGTGGTGGGAAAGGGCTGCTGAGATGCTTCGTCCTCACCATCTCTCTGCCAACAGCAGACCAGCAGGCAGGAATCACCATCATGTGCCTTGTCTGAGGGGTCTGTTGCCTCCACCCCCTCGAGGGGCACCACCAGCCCCAGCTGGTCCCAGAGAAATGGCAAGAAGCCCTCTGAGGGGTAGGAGTGGGGTTGGCTGTTGGCTGAGGTTCAAGACTATAGCCCTAAGCTGGAGTCTAAACATGGGGCTAATGTTTCCCCTTCGCTCTGTCCTTCCTCTCTCCAGGCCTCCATGATGACCCTTTCTGCTGTGAGCTCTTCCAGGAGGGCACACACCCGCTCAACATGAAGGCACGAACCACCCCCGGCAAAACAAATTTTCTAGAGTTTTGGCAAAATAAAACCATTCAAGTGAAATGCTGCTGGACATGTCTATGCCCTACTGGAGGACAAAAAGCCCAGCTTCACATCTGTCTTCTTAAATCTGCAGATTTCAGCAACCATTTCTTTCAAGCGTTATCTCCTCACCGGCACATAGTGACCTTAGACATAAGGAACAATCAGCAGGATTCAGGCAGATAAATATTCTAATGCACTTTATCTTAGAGATGCTGCAAACATGTTTGCAAGACAGACACAGTTACTGCTCCTTCAAGACTCCGTATGACCTTTAACATCATTTTTCCCAAAAGTTAATTTCTGTGATTAATGCAATATACTAAAACCCATAAATCTGATCATTTGAAGGATTCAAATTAGGAATTATTGACAGCTGATAGAACAGAAGTGCAGAGATGAGGCAGATTTTCTCATCTGTCCATCTAAATGTTGGAATATGTATTGATTAAAATATGACATGGTATAGAACCCACCATAAATCTAAATTCTATTAGATTAACACAGGCATTCAATTAACATAAAATGACAACCTAAGAGAAAAGCCTTGAATGTCGGCCTATCTCGGTTTGTAATATTTTAACCCACCTCTCTGGGCAAGTTTTGAGGTAGAGATGTGTGCCTGGTTTCACCTTGGCTCTGTACCCGCGGGTGGGAGCTGAACCCTCGGGTGAATACAGACCCAGGGCACTGAGGTTGCTCTCTGGTTTTCCACTTGATGGTTCTCAAATATTCAGGCTGAGCAGAGAGTACAAAATTGTACCCATGACATGAAAAATTGTCAGATATTACCTAAACGCCCAGTTTTCATGCCCTGGCTTGGAGCATGTATACATGCAGAAAGGCATGTTCCTCCGCCTGTACAGGCTCAAAGTCTCCCTCAAGCTGCTGAAAACCTTAAATGAATCTTATACCCCTGTCCCAGCTGCTCTGCTGCAGCAGCATCATTCCCGACGAGGCTGCAGTTAAGCTGGCTGAGCCCGTCTGTTCCTTTCTCCTTCTGGCCAACTCATCCTATCAGGGCCACCTTTTGCCAGCCTTATTCTTTCCAGTAATCAATAATTACCTTTCTCTGCTCCCTCTGATGACTTCTGGAAGGGGTAGCCTTATGTCACTGTAGCAATTGAAACCATAATCTGTGCTCTAATGAGTATTTGTCTAGGGTTCACCACTGCAAATGGGAAAGTGTTAACCCAAAGTCCCTGCAGAAGCTGGAAGGGAAAGGCTGGCTGAGGCTATACACAAGCGGTGAATCCTCCCAAGAACAAAATTAGTATGTATTATTAGTCTGCATATTATGCTCACATTTTAAAAGATACTAATTTTCTCTCTTTCTCTCCTTTTCTCCAAAGTACCACTATTTAGGACTATAGATTCATAATTGCTCAGGAAAGCCATTGTCCGTGTTCTCTTAGTATGTCCATTATATTTAATCTATCCTGAAGCCTCTATTCAAATGCAACTTGTTAATATTTTTATTATAAAAATCCCACATTTTCCATGAAGCTACTTTCATATTACATTTTCCCCTCAAAGAGAAACTCAAGCTCTCAACCAAGAAATTTGCAAACCAGCAGTATGAGAAACAAGCGAGCTCAAAACACATCTAAAAAAAACATATTTGCATGTGGATTCGTTACGCAGTCAAATTTTTATATTGCTTACTTGTAATAATTTTCAATAGCTGATTGAAAACTTGCTGTTCTGAACTGAAAAAGCAGGGTTTTGTTCAAAAGAAATGTGCAGGATTTCAACAATTCTTTCAAGTGCCATCCCATTTTTTCCACACTCAGCAATTCACCCCGATCAGCAGAGAAAAGAAAAAAAAAAAAAAAAAAAAAAAAAAAAAAAGAGGTTGTTTAAGGGGCTGGGATTTCAGAAGAAAAAGCAAGGTTGTTGAAAATTCCCTAATCAACTCTACTGAACGGGACCAACAGACAAGTGTCAAAAAAGGCTGCTCTGGTGCAGGTCAGGGATGCCGAGAGCAGCGAGCTACAGATGTGCCAGGAGAAAGCCTGATGCAGCAAGATTGCCAGCCTTGTCCTAGACGCAGCTGGTTCAGCCTGTGCAAATAAGATCCACTGAAGTGCTCAAACTTCTGCTTGTTTTCATAAATCAAACTAAACCCCTCCAGCTTTTTTTTTTTTTTTTTCCCCCCCTTTCTCTTCTACTTTTGTACTTAAAGGAGGCCAAGAACTGAGTGAGTACGTAATTAGTATAAATGGAATCTGAATTGTGGCCTCACCCCCAGAAAACAGGGGCTTCTTGAGATTAATTGGAAAAGCAAAGAAAATAACCCACTTCAGCTCAAACTGTTTCTGAAGTGCGGCGGTAAGCTCCATATGATATGAATACATAACCTTCGTATGATAAATACACAGAACCGATGCTTTTAATGTGTCAGGAGGAGAAAATGTGGTTCATCCAGGAACGAAGCGCTCGAGGTAGGCAGAGAGCATCCCTGCCTGCACCCTGCATCCCGCTGCGCACGCTGGTGGGTACCAATCCTGTACCCTGACACTGCCTCTGGGACAGATCCTTGGCCCAGTGGCACCAGAAGAAACCCAAAACACCTCTGCCAGTGCTGCCCCAGGGCATGCAGCCAGTGAGACCCTGCTGCAGCAGCCCCCACAGCCAGGCAGGGGCAGGATGCGACACCCAGGTCATGCAGGGATGTATTTCCCCTTCTCGCCCACTGCTCCCAGCTGGTCTCCTCTCTGCCAACTCTCTCCCAAAATGTCTTTCCCTGACCAAATGCTACAAAGCACGCTGTATTTAGGCCTGTCAAAGGTACAAAATTGCCTTGTGGTGAGTCAACTAAGCTACTGAGGAAAATAACTGCCGCGAACTGAACAAACAAGTAAGCAAAAACATCTTGCAAACAATTCATCAACTAAAAGTACACTGCCCCTTCAGTCTGAATACCCTCTGTGCAACCCGACAGGATGGGCAATGGGCTGAAATAAGAAATGAATGTCATCTCTACCCAGGGATTTTGGCAGCAGAGCCACACTGGGGTCATGCCCATGCTCCATACCTTGCCAGCTGAAAATTCAGGAGTTTCCTTCTTTGGAAAAAGAAACCAACACAGACCAAAATCAAGATCCTAACAGATTTCAGCCATTATTCTGCAAGAACTACTGGCAGCCCAGGATGCACTGTCTCTCGTGCCCTCCTCCACAGGGATGAGCCCCTGGCAAGAGGAGCTCCCCTGCAGAGCTGCATCCAACAGGCCGATTAAGGCACCTCATACCCCGAGGATGAACACACACACACTGCACCGACACCAGAGAGAAGGGAAAGTGCACGCCCAGTATATAATCCTGCTTTATGGAAATGGGTCATTACCTTTTGCCTCGAAAGGTCTGCTATTAGTTACAGTAATTGGGAGGAGAAAGATGGATAAGGAATCGCCATGAGACGCTGTATTCTCGCAGCTCTAACGGTGCTATTTGTAGCTTTGGATGCGGCACCACTTTGGTGTTAGGTAGTGGTTAAGACAAAGATACAGGACTTTCACAGCAAAGATGTCAGGAATCAATTTTTTCACCTTCTGAAGTTGGAAACATTAGTGACAAATTTACTGTGCATCAGTGACACTCTGTGGCTCTGAAGGCTCTGGGCTACTGCAAAAATATTGTGCATCTAGAACACCATCTTGCATTTCACTGATAGACCTGAGTATTAAACACAGGACCTGGTGGAAGTCAAAGATACATTAGGAGTAAGATACTTTTCTCCTCATACTACCTGCAAGAAAGCAGCATTAGCATCACCATCTACAGCAGCACTTAGTGGGGAGTGGATTGTGCCCAGCTGAGCCCTCAGGAGAGCTTCCCACCTGGACTGCATCAGCAGAGATTTTGCATTTAACACCATCTGCCTCCTCTAGAAACGTACAGCAACACACCCTCAAGCTGAGAGGGAAACCGAGACGAACAGAGGGGAAAACAAGCGAGCGAGTAGCAGCACCGCAGCCGTGAGGAGCACCAGAAAGCTCATGGGGGAAAAGGGGACACCGAGAAAAAGAGCATCATTGCTTGTCTGAAGAGGCTCTGGGTTTACAAAGACCACCTGAAGCTGAGCTGGCTGATGCACAGGGATGAGCTCCGCTCTTGACAGAAAGATGAGACATCATACTTTGTGTATAATTCCAACTGCACTAACTTACAGCAGTATTGAATTTAATTTGAATAATGCTAACAGTCTCTCAAGCCCTTCAGAAGAGAAGTAGTTTAACGTCTGCAACATACACTAATGCTGGAAGAAAAATGACGTGCTATTGTGTGTTCAGACATCCATAGTATTTGCTATTTGTTTGGAGTTTTATGGAGTTGGGAAGACAGATGGAAATTTTTTTTGTTAGAGCAATGCAAATGATAGCAACATTACTGGATGCCTTGTAGGAAGTCTCAGTGTGATAGCAAAGCCTCTAGATGTGAATTTTAAATTGAAATTAAGCTTTTCCATTGAAGAAACATGAACGAGATTGAGTAAGGCTTGGAAAAAAAACACATCAGCAACTTTCCCAATGGACTGAGGGCACACTTCACCACAATGGGATCTCGATGCAAACCTTTGGGATCCCACAGAGACCGAACCCTGAGTGTAACACGTTGCCCCATGGCACCAGCCCAGGGGATGCCACATGAGGGTGAGAGGGGAGAGCAGAAGGCAGGAGAGAGAAACAATGGTCTGAAACAACCAGAGAGGAAGCATCTTCCTAGCATCACTTAGGGAATAGGGAATGGGACAGTAAAAGCAGTCAGAAGTGTTTTGTTTGGTATTTAAGCACAAAGTGCGGACATTGTCAAGAATAAAATTATCGTTCACCCCAGTTTTTCATAAATAACCTAGGGGAAAAAAGCCTTCAAGACATGAGAGTTTGGGGTGCACAGCGTGAAGGAGATCACTCCTCAGACTCGTGTAACAGCAGGCTCCCTTCCCTCTCTTCCTCAGGTGCTTCAGAAACCCAGATTCCCCTGGAGGCAAGTCCTGCCCAGAGTGATCACAGCCCTGCCTGTGTATCTTCAGCAATAGGTTGGTTTCCACTTTTAGCAGGCCTTAGGTTAGAAAAAAGGAAAAAAAAAAAAAAAAAAAAAA
>NW_015090842.1:12679015-12717399 GCF_001431845.1 Calidris pugnax
AAAAAAAAAAAAAAAAAAAAAACAGGGAGAAAAGTGTTCCTCCTTCTTGTTTGTGGGTTGTGAGCTCCCTCTTGTGGCTCTTACCAAATTTCCAGCTATTTTCCGAGCTCACCGAAGCCAAGCTGCAGCACGGAGCCGGATAGGCACTCACTGGAACTCCTCAGGTCCCCCAAATCACCATCTTTTGTCCCAGTAACTTCCTGCCTCACTTCTTAAATTCTGCTACAACCTTAAATTTGGAAACGCACATTCTCAACTTTATGCTCCAAGCCCACACCGGCTCAAAGGAAAGGGTAAGACTGAAGCATTAAAATAAAATAAAAATCACAGCTCTCTTCTGCTGGGAAACTCTGTCTGGCTGGAAGGAAGGTGTTGCACACACTAAGCCACAGTATCGTAGCAGATGTGCAGGAAGACTCTTGGCCAGCCCAGCTACACCCCATGCAGGACTCCAGAGCGTGGCACATCTCCTGCCAGCTCCACTGGGTGCTGAGGGGTCCCCAGTAGCCCCTCACCTCCTGAATGCCCACAGGGGACCGCTCATCTGCCATCCTTCACAGCTCAGGTCAGTAGTAGCATCACTGAGCCCATCAGCCCTGTCTCATGTCTGGGTTTCCTCCCACCCCAGGCCAGCAGCCTTGAAGGGATCTCATCCCTCCTTGATCTCTCCCACGTCTGGAGTCATATTCTCATGGTGGAAATGGAAACATTTACATTACCACACTACCAGGACACACATTTCCCCCCCCCACAACCCCAGTTAGCCAGTTTTCTTTCTGAAATATCTAACGAGACAACTTTTCAGGGAGAGGGAACGGCATTGTTTGGGGATGGTTTGGTTTCCACCCGTGAGATTTCACACCAGCCCCTTCAAATAAGCCGGGGGGATCCTCGCTGTCTCTGGTTCTGCGGAGGATTTCCCCACAAGGAGCGAGGCTGCTGCTCTGACAGCTCTATCCACGCGCTGCATAAATCCTGGGGCTTCAGCAGCTGCCCCAGCCCTGACCCTTGGACTTCCCCTGTGCGGAGCAGCCGCTCGGCTCGCTGGTAGCATCTTACAGGAACATATGTTTTTACATCTAGTACAGCAACTACAGAAGGGATTCCAGAGCGAAGAAAGATATAAAAAAAAGCGTGGCTGAAGTACAGCTGACCCTACAACATTTTTTTTTTTTTTTGACATGGGTACATCCTTTACCTCTGTAACAAGTCAAAGGGAAGGAGCTTCTGGCAAAAGGAAGGCAACTTCACCAGGAACACATGGACAGGAGTTATCTATGGTTCAACTCAGGTTAACGACTACCACACCACTTTCCTCTTGAATAAAATCAGCAAAGTATCACCAGGAAAGAGAGGAAAACAGAACTACGATATCCATAAAACATCTCCCAGCACCTACTCTCAATAAACCTGGTTAAAAAGTGGGGCTTGAAGGCCATAAAACGTCAAGGAAAGTACTTGCTAATCATATACATACGAACAGCTCTACACTGAATGTTGGGGAGATTTAAACCCCAACATTGTGGTAAAGGGTTCCTCTCTTCAACACACCCTTCTAGAAACTGTTTTGTATGAAGATGAGAGGTGTAAAATGCAGAAGAAAAGTGGAAACATTGCAAGATGTGCTGCAGAAATTAGCACTTTTTTGACAAGTGATCATGTTTCCATTACCAAAATGAAAAAAAAAAAAAAAAGTCTTCATATTAGAATCTACAGCTGAGTTTCTTCAAATGCTTGTTGGATGTCGCTCCAAATGCCAATAGCCAGAGAAGTACGCCTTATAAAAAGTAGATATATAATTCATCGTTCAGACATGGAACTATTGCTAAATCACAAAAGATGGATGAGTGGCTTTGAAGAATGCGTGTCTTTCAAAGGGGAAGCTACCAGGCTAAGCAGCTCAGTACATTTGAAATCATGGGAACCATACCAAAGTCAGAGAGTAACCGCAGTTTCTAAGAAAACCCCTGATACTCTAGAATATTATGTGCCCTTTCTTACACATCCATCCTAACCACAAAGTACACATGATACGATTTTGTGTGCATCATACACACTTTGTGTACATTAGCATTCGGAGAGCTCTGCATTGTAATGAAAAGAAGGAATCAAAACGTTCAAGTTGCACAAGAAAGAAAACTTATAAAACTGCCATCTCATGAATGTAATTTATTCGTTTGGAAAGACAAAGGATGAAACATTCCCACAGACCCACAAAGTCTCCACAACCACAGGGCAGGGAAGCACATGAATATGCCAGGCAAGAAGTTTTCAATCCCTGGTGCCTCAGCTAACAATGGGGGAAGGAGTCTTCTCAACCTATTGTCTTCTTCTCACTCCTAATTGCAGGGACCTATGAGGAACTCAAAGATTTATTCACAAAACTTCCCCTGTAGACAGGGACACCTCAGATAGCCTTCATCCTGTTTTATCCATGGCATGAAATCCAATCACATTTCTCCATTTTATTTCTTTACAAAAAGGAACACCAAGCTTTTAAATATCGCTTGAGCTACCTATTCCTGTACTAAGGCTGAAGATCCCTCTCATTTAGTGTTTTATTTGCAAGCCCCTGAGAGAAGGAGACGTGTAACTTGTAAGCAATGCCACGGGCATATGTTTTCCCAAAAGCCATGGCCTTAGGCAGGTCATCGCACTGTCAAATACTGCAGGCCCACGTTTAGGAGTAAGATGCCAGCTCTGGGTGGCTTATATTCAGCTTCCAGGCTGGATGGGGCTTTGAGCAACCTGCTCCAGTGGGAGGTGTCCCTGTCCATGGCAGGGGGTTGGAACTAAATGATCTTTAAGGTCCCTTCCAACCCAAACCATTCTACGATTCTATATCTCATGAAACTGAAAGAATGGAGAATAAATTAATAGATAATAACAGCTATACCCCAATGTCATTCTTCTCTGCCTACTACTGCCCCACTTTAGATAGGTAGAGTGCAGTTCCTCAAGTGATCAAAAAGGTGAGTTTCTTCAAATGTGTATTAAAAAGAGTCAGAGCTGAAGCAAAGCTGTCCAGATAGCTGGACGAGTGTGTACACTGCGTACTAAATCCTGAACATGCACAGTCTCAAAAAATAGGACATCTCCCTCGGTAAGGAATCAGAAGAAACGGTGCAATGAGAACATAGCCATTGATATGGAAATCAGCTTACCTTATGGAGAAACATCTCATTGAAGTAGCTCCTAATTTTTCACCCAGCCCAACTGAATTGTTTTCCAGGCCAACAGAGAGACTGGTGGGATAGGAGCACTGACAAGGGATAGCTCTGCAGTGCATGGTACCCTAACCATTCAGGAGTCTCCAGCAGTGGAGGGCATTGCCCGACCCTCCTGGCTACCAAGAGGACACCTTAGGCAGCAACACGCTCTGTGTCCCCATGCCACCAACTCTGCCAGAGCTCAACAGCCAGCAAGTGCTCACTGCTCTTTGGTAAAGCCAAAATGGCCTGGAGCTGGGCAGGGGGGCAACATCCTTACAGTGGAGAGAGAAACCAGCAATGATAGTGAGAAGGAGCAACTCAGGAAGTATTACCGAGCTGCTCCTACCCATAACTGGACACCCAAACTGGCACTTAAACATGCATTTATGTTTCTTGAGATTATGCGACTGCATAATAATCTGAATACAGGATATAGACATCCTGAGAGCTTGAAAAAGGGCTTACAAATATGAACTATCTAGAAATATTTCTATTTTTTAAAAGATAGATCTGTTTTGCCTCATCTTCTTTCAAAAACTCTGGTTACCAGAAACAGGCAAAATAAGTTTAATGACCAGCACCCTCACTAACAGCAGACACCACTGTGGTCGTGGGCATGCCTGGGTCACTGCTTGCTCAGAGTAGCAATACTTCCTTCTGGAAAACAAGATTTTATCCATTATTTTAAAAATAGGCTGCTTCAAAGAGGAAGGGAATCAAATGCTGCATCCATTAGGGATGAGTAGTAAGTGAGCAAAGGCAGAGGGGAGGGATTCTTCTTTCAGTGAGCAGCGATCTGGCAGGAATACATACCCAAGATGTGGGTTACTCTCTCCTCAGCAGAGCAGTGAATTCAGGCCAGGCCTCCTGCATCCTGGATAAGTTTTCTAACTGCTCAACTGGCGGATAAAAGGGCTGTCATCTCCTTCTCTGCCTTTCTGACAGTCTGGCCCTGCATGGCTTTTGTGTTTTGCTTTTTTTTCTCCCCTCACCCCCTGGAATTGCCTCATTTGATACAAAACACAGTATTTTCTATGTTTCATATTATTAAGCAAACTAGAAAAAGAAATACTTTTTGGTTGAGATTGATTTTTTTTTCCCCCTGCAAGACAGCCAAACCAAAAAGTCAATTGTTAGCACAATCATAATAGGGACAGCAGTCTGCACTCAGCATTGCGGGTTACAGAGCAGAGTGGGCCAATACCACATCCCAGAATCCAATTTCCACTTCCAAATTTGGTGAAAGAAGAGATCCAAAATTATATGCAGCTCTGGATCCATCCATCCACCTCCAAAAATCCCATCGCCTCTAAATTTGATCTTAGCTTTAAGGCTCAGGTCCCGATCTAGTGCATACCCACATTTGCTCCATGAACTTTTGCTCCCTCCCCTACTTGATTAAGAGCAAAGAAAGTAACAGATGGATCCATGCTGTTCCTTTGTAGCCGGGAGATTAATGTTTGCATTGCATCAGACTACTCGCTCTCCCGGGAGGGAATTCTGCTGCTGTCCCCGCAGCCGGCACCTGCGCTCGCTCCCCGGCTCCGACCGGCGCCTGGGCCAGCCAGGCTGTGTGAGGGAATGCAAACGGAGCTTTGATTTGGTTTGAAGTACACGAAACGCTTCGGAAGCATGACACGGTGTGAAGAGAGGAGAAAAAAAATAAAAAAATTAAAAAAAAAAAAAAAGAGCCATGCCTCGGCTAGCAAGCTTTGCTGTACTTTTGCCGGCAGCTCACGCCTCTGCCGTACATCACTCCGCTAAAAGGCTGTCGGGGAGCACATCCCCGGGAAGGCTGTCAGTAAACAAACCTGGGTGTTTTCTCCTGCCTGTTGAACCCACGGGGAGTATCAGCACGAATTGAGAATACACTCCAAAACCGCACCAGCGGCGCTGGAAGCCACCTTCTGCCATCATCCCAACACCCCTACAATCACAGCCCAGCTCTTGCGGTGCCCACAGGTACCCCTGGCTCCTCCAGCCATCTTCCCCAGCCAGCAGAGAGGAGCTGCTGCATCTTCAGAGTCCGGGTCCAACCAAGCAACGGCACGACATCAGCGGTGATGAAAAGAGATGTTTTTTTTGTCCTGTGGTATCAGGATTAGATGCTGCGGGTGCCAAGCTGCGGGAGCCTGGAAAGGCTCAGCTGCCAGCCCTCCCGCATCCCGCCTGAATAGGGCTTTGAGTAACTCACAGCTTAAAAATCTCAGATAAAAAGAAAAAATAATACATTTTAAATCAAAAAGTAACATTATTCCCTGTAACTTTTCGCTGCTTTACCCAACAGCTGATTCTCCTTTTCCCCTGTGCAACATCAGCTGTTTTTCCCTGGGTATTAAGTCAGGTTTCTGTCCCACGTCCCGGCCCCCTAACTGCTTACACAGAAGGGACCCAGTGTACCCAGAGCAACCCCAGCTGGGCAGAGCCCCACGGGTCATGGTGACCCGAGGAGATGGGACAGCAACGATGACACCAGGGAGTGCACCAAGTGGCTTTGGGGGCTGAGAAGAGCCCCCCACAAACTCTGAGCACAAACTCTGAACGCTTACTTTTGCTTCTCTCTGTGACAGAGGATGGACTTGACATGATTTACTGTGCAATCTGTGAATTTTAATAACTGCTACCATTTATCAGGGCATCTATCACGCCATATCTTTTGCAGCTGTTGAAAACCAATATTGGTGCTTTCAAAGCAGTTTCATCATAGATTCAAAAAAAGCCTAAAACAAAATTGAAAAACAAAAACCAGCCATATGCCTACTTGACCTAGGATACATAAACCTGTTGTTCAATCCAGAGGAGGGATTACAGCATTACTTTTTAGTAAGTTGCTTTTCATATGGAAATTTCTTTTCACAGTAAAGCTCTGTATTTAATGGCATCAACATAAAAAACATCCCTATTTTTAGTTCCCCGATCATGGACATATAGATTTTTATAGTGTCTGCAAGCATACATTAACGTTAATTTCCCCATTCTCCTTTGTACTTTGTTAATGTCACAATCTGCTGTAAAACCTTGCCAAGTTTCTTAACTGTCATGTTAATTCCGAGACCTAGTCTGCACTCTCTGACATTTCAGGACAGAACATGGCAGTAAAAATAGATTAAAAACAGCTTATAAGTATTATAAAATCTAGAACTTTACAGATGGTGGAATTATATCTGCTGAATGGAGATTTTAGCAACTCAGAACACAATAATATTAGAATAGCCTATTGATTTCTAAGACAAATATTTTCAGAAGTAACATAATGGTATCTGAATAGTGGGCAAAACCCACAAAAATGTAGGAAAGTTGGGTGGGTTTTTTCTTCTTTTTTTAAAGCGTCACTGTGAATGTGCATACCGTGTTGGTGCTAGTATTAAGTTTCAAAGCTTTTCTGTGCCATATAAATAAAGGACATAATAAGATCTTGATTTTATTCATGGTTAGTTCAAAGTTCACACAAATTATTTCACACAGGGGATTTGTCTGAGGGTTTTGGCATTATAGAAATGCATTAATGTACTTTAGATATTAAATGACAATGCCACATGGTAAGAAATTTGCACGAATGAACAGGAAATTAGACACTGTTTCTTTTTTTTTAAACTGATTGCTAAAGAATGCGCTGTTTAAATGTGTACTATCCATTTCAAAGGGAAGCTTTTGCTGATTTCAGGAAGTTTAAAATCAGCTAATCAGAAAGTAATACAGTTAAAGTTAAATATTTTTTTAAAGGAAACTGTTTCTTTAAAAAAAAATCCTTTCCCCTTTTCTTTAAGGAGTACTTATTATTTCCATCATCCTTGTTGAGTTGTTGATGAATAGCTCACATCGTTTGCCAAGCTCCACCCTCTGTCTTTTTTCTAAACCCTTTACTCATTATTTGCTCAGTCTTTTTCCCACAGCCTAGACAGCCTGTCAAGGCAGCTTAAATAAAACACTGTATTAACATTAGGAAATGGCATTCAGTTCCCAATTGATCTCCTAATACTTTATGTTGAAATGATAATTGGTACAGTCTTCATTGAAAAAAAAGAGAGAAAAACTACTTTTCAGTCACCACAAGGTATTATCTTAGCTGATGTATTCACAACCAAACAGATACATTTTTAAAATCTCCCCATCTGCTGGAGACTGCAGTTCACAATTCTTTTCAGCTGACATAATCCAGATTGATTCGTTCAGCAGATAAAATTCAGGCCACTTCTGCCCTTTATAGGAGCAACATAATACCAGTCTTTATTCAGTAACAATGTAACATAATGGGATCGGAATGTGCAAAATGACTGTTCTTAAATTACTGTGACACACAAGGGTCCAACACAAGCTGTGGTTTAATGTAAAAAATCATTAGGCACAGATTACTAAAGTGGTCCTGCATTAACAAGGTCAAACCAAGACTGTTTATGATATTTTTCAGGAGGGGAAAAAAAAAAAAATGTTTGCTAATATCTAGATTATGAATGCATTTTTAAGAGGGGAAAAAATCTGCAGGTTTTTTTTTTTTTTTTCCATGAAGAAAGTACTGTTTATTCAATAATGAGTGCAACAGTTAAGGATTCTATAAAGACCTTTTCCGCAGAGCCAAGTTAATCTATTACACACTGAAGCACACACACAAAAAATCTAAATATCAAAAGGTTGTCAAGAGAGTTGCCAGAAACGAATATTTTTGGTTCACTGCTATATCAAACAAATTTTGAAGACCGTCAGATTATTATTAACCCGTTCTAGCTCTTTCCTTTTGATATAGCCAGCAACCATTAGAAGGAATTTAGCAAGTTTCCACACCGCTGCAGGGGTTTTGCACCTACATAAATCATTGTTACTTGACAGTACGTCCCTCATACACTTACAAATCAACCTGTCTGCACGAAAAAAGCCAAAGTGAAGACACAGTAAATTTCACCCTTATTGACAAGTCCTTGCACCCCAAGAGTCTAATGACCATTTAACATCACATAATACATGAATTTTCTTTGTACATTTATTTCTTCCTATCTGATAAAATCTAACTTAAACTTAAGAAATCCATTCTATCATCACACATGGAAATAAAGAAATAAGTAAACAATTTTTTCCCCATCTATCAAGAAACCTGCTGCTGTTTTCCTCTTGCCTTTGATTTGGAGGCTAACAGTACATGAACGAACCCCAGCATCGCAGGCAGGGGCTAGGCTTGCCCGTGCACGGCAGCCAGTTTTAGCTGTTGATGGAAACTAACCTAGAAGAGTCATAGTTCAGCTGCTGGGAGGAAAGACGGTACTGAAAAAAAGAAAAAAAAAAAAATAGAAAAAAAAAAAAAGCACCGTTCTACCCTGGTTTGCACCTAGATGTCCAGACCAGGTGGCTCTCACAGGAACAAAGGGGTTAAATTCCCCACATTCCACTTCCCCATTTTGACCTTGTAAATCGTGAAAGCAGAATTTTGCTGTCCCTTACTACTTTGTTAAACTACTAGAGCTGGGTAATTGCTGAAATCAGTTGCTTTAATTTAAGCTACTGCTCGTTTGTGATGAACGTACAAGCAACGAGCGTATTTTAAATGGACGCTCACGGAAAGCAGGACTTCCCTGTTGCATCCCACATCCTCCTGTGCCCATTCCATCAGCTGGCAGAAACAGCCTCAAGGAATCTCGCTAGAAAATGACAACGGGCAAACTCAAAGGGTACCTGGAGAGGAATCCATCCACTTCAAAACTCGAGATAAACCTGCCTAAAATCTCCATACAGGTGGGTGATGGTGACACCCTGACCCTGCCAAGGGTGCTGGTGGGCAGCCAGCAGCATGCACCACGAGTGAGGTTTCCACCAGCACGGCAGCAGATGCCCAGCAGGACTGCATCAAGATCAAGAAGTGCCCTCGTGAAATACTTTCATTTGAAGAATTCCCACAATTTGGGTCATTTTACAACAAAATGCTGAAGTGTTTCCCAATCAACTCCATCCAAAGCAGTGCGAAAAATGAATTTCTGGAAGTTCATAGCCAGACCATAAAATGAGCTTTGTCCCTAACGTCTTCTGAATAACAAATGTATTTAAATGACATGTGTTCTGCTAAGGTGAACTTCATAATCACAAAAGATTGTAGTTTTAAAAAGTAATGAAAACTAAGTGCATAACTCCAACAGTCTCAGAAACTCATTACATTCAAATATTTACATATTCTAGCAAACTTAGGATGTCAATTTTGACTGCACAAATCCAATAACTGAAACATATGGCCTTGAAACCTGCAATCAATATAAACCTTTTAGAGCCCAAGCTTCAAAAAGTTATATCAAATATATATTCGATGAGAAGAAGGTTAATTGAATAATTGATTACTCAGTTACAATTAAGTGCTCTTCAGATATCTTTGGGAAATACTGAGATATAATAGTGATAGATATTTATTTGTTTATCAGCTATCCCTGATTTATAGCTATCATTTATTTTTTATTTCCTAAGTCAATTTTTACATTTATATATTTTAACAATATAGTCCCTGGTGAGAATCAATATACAGGGTTTTTTCACCACAGGGCTATCAAAAGCTAGCCTAGAAATCCATATCCACCAATTCAGCCAATTTCAGTGCAGACTTCAGCCTGATAAACACCTTACTAAAATATTCAGACTTTGTCTCCAGATGGCAGTTACGTAGACACAACATACAATATTTGTAGCAATAAAGGTTAACCAATACTAACCATGCTGATAAACTCTGAACTTAACAACAGTTAAGTGAAAAGATGGCCCTTGGAAAAAAAAAATAAAATCAAAGTGTGCTGTTTGCATGTTTTAACAAAGTACTATTTCTTATCAAAATACAAATACGTTCATAAAAGTCCCACCCCTACAGTAACAGCCAAGAGGATCTTTGGGATCTCTGGGGCATTTTAAAATTGACTAAACAATAAATCAGATAAGACTCGGGTCTTCAGAGTTGTCTGCACAGAAAAATCCTGTTAACTCTTTAGTAGTATTAATATTATTTAAAATTTACTTAGCTCAGTAAGGAGGAGAACACTTTTGTGTCACACACTGGGCAGGTCTGCGCATACACACATTGTTTATAAATACATACGTACACATACATACAAGAGGCCCTGCATCTAGTGGCTGATGAGATAAACAAAGCTGGGTAAGATTTGTTAAAACATGCTGAATTCCTCTGAAGATGGTTAAGATAAATCACAAAACCTCACTCTTCCTCCGCAGTAGATGTGAAGGCTTTCAGCTCTTTCCTGCATCCATCTCCAAGACATTAGGATAACTACCATAAAACTCTGCTTAAACAGCCCCAGACACAAAGCTTCCTATCCTTTAGGGCATAGCTCTGTATTCACTTCAAAACTTGAAGCCTTCTCTCACATCAATGGCAATTCTACATATGGTGTATAATAGAGAACGGTACTAAGTCATTGAAGCAATATTTCAAATATTTTTGATTGGTGACTCAGATTACAGTGTGCGGTGATAAGGATGAGGAAAATAACTTCACATTCTCACCGAACAATAAAATCTTATTTTTGTGAATGTCCTCCGGTAATTACAAATGTCTACAGAGGGATGTGTTTCAGGGGAGATAAGTAGCATGAGGAAGACTGAAAAGAAATAAAAATTCACACTTTCCTTTTCTTAGTCTGAGTACCTGCTACACCTAACCCTTGATATGCTCAAAACCTTGTATGAATTATCCTTTCCAAGATAATGAATTTCCAATTAGATCCGTCCAAACCTCAAGTAACTCCACTGGATTGTCCCTTCACTCTCCCTCTGCCTAACAGCAGCAGTGCCAGAAATGGGACGAGATGTGCATGGGCCACAGAGCGCTAGAATCTCATCAACTGCACTCTTCAACCTTAAGTTAACACTTCTTGGATGAAATTCATTGCTTAATTCTTTGGTTCTTTTAATCTTCCACCCTGCTGGAGTCCGAGCTAGGCAGAATTAGGCGCTCTGAGGCCTACGAATTTTCAACAGTGTGGCTGAAAGCAGAATTGGGTCTTCGGAGGATATTATTATTTAATATGAGCTTTCAAAACAGAACACTTAGACTCCACGGACACCAGGCATAACCCTCTTTACACATTGCACTTTATAGTATGTCAAGGGTGATGTACGCTTTATGTTGGGCCTCATAACAAAATGACAGGCGTTGCTGTCCATTGACAAAGCCACATGACAGCGAGGTGTCACAGCCAGAGAGTGCAGATGTATTATCGCTCTACCACTTAGACAGGAATGACATCCTTTGAATCTCAAGAGACAATGTCGCGGGCGAGCTAACCTTAGTGTGCCGGTTGTACGCTCAACAGTATTGACAGTCAACAATCCCACGTACATCCGTCGCGAAAAGAATGCTGAGGCCTAAAGACAGCAGATTTCAGGTTTCATACTCAAGATAATGTTAACAGACAAAGGATGACTATGAACAACATACTTCAAAAAAAGGAAGTTAATATTCTATGTTTATGTTCAGTGCTTTAAATCTACTCAAAAATTCTAAATTTTTTTTTTTAAAATGTTCCATATTCACATCCTACACTACGGAGAAAATTATTCAGAAAGACACACCATTAAAATTCTTTACAAAGGAATTTATCATATAAAATAAGAACATTTTATATTAATTAGTCCTGATTTGAAAGCCCATAAATTAGCTTTCTTTTGAGTATGACCAAAGATAACGTTATAAGCTAAGTCCTGGGGGACATCACAACACTAACATTACCATCTATGCTTCTGAAGCAGGTCACATACTTTCATGGCTCAATTTATTTATATACCCTACAATATTTTCCGGGTTTTAATGGAAGTTTATAGAACATTTTAGAAAATCAACACTATTTCCATAGAAATCTCAAAGAGAAGAGAGACAAACTCATTGCATTATACAGGTCGCAGCACTTTCATCACTACACAGATGTTATTCATAGTCACTGGTCCCACAAAAGTAGGTCATTGGACCTACTTGCCCTTTGCAGTGATCCTGAAATACGGTGGCGTACTTGAAAAGCCATACAGAAATGTGGGGGTCTCTGGATAAATCATCCCAGGATCAGCTGCTAACTCTTCTATTCAGATTCAGGGAAATGACAGCTGAGTCCTATTAGCAGAGGTGGGGAACGGGGATCAGGGGTCGAGAGGGTGATTCGCTCCTGCCTCTCCTTGAAAGGGACTTCCACTTTGCTGGTAGAATAAGGAGAGGTTGAGGTGGAGACAAACCCTGAAGCAAAGGCTGGGAAACAGCAGCACCCTTCCATGAGAAGGGTGGCTAGGAAAGCTGAAGCAGGAGAATGGGGAAGGTTTGGACCTCACCAGGGAGGCAGCTGAAGACTGACTTCTTGTAAAGCCAAGTGAAGAGATCCCTCCTTCTTTCTCCTGCACCAAGTCAAAGGGTAGAGAGAGGAAAAAAAAAAAAACAAACCCACAAAACAAAACCCCCACAACTGCTTGTACTGCTACCTTCTAGGAGTCACATCTACAGCCTACGGTACAGACCCTCCTCCTATGTCAACCAAGACACCAGCGGGTGGGGTGGGATGACCACCTTAGGTCCACATGCTCTTAATTTCAATGTTCCTGCTCCAAAGCACTACAGCAGAGAAACAGGGAGCCAGGCATCACCACTTTAGGGGAGGGGGCAGAGTTAATGCTGGCTATAATCTCAGCCTATGTGATCTCATCACACTGCGCTCTTAACTATATACAGCCCCTCTCACCTCTGATGCAATCCCTTGCCTGATACCTAATAAAACAGAAAAGACTGGCTCAACTTTGTGCAGAGGAACGGGAGGGAGAAATAATTAGGGATTTTTTTTCTCCAGAAAAAAATCTCAGTGTCTCAAGATAACAACAAAGAGTTGACCATTAGGTATCTAAGATTAAAAAAAGAAAAAAGAGAAAGAAAACAAAACAAAACAAAAACCCAAAAAGAGTTAAGCTATCAAAACCTTTTCAACTGCATGAATTGTGTATGTTAAGAGGACTGGAAACTGCTTTATGTGTTTCACCTCCTGCTGTGCAGTTTTTATGCTGACAGGACTGAAGATAGCTTTTCTAGCTCGTAATATCACAGGGAAAACGCTATATTAAACTAAGACATCTCTGATCATATGCTAAAAGTGCACATGAAACATGCTTATGATAAGTCCATTTACCATTAGAGGAAAGTTTAAAATATAGTTGTTTTGAGTTGTTCCAGCTTCCAAAAAATCATCTATTTGTTGAAGTAATTCATACATTGAATTTTCAGCGTATAGCAGTTCCAAAGCACAAAGTGCAACTCGTCTGAAAACACAGATTTAATTTGTTTGTGGTGAAGAATGCATGTAAACACATTTTCTATGACTGCTACTCATACCTGGAGCACCAGCTCAGGCTCACGCTAGGAATTTTTTAATGCATACCTGCCCAAAACATGTTGAAAATCATCAATATTTTTTCTAAATCTGGGTACAGCATTCCCAGAGTGAAAAAAGCTCCATCCCTGGTTAACTGAATTACACACTTCCCTGTAGAAAATGTTTCAATGAAACTTTGAGCATGAACGTCCAGCAAATATCACAAGATCAAAACTAGCATCTCCATTCTGGGTCTACCCAGTCTTTTGAACTCTGGAGAAAAAAAGGCCTGGGACAAAAGCAATGTTTTTCTAAACCCTTGTCTTCAGGAGATCTTCCTTCTGACTTCAGATGTGGAGTTTTATCTTACGTTGAGCTACATTCTGCTATGTGCAAAGTAAAATCTTTCACAATCTGATTTTGATTTTTTTTTCATAGTTTCCAAAGGCAAGCTAAAATTTAGTTTTCAGTGTCAAATAAATTAGCTATTGTAACTCTGCCTGTACAAAAAAATGCCTTAGGAAATGACAAAAGTGTTTCCTAAAATGGATGTGATATAAATCCATAAATGACTGAAAATAAAAGTTACCCTCAAATTTCAAAACTTCAATTTTTTTTTCATAAGAGAACTGTCTACCAAAAAACTGCTTTGTATTTAAGATTATACAAAACAAATCTAAAATATGAAAACTGAGATCAAGTCTCATTGCCACTGTCCTTTGCATCTTCTGCATAGGTCATACCTCTCATCATATCATTAGTTACACCGCATTTTGCTATTGCTAAACACAACTGGACTCATTCTTCAATGCACCCGCATTTCATAATGAAAAATAAAGACATTTTAATTTAAAAGTAAAGAGAACAGAATGACCTACAAATATTATACGCAACAGAGAGACTCTATGAAATAATGAATTTCTCTCTCTCGTTAGGAATGACCGTGTATAACGGATTCAAGGCTCTGCTTTGCTTCAGCACTTAGCACCTTGCAGGTTATTCCTGACTCATGAAAATAACATTTCTGGATTCACTTCTCTTAATGCATGAAAATTACCCCTCCCTGCACAAAGCCTGCAGTACAAGAAGCGAGCAGGATGGTGGGAGTGAAGAAATTTAACCTTTGAGTGCCCTGGAAGTCCATGGAGATGTTGTGAAGCCCCTCCATGGTACCACATCAGACCATTTTTTTGTGGTCTGAGAAAGGCAAAAAAGGGAAAAAGCTTCCGAGGTCTGTCAGTGGGTCTCAGGTTCAGTGAGCCAGCTTGAGCCCTCCTGCAAACCACCCTCTGTGCTAGTGCCACCTCCATTCATTATGGCGAGGTGGCCACGGGAAGGAAGGAGCTCGCCAAATCTTCCTCCTTCTGGGTGAAGGGAGGCTGGCTGGTGAAACACCAGAGCCAGGAGCAAAAAGGGTGATGTTACTCCTTCTGAAAGGTTCAGTATGCATATAGAACACTATCTGGAGAAACATATATCTGATCTGCTAAAGACTGCAGCACCAAGCGTATACACAGCCCAAAAGTCAGTCCCAGCCCCATGCCAGCTCCCCGTTACACCTCCTGGTGTTGCCACCACAGCTGGTGGTGCTATAGCCAGCTCTGCAGCGAGGTCCTGCCCTTGCCACGGCACAGGGCACCAACGGAAAGGCAGCTCCTACCCCTAAGTGTCTGCAAGATGAAACATGTCAGGCAGGCAAGGGGAAATTAGGAAAAAAATGACTTCTGCTTATTAAGGCCATTCTTAGTTAGATTATGCTCTTTTGGACAAAGATCTTTCTTTCTGATGATGTTTGTTTAGTACCATTCAGCCAGAGACCAAAATTCTGTTACTTTATATTACCAATTTAGGTCAGTAAAATAAAAATAGTATCTTTTCCAATTTGAAAACACACGTTCACCCTCCTCCCTCTTCTGCATGCTGGGCGCTGCTCCTCGAGGAAGGAAAGGGGAAGGTGGGAAGGTGAGCATCCTCCTGTGCACTATGAACTTTTTCTCTCCCTGCTGCCTTCTCTAGGGTGGCTTCTTTTTCCCTGCATTAGCACCAAATGTTCAGTGCATATGCTGCAACTCAGACACGCAGGCGGGATCTCAGAGACAGCCTTGTGAGTCTGTCACTCCGGTACGAGGTACAGCACGCAGACTGAGAGATGTGAAAAGCTCCAGAGCCACCAACTAGAAAGTTCAGAGGCTTCTGCTGGCCCGAATGGGGCAGAAACCCTCCAAAGGTCAATGAAATTCCCAGCCAGGTTTAACAGCAGCTTGGGCTGATCAGCAGAGAGTTTCAGTGGTGGCAGGCTCCACTTTCTGTGTTCTCTAAATCCAAGAAGATCAGAAGAAGAGGGGGAAATTAAAGGTTAGCTCTAAGTATCAGGCATGGACCTGGGATGTGGTTTTTTTTTTTTTTTATGTAGTCTTAATGAGTTTTGCCATCCTATATCTACTGACATTTTAATAACTACTAAACCCCAGAAAGTCTCGAGAGAAGGTGCACTGATACTATGATGAGCATAATATAAATGCATAGACAGACAGACAGATATTAATAATTTCTTCCTACTGATGTAAGTGTATATATTCATTTATAATAATATAAAGCTTTCAGGGTATTTTACCCCTATTCAGCACAACAACATTTACTACTATCAGTCTAATCATAAATACAATTATTCTTGAGTACTCTATTACAAAAACCAATAAACTAGGCCTCAATAGAGATTCTGAAATTACTTAACTTTTCTTTAGAAAAATATTAAAACAGTATTATCACATCAATGAGAGGAAAAGACAGGAAGATAATAAAGTTATGTTAAACCTCCCTGTATTTACTCATGTGTGAAACAGTTATGTCTGGTCACATAATTGCAATGGTTCTGAGAAATATTTCATATTTTATAATGAACATTAAAAGAGTTTGTGGATCATTACTTTATATGAGTTCCAAAGTTATTACATAAAACCCAACAGGAATGGTTATAAATTATTTGATCCTCTAGTCTGGCCTTGGTAAACATAACATGAAGGCTGAACTATCTCAGCAGACAAGATTCATGATAATAGGTAAAGTGCTTCTACAGTTAAAAAAAAAAAAAGAAAATACCAGAGTACTTGTAAGCAAGGCTCTTAACATTTTTTTCTTTGCTGTTTCAAAGAAATCCTTCTCTGCAATGAGCTTAAGCCAGTAAAAAAAAAAAAAAAAAAAAAAAAAAAAAAAAATATTTTTGAAAAAAAAAAAGGGTGTTCAACATCTTTTGACTGCAAATCAGGTTCTGATTCTAGCATTGTGTCATTTACCAAAAAAAAAAAAAAAAAAAAAAAAAAGAAGGAAAAAAAGCTTTGTCTAGAACAAAAGAAAACTTGCTCACAGGCATGTTCTATAGTCTACCAATTTGGCATTATCATAACTGTGGCTCTAAAGTCACTGACAAATTCTTGAACTTACAGCACAGTATGCATTTAAGACATTATACTTAGCCACAGAATAATATCACAAGCAATTATTTGATTTTTCAAAAGGATCTTCAAGAGCAACTCATTGAAATATGAAAACTAATAGTATACTAACAAAAATTACACACTTGACACAATTATGAAGAATTTTTGTCTTCCAACTACAATTGGCAGTAGCATTTTAATTAATGAGTGATCATTTGCTCCAGAGATAAGTGTAATACTAAATGAATTCTGGTCCACTTCCCCCTCTCAGCTCATCTTTGTCTCCAGCTCCTGTGCTTTGTGTCAAAATACTTTGTGGATGTTTTTGTTTTGTTCTATAAACGTCTTCTAAGAATATTAATACGGAGAATTAATTCAGTTATGCACGCAAAACATTTAATAAGATTGGAAAACATGTTTAGATATTCTGGTCAATTTATAAAATATATGTGATGCAGATCATATCCGAGGCTCAAATCCTGCAGATTTCTGCTTGCGGGTGCCATGTTTTCTTGCACATGCAAATACTTTTTCCCTGAAAGACTTACTGGGGGACAGTTTTTGCCCGACATAGACAGAAGTCTGGACAGGGTGACCATGGTGGTTTCTCCTGGCTCACTGCTCTGCTGTAGGCTTCCAAGGCCATGGCCAGCAGGCAGGAGCTGGGCACCGCTGAAGTGAACAGAAAAGCTACCACTGAGGTGGGAAGGCTCAGGACCCTGCTCACACAGTGCCTGCTATAGCAGTACAGTGTCAGGTCTCCTTAGCTTCTTACTTCCAACTTCTTTCTTTATTATAATTATTTTTATTTTTATTTTTTTTTCTCCTCCATAATTCCAGGAGTTGTATTGAAGCACTAAACCCCACAGCCAAGGGTGCTCAGCCTCTGCAGTCTTTCGTCACAAAACACTTAGGTATGAAAATTTCCTGCCTTGCAAGCCATCTAGTTGTGTGATGCCAGGAGTGCCCACTACGCCCTGGCTCTGCTGGAAAAGCTGCCGGGGTGGGTCAGGATCCCACCTGTCAGCATCTCCTGCCCCAGAGAAGGTAGATTTTATTAGATTTTGATTGAGTTTTATACTACCTCCTGTTCAACAAATACCCTTTCAGGAAAGTAAGTGTTGAGCCACCCAAAAGCATCCTGTGCTTTAAAGAGCTTACTACTATCACTGTCCAATTTCCATTAGTGCTACTGGTTCTCTGTGTTATCGTTTTTCAGTTCCTCCATCACAGCTATTCACTGCTGTAACTTTGTTGAGCTGGGAGTCTATCTGCTGCCCTCACTTTTGTCTCACTTTTGTCTTTTCTTCTACACTTGAAGGCACTAGCTCTTTCCATTCACCAAGTAAGTATGTAATTTCTTAAATAATAACTTCCTTCTTTCTCTTTGGCTTTTCAGGAAATTTCAAGGAAGAAAGACCCTTCGTAACGTTGCCTGGAAATTCTTCCCGCTTTGTTCAGAGAGCTCGTTCTCTGGATTTTTCAAGCGATATTCTGACTTCCAACAGCATCTTTTTGCACTAAAAATATACAACTAGCAGTGTTGACACAGAAGGATTTTACTGAAGAGCCAACCCAAAGCGGTCCATCAACACTGGCGAGTTTTATGTCACCGGTGCAGGGAAGGTGCAGAATGGGGGTAGCTTAGGAGAGCAAAACAAACTAAGCTTCGGGGGCTGTTCTGGGGAAGGCAGAGGTTTGTTTGAAGTACTTTGCTTTTTAAAGATAATCTATTCCTCTCCGGGTTTTTTATTCGACAAACGTTTCTAAGCCATCTGTGCCGCATCCTCTAGGTGGTGCTGATACTGCACAGCTCCGGCTTCCCCGCACAATGAAAACATTAATTTGCTATGAGATAATTTTTGACGTAAATGTAAAATGGTGCCCATTCGAACTCAGTAATGAAGCATGGTGCATTTCTACAGCTCCTAATTTGACTAGTTAAATGACTCCATTACGTGTCTAACAGACAGAAGCAAATAATTTCTGGTCAGTTGACGCTCACTTATCCGTATCATTTTACCCTGAAAATAAAGTCTCTAATCTACAGTTTCTTTGTCTTAGTTTTTTTAAATATTATTAAAGCAAACATACTTAAATAAGAGAGATTAAACCAACACAAACTAACAATTAAGGCTACAATACAGAAATCAAGTTTATATAATGTGGGAGGATGGATAAAAATTAAAATTAAATAATAAATTAAATGACTGCTTATCTCTGTTATTTCCACTGTGAGATTTGACAACATTACTATTTAGGAAAAGGAAAATATCTTTCTCAAATTCATTGACTTTGAAAACCACTTTAAATACTGCCTGCAAATCTGCCCATAAAACTTCCCTGCACAACTTTGAGAATGTTTGGAAAGACTCTCTACAGTACAGAGCAATAAAATAAAAATGTTGCCTTAATAAATATCAGGTGATGAATAATTTTGCCCCAAGGAAAAAAATGGTTAATGCTGAATCTTAATGTTCCTCATCTAAATGCTTTTTTCTTCCTGCTAAAAACAAGTTTAGAATTAAAGCATATCACTTTACACATATTGCATGCATATTAGCGAGACACAGCTGCTTATGCCCTACTCTTAAGAGCCATATGATTAAGTTATGGGATATCAGATAATCCAAAGTCCTTTTCTATTGGTCACCTTTCGCAGACAAAGGCTTTTTAGTTTTAAGTCCATTTAATGACAGAATGTCCAATTCTATAAATGTGTGAGTAATTCCAGTGGAACACCTGTGGCTCTCTCTGCTAGAATATAGAAGGAAAGATATAAAATGTCATTACAGTAACATTCAGTGTCTGACTTCAGCAAAAAATATTCGCAATCAAGGCTGCCACTCCATCCCTGATGTATTCCATCATACTCAGGTTTCCATGGTCTCGGAGAAGTAAGTGTGAGCTTACATACCATATGTGGAACCAGCCTTCATCACAGTGGGGTGAGCTAAGGACAGAGCAGCAATTTTCTGGTTGAAGTCACGGGTCCTGTGGGCTCATTTCCACCATGGTTTGTGGGGACAGAGACATGTGACTCTCAGCATTATTAGCAAGGAAAACGTAAAAGAAAAGTTTGCATGCCGCTCTTAAAAAACCAAACAAAATCCCCCAAAACCTGTACTTAGCCTTTTTTTTCCATGGATTTTTCCTCTTATCATTTAATTATAGGGTTTTTTCCAAAGATTAAAACACTATTTGAGCAGTTTTTATACGAGTACGAGTTTCCTAATGACAGGGAAGAAGGGCAACCAGATTTTGAAGCATCTGATGCAGCATCCAGGAACCCTGAGTTTTCTATTGATGTTTTTGCAGCCATGACAGTGGAAATGTTATGACCCAAATCTAACTATGGAGAGTTACATTAAAATTAATGAGCTTCTTCATAGTAGCCATTCTTCAAACAGAAGAAGCGTTCAAGGAGTTAGGAGTTGGATTTACAACTAAAATATAAAGCTCAATATCGATGTTCAATTTCAGCAGGGTTAATTTTTGAGAGCATGCTTAAAGTGTCAGTGAATCGCAGGCTCGCTGCTGCTCTCGAGGAAGGCAATGGCAAAACTCCCAGCTGACTTCAATGAGAGGAGGAGCAGACCCTGAATGGAATAAAGGAGCGGAGGAAACAACTCCATACGGAAATGGCAAGTGTTCAAAGATGAGTTCATATCAGCAGAAAATACACATGCGGTCTGACAAAAATACATGAAGGGTCAAGGAAACAATCTCTCTCTTGGGGAATCCAAAATAGCAAGAAGGAGATCTCAGATTGAGGAGAAAGGATGGTCTGGAAAGGATGGACAGGACGCTGGCCTTGGCCTCCAAAGAGCAAGCACGGTTTCTTGGTTTATCATGGACCAGGATGCACATGGGGAGGTTGGCATGAGGCCATCCAACACCACACACAAGCAAACCAAGCAACCGGGGCGCTGAGGAGGATATCTGCTGCCAAGGCGGCTGCAAACGCCAACGTATGGAGTGGCTACAGAGGGTGAGAAAGAAGAATCAAGGAAGTGAAGGGGAAGCTCTAAAAATGCACTTCTTTGAGTATCTAAAAGTCCAAAACAAGCTGCTGAAGACGGGATGCCTGCCAGAATTCAGAAGGAAAAGGTAGAAGGAAGGGGGGGCTTTAGCAAATACATGTGGAATGTCTTTGGAAGCAGGGCAGGTACCCGTGGATGGGAGGACCAATGTAACACCTATATGTAATAACAGCTTTAGGAAAGATCAAGGAAATTAAACACCAGTCAGCCTGATTTCAGCAGTGGGGAAGATATTGGAAACACTAATCAGGGACAAAATAGGGAAAGTTATGATTTAATTAAAGATATTCAGCATGGATTCACAAAAGGGAGATCATACGTAACAAAACTAATAGAATATTTGGAAAAAAAAAAATAACCCAAAAACCCCTCAAAAAGAATTGAAGGAAGCCACGAACATGATTTATGTGGACTCTATGAAAGCTAATGCTGTATGATCCCCTAACAGGCTACGATGTCATAAGTTCTGACGAGAGGGTGAGCTAAATAATGCATAACGAACCGGACAGTGTACGAGGGCACGGCGCTCCGCATGCTAACACCAGGAGGGAGGAGAGACAGGAGGCATAGCTGGTCTGTCCCAAAGATCACCAGCAAAGCTGATTTCATTCCACTTCTATTTCAATGGCATGCAAAAACGGGATGAAATTTATTCCAAGGAGAAAATGGAGGGGAAGTCGCAGACAATATGAATGAAGGGGACAATATATAAATAATAAAATAAAAAAAAAAAAATCCAGCTTGCCTTTTAGTGAGCAGGGAAAGTGATGGGATGCAATTCAATAAAGAAAAAATGTCAAGTAACATTGTGGTAAGAACAAAAGGCAGGCACCACTCGCCGTTCTCCTTAGTGCAGACGAAAGGGGCAGAAGCACGGTGCATGATTAGAAATTAAACTCTAAAAATCTTAAACCTAAGACCTAATGTCAGCATAAAAAGAGGCAGAGATATTTCTGGAATTTCCAAATTGAGGCACTGACTAAACTGTGCGAAATCATTCCTGCAACGTGTAATGGGAGAACGAGGAAATATTTGGAAGACCATACCCCAACTTTGGCTATCTTTGTCATTAGACGGATACAGAATATCCAAAAAAACGAGTGACAAAATTATCCCAGCGAGTCAAACCCAACCAGATCAGTGTTCTTTAAAAGCCGAGGTAGAGAACACACAACTGCTGAAGTAGCCTCAAGTTACAGCCGTATCTAACAACAAGTGGGCACGAGCCGAAGCTAAGGAAAAGCAGGCACTAATGGAATTTAAGTGGAATTTCTTTACACAGAGATGATAGTCAATGTCACATGCAACCCGCTGCAGCATTAGCAACCTGTGGAAAAATATTACACTGTGACTCATTCAGAAGAAGAGACAAAGCGTGACATGGTGTCCCTGGCTTTTCATCCTTTAAAACTCTGCGAGCCACTACTCGAGTGAAATATTAAAATAAAAGCTACTGCATTTTTCTTGTGGGCCAAATAAACAACGTAAGCTGGCATGACTGCAAATTTTCATGCAAGCAACATGTGAAGGCAAGTAATTGAGAGGTGTGTGCGAGCCATAGGATGCACAAAGGGCCACCCCTGCAGAACTGCAGTCGGACCTAACTCACTTAATCTGCTTTGGTGGGGGTTTTATTATTTTCCAGGCAAGGATACACCACAAAAACGGGCTTTAAGGGAACACTCTTGAGGATGTTGCTTCCCTCACAGCTGGTCCTACAAACCTGGCATGAAGTTACCAGTAATGGAAGGCTGGAAATGCTATTGCTCAAACCGTCTCAGAAACAAATGGGATTTACATGCAACAGTACAGCCACAGCACCAGTGATGGACTGGTGTCTACAACTGTCTGTAACTGATAGCACAGCCCTTCTTATACAGTAATGGGGTTTTACTCTTGAATGTTTTCAGCACAGCAGCACCCATCCAATCGCAGAGGGCCCACCATGGAGGGGCTCCCATACAGCTGCATTTCAGTGGCCCTTCTTAGGGCTGATGGATTTCCAGCAGGGAGTGATTCCTTGCTGAGGAGCATTGCTGTTGGGACCCTCTAGAAGATGCAGGTAGACAAACGGGGCTTGCCTTCCAGCTGGTGCCAGAGGAGGGTGGAAAACAAGCCAGGAAAAGATGCAACAACAAGGCGCTCAGGGCAAATATTTTTTAAAAATCCCAAACTAAACAAAAAACCCTGCAACCACCCAAAACACAGCAAACAACAATCCCCAAACAACCAACCAAAAAAACAAACACCACCACACCCTCAATGCTACAAACACTCAAGTTTGCTTACAATTAAACCTTCCTCAAGTCCATGAAGAATTTCTCACCCATTTCAAACAGGCACAAGGCCCACGCTTACTCTTTCAGTTGTGTTACAAAACCACCCTAAAACTGGCCACATGGCTTGGCATTACGCAGGAACAGACTTTGCTAGCTGTTGTTTTCTGCTATGGGGTGCTGCACATGCACAGGGCGTAGAGAAAAGCCCAGTGAGCAGCAGCTAACCCAGCCCCTGCTTTGGGAAGGGTTATCTCCACGTAACCTGGGCAGGTACCTTGAAAAGCACAGCCTTAAAAACGGTGCTTTTGCAGTGGAAGCCCCAAGAGACACCTAACAACAATGTCACCCTCTGCAAGCCCAGCATAATAAATACTAGAAATACATAGATGGCAAGAGCAAGAAGTGGATCAATAGTGAGGAAAGTGGGGGGGGAATGAAGGAGGGAGACTGGGGTAAGTTTGTGGCACCGGAGCATCACGACAAGGGCTCTGTGCTAGAGGTGGTGTGTTCCCACCTTGCTCCCTCCCTCGCTGCCTGGAAAGTCATCTTCTAGTCCTAACGGGGGGAGCACGTTACATCTTCCCCATTCTGCACCTAAACATCACCATTGTGCTACTCCACACAGGGACAGGAGGCAGATTCAGGGGTTCCTGCAGGGAGGAGAGGGAAGGTGGGGGTCCCGCTGGCTGCCACCACATTCGGTTACCAGTTACCCAAAAAACAGGAGAGGGTGGTTTGGGTAAGTGCCCAGCATAGCTATATTCTGTTCAGAGCAAAGCAGGCATCTCCTCGGTCTACACTCCCACCGCCCATCCAGAAAAAAGGTTCTCATGAAGATACATCTCTGTGAACTCATAAATAGCACTAAACTTTAATTTACAACAGAGCCTAGTGCAGCACCCCTTAATTACAGCCAGACCCATGAATGCAAGGTGTCTAGAATGAAAACAAAGGGTTAAAATACCTGTCTGGATTTTTTCTTGAAAATCAGTCATTGAGAATCATCTGTCAGTAAGACAAAATTAATTACTACATGTAAAAATGAAAAAAAAACCAACATAACTTTATATATTACATAATATTACAAAAATGTTCATAAAATCCTGTTGCTAATGATGCATGTTCACCTTTCTAATATTCAGACTAGCCAAGATTATTATACCCAATTTGCAATAATCAAAAAGGAGAGAAAAAAAATATTTTTTTTTTTTTAATTATTTTATCTGACTTTAGAAGCCTTGGAAAAAGCCTTCTATAAATTACAGTAACTTGCAAAATTCAGTCATATTTTTGAATAATCTTAGAGGTCTGGTGCTGAAGAAATTGCTGGAGTTTAAACATTAGATATTTATGCTTAACAAAGCTAGTAAATACAAGCCTTAACCACTTCATTCACTCAAATCTGGGCAATTATTGCACTTTTCTCTTGCAAATATTTTACTAATTTATGCATAGTTAATTTTTCTTATACGTTAAATCAATTACTGGTAATATATTAAATATGTTTTTAAGTTTAACACATAAATAGAGTTCTGTACTAGAGCTTTAAGGCCTTTTTTGGAAAAGGTTGCACGTGTTTACGTTAAAAGGGCTTTCAAAATTTGGCAGTGAACACATGTCCAAGTTCCCCAGGGCAGAAGCACAAACCTTCTGCGTGCCCCGGGCCAGTGCCCAGCACGCTGGGATGCCAGAGGAGCCAAAAGCAAGAGTCCGGGGAGCCACCTCCCACCTCCAAAAAGAGGTTGAAATATATATATATATATATATATATATATATATCATAGCCAGTATACTATGTGGAGTGTAGCCTCCAGCTGGAATAATTCTTAAGTTAATCATAATTTTTTTAAAAAGAAAAAAAGCTTCAACACTGCTCAGTTTAGCCATTTTCAAGACACAACCCCCTTTGAGAACAGTGGTGAGGTTACGAGGGATAAGACGTGAGCCCAGCCACAGCTCCAGCCTTGCATTCTCACGTCCTGACAAACAGCGATCGACTCCGTCCCGTTTCACTTTCCTTTTGACCATGGGACAGTTTATGGCAAACTCCCAATCCCTCCTCCCCAGAGCATCAGCACGTGGTGCTGCATCTGACCTCCCTGAGCTTTCCCCCTCCACACCAGAGTGAGGGGTACGGGATGGGCAGTGATGGTGAGACTGGGACACTCGGTGCAGACCACCTCAACTGGCTCTCAAAATTGGTCCTTGAGATATTTAGCCCGAATCCAGAAATCTAACAGGATTCTGAGGAGCAAGTTGAGCAGAAGCTGGCTACATTCATCCATCCCTGGGAGATGCTGCTGGTGCCTCATGGGAGACACTGAGCAGCCTTTTTATTGTGGTTTGATACAAAGAGGGTGTCCCTGTTATTGTGCAGTGCAAGCCCCTCAGATACCTGCCTCTGGAAGAGCTCCACACAAACCCTGGATACAAAGAGCTCTTATTAGTAGGTAAAAGGTATAAAAAAAGAGAGAAAGAAGAATTACTGAAATGAGCAAAAAGCTTTTTCAAATCACCAAAGCTTGCCAAAACACTAAATACTGCCCCTCCATCCAGACAATTTCGTTTGACTGACTCTCAGACTAGCAGTGGTTACCATCCTGGCCAAAACCAAGTATCACCAAAGCATGGAGCCTTACAGTTAGAAGAGCAAGTCAGATTGTCTGCTGTGACAAATGTATATAGCATGAAGATATTCCCTGAGGATGCGACACCTCCACGTCCCCTTTCATAAAACTTCCATTAAGAAAAAAAAAAAAAAAAAAAAGAGGGAAGAAATTTTGCAGAACAATGGCTATGGAGTCAAAATAAGTCCTGTGTTAAGAGGGTAGAAAGGTTACACTACAGCATAGAAAGACACACACAGCAGGGTGGTTTTGAGGTGGTTACTCCTCTCAGCTGGCCCAGCACCAAAGGTGCAGCAAGGCTCAGCCCGTGGGTGCTGCCCCAAAAGCCAGTAAGCAAATCCCTAGCTCTTTCTTGGACACAGTTTTCTCAACCAAGAAAGCTGAGACTGCAAATTGCTATTAAGAATTGGAAGGGAAAAGTGTCTTTTGTTGAAGACATGAAGGGGGGGAGGGAATTAATAAAGCAGCAGAAAATGGGAATTGGTTGCCAAACTGGAAAAATCAATTATTCTACTGAACAACAGTAGTGACAAATATAGCTGCCTCTACTCCCTCCTCCTCCTCCTCCATTGAACAAATTGTTAAAAGAACCAACAATCTGTTGAACGACAACCCCCGGTATGGTGTCATCATTTAAAAAGTGAACACAGAAAAGGTCTTGTTAAAAAGGAGGCACAAAGCTCCAGACACGATTTTGGATTCACCCTCAGTGAATCCCCGCGTTCGTTTTGTTGAGTTTAAAGCAGCCATTCTGAACTAGGTGTTTGATCATATCAATGCAAATAAATGCTTGAAAAGCACCCAAAACAGCCCAGATCATGACAATAGTGTTTGGACTCTTTCCATCTAAGAGTAAATTCCCACAGTCACTTAGCCCCCCACCTGAGATCTCCTTTGCTTCCCCCTATTTTTTTTATATATAAAAAAAAGGAATACACCAGCATTGTCTTCGGTCCAATTATTGCACTTTTAAATGCAAACTGAGGTTTCAAAACCAGCCGATAATTTTTTCTCTTCAACTGGGATGAATAAAAACCTGGTGGTGACCCATCGGGTGGGCAGCATTGCAGAGCAGGGTCCTGTGGGTTTCTTTGGAAGAACTGCTCTCGCATTAGTGGCAGACAAAGGAAAATGGTAGGAATTTTTCTTCCATGCCATGTTGGTGACTGGGATAGCATTGAATGAAATGGGAGGTGTCCATAAGGTGAGGCTGCAGGACGGGTGCTGGGAGCGGGGTCCCCAAAGGGCAGTGGCATGGCCGGGGACCCATGGGTGCCTGTGCCCCACGTGCTGCAGCAGTGGGGCCCATCCCTTCTCATTTCCTTACAGAAATTTTACATCTTTACTGTTAAAGTGGTGGCCCAGTAAAGGTAAGGGATGAAACATCAAGAGGTAACAAATACTTCCGAGACCAACCATAGAACTGTCGCGCCGCGCCAAGAGAAGACCATGGCCAAGACACCATTACAACAGTTGCTGTTTTGGCCATCTCAGGCCACCAAGTTATGATTTTTTAACATTTCCAGCCTGTGGCAGGTGGGTTCACGCATCTCTGCTAATAAAACAGGATCTCATGGCAAGCTTCAAAGCTGTCTTTACACTTGTACTCCCAGGCACTTACCACAAGGAATGTACCCATGCCAATATGCTTTGGTTGCCAAACTGATAAAATGAATAATGCTGGACACCATTTTTGCTTTCTTTTCCTTGTCAGATGAATACATTAAAAAAACACGCTAAAAAACTAAGAATCTTAATAGCTGTTGAGCATTCAGCAGATGGTACCATCTAGACCCATCTAATTCGAGGCCAAGCAGTCTAAATCCTGGTTGTAGACAAGAAATAAAATTTAATAGTGATGAATAGGGGGCAAAAGCAACGACTTGAGAAAACAGAGGGGATCATCCATTTCTTTAGCTTGGAAAATTAAGGGCAGTTACCATACATAGTGGCAGCAGATTTAACCAATGTGCCAACAAAAAGCCGAATTTGAATCTGATCTGATCTGTAGAAGTGCCATTTCAGGAGTCATGTCTGATTCACAGAGGGGTAAATGGATCCAAGTCCGGCTTAATTCTACTTTTCCTCTACAAGAAAATCTTTAAAACACCAAACCTTGGAAATGAAACTAGTTTCCAAAATATTTACACTAAGAAAACATGCCACGGCTGAACCATCCACAGAAACTGCTACTTTCTGTTAATATTTTTTAAGCTTAATTTTAATTCTTTCTAATGAGGAGAGTTACTTTTCAGAGAGGAAAGCAGAGCAACACTGAAAAAAGAGAATGATTCCCGAGTACAAAGTGCAATGAAAGGCTGTATATGCTTTTCATGTAAGCATACATTATGCCTTCCATATTGTTTAAACTTGCTCATCACTGAACTACTCTACATGTAACTAAATTACAAATGGCTCAATGCTAACAAAACATAGCAAATTAAGACAGAATCAGGTCAGACTTCTGTTTGAATTATCTAACTGAATCTCTAACCTGGCGCAGTATTTGGCCACAGTCAAAAATACATTAAATACACACAAGTATATATATACATACACGTATGCGTGTGTTATGTCTATGAGTGTGTGAACAAATGCACTTAAAAAAAAAAAAAGAAAAACGGAGTTGAAATCTGTGTGCCAGAGTATATTGCCAGGGGATGGGGGAACCAGGACACATTTACACTAAGACTAGGATGGGGGGTGGGGGAACCAGGACACATTTACACTAAGACTTCTTAATTGTGGGTACAATCAGACAAAAAGCACAGGAGTTGAAATCTGTGTGCCAGAGTATATTGCCAGAGGATGGGGGGTGGGGGAACCAGGACACATTTACACAGCCACTTCTTGATTGTGGGTACAATCAGACCCACAAAAAAAATTTGAGGTGCAAGATGAAGCATTTGCATCATCAGATACCTGATCTGATCCCGCCGTCAGGCAGGTAGGCAGGCACCAGCTCAAATACTCAGAGACTGTGTGAAATTATAGACAGAAATCTATAGGTTCACCGCAAAAATGCTAAAGGCAGTGATCAGCCTAAAAGGTTCATTGCTAGGAGAAGGTAGTAATGCTGCACATTAATGAAAGCCTGGACCTATCACCTGCTGTAATAATTATAATGCTAATATGGGGGGTTGCCTCAGTTTGTGTTTTTTGGCATTCCCGTTACTACCAGAAACTGCAAATTCGAACACTGTATGTGCAACATAAATGAAAAGATTCTCACCTTAACGCTGTGCAGAAGAAATAAATTATGTTTGATTTGGGTTTTTGGGGGTTTTTTTGCATTTTCACTTTTAAATTTCCTTTGACTGGGTGAACCTCAGGCTACAGAAATGCACGCTGGCATCATAGCTACACAGATACCAGCATACAAATCTTTTCTGTCCAGGAAACACATAAACACTAATCCATTTTCTCTACAAAATGTAAAACTTCACATGTTCTGTTCAAGCTCATTACTGACTAGTATCTTAAGCTTGTCAAGTGTTTTAAAGGAGCTTTCCAAGAGAAGTTTGTAGTTAAGCATATGGTAAGCTCGTCCAGTCCATATGACTGGTTGAGCATCGACCACTACTGTTGATACAGTTTCCCTCAATATTATGACAGTATTTGTCAATGAAAATTAAATTGCTGTCAAACTTTTCCCACTAAACTTACGGCACAACACTCGGAGAGAGCCAGCTTCGTGACTCAAGCCAATAAGGCCTCTTCTAAATACTCCTCTATTTTACCCGTTTGTGGAAGAGTCCCTGCGGATTTATTTCTAACTTTTGCAATAACCAATAAAGGCTTTCCAGTGCTTTCTGCGAAAAAATTCTGTGAAGCCATATTTAATGCATTTACTGCTTTTTCTTATATTCTGTGAAAATCACGTACACAAACAGCCGCAGCAGTATCTGGGCAATCTGTGAGCACGGGTGCATTTACAGGCAGCAGAACGGGTGACGATGCCGTGCCAAACCTGAGGAATCACACATGGATGTGACACGTCCTGCTCATGTATACAAACATCTGCTCGAGTTCGTATTTCGAGGGTCAGGGAGGAATCACATATTGAAAAAAAAAAGCCTAAAAACCCTAGACGGCCCCAAATAACAATTATACCTTTACTATCTTTAAAATTATTCAAAGGAGTTAGTTGGTGAAATGTTGCATGTTTTAAACAAATGAGATGCAGGTTACTTCTTTACCTTTGATTAATTTTTTTTTTTTTTTTCAAATGCTGAGTAGCAGTCCCTATGAACAAAAAGCATTAGAATGTCACGGAGCAATTACACCAGAGAAGGCTGTTCCTTAATCAACCTTAAACTTAAAAAAAAAAATAAAAGCGTGATAGCCATTTGTGGGGCTGGGTTTTTTTTATATCACATTAAAAAAAGGTGTAATGGAAGATGCCAACAGTGAATAAACAGTCTGGGAAGAAAAAAAATAAAAATGTATAGATGGGTATACCAAGAACAACATGGCATTAATTGCAATAAATAATGAAAGACAGTTGCCACTTTTATTTGGTGTTTTACCATCTCCTTTCAACACATGAACCTCGCCTCATCCACCAATGTAGGAAAATACTTGTACTGTAAGACTGATTTATAGGATCATTCTGGAATTGTACTTCTTTGCCACCATTTTCCGTGCCTTTCCTAAGCACATTTCTCATTAGACTATGGAGCCAGCACCTCGGGATCACCAAATCAACGCTACGTGATATTTACTGACAACTGCAGCACCAAACTCCAGAAATTTTAGTTGATGTGCCGGTGCTGAGCACCAAGCTTGAGCTTTGGCTGAGCATACCCTACTGAGGACATGGGCAGGGTATGTCCCGAGCCTGTCACGGGTGATTTTCAGAGACCAGAGAAAGCCAAACTAATGACCTCCCCTGGGTGGGATGGGAGGTACATTGGGTCTGCTGGAGCGTACACCCATTTTGTCTAGGCGTGCTGGTCTACAAGATGCCATCAGAGGTGGTAGAGGCTCTGCGAGCTCAGCACCAGATGGGGCAGCTGCAAAAACAGGGCCCACCTCACCCTGGGACTTTTATTTGTAACTCCTATTGCATTACTGAACCAATCCTGCTCAAACAGATGGACACTCTTTCCATCCAAACGCAGGAGCCTGTAAATACCTTGCTTCTCCATATCTTTCCACAACAAGGGGCTTCAGTTTGATGTTTCTGCTCTAACAGCCCGCATACACATGAAGATTGGGCTGTGGTAGGAAATCAGAAGTCAAGATGCTTTTCTCTTGTCTAATCTGGGGCTGCAGAAAGACAAATCAGTAGCAGTGGAGCTTTTCTCCTTTTGGGATCCCTTTGTGAGGGACAGGGGATAGTGCTCAAGGTCATTGGCTTTGGTGTTTTTGACAAAATTATTTGTCTGCTCTTAAATTCAATGGGCAATTTCAGTTGCAGCCACTTCCCAAAGCCTAAATTTGGCAGTTTGTAACACTTAGCCAGTCTGTTGGGAAGGCAGCAATGTCCCTAAAATACAGATATGGAATTAAAATATGGAGCAGAACAATGACTCTATTTGTCTCTTATATGGAGACACATACACAGAGATTACTCAGATGGAAAAAGGGATATAAGAAGAATCCCAGAAATGACAAGCGCACATTAAGCATCATCATGTTTTAGACGGAGATATTTCTTTGAGAAATTATTTGCAACTCGGAGCCCTACCTCCGCAGCGCACACATGGCTTGGGTGCGATGAGCAATTGGAGCTGAGATTAGCTGGAGACTCGAGCAGAGAAAAATGGGAGAAGGCTGATACATATCTATGTTCAAAGGTGATAGTGTCACCCTGGCCCATCAGAATTTCAGTAGGCTGATGGTGGAATTTAAGTCTCTCTCATATCGAGTACACAAAGAGGTACATCTTGGCAGTATAACAAAAGCCAATGTGGGTGGCAAGGTAGCTGCAAATTTAAGCATGAATGCTCTGGATGTGGGGGCTTGCACCTGATTACCAGATGCTTCAAGCAGATGGCCAGGGAGAGGAGAGAACAAGGCTCATGGTTGCTTTGATAGGGTTACAAAAAGCACCAAAACCAGAGAAGAGAAAAAAAGAAAGCTTCCCCGACTGCACAGGGTGTCAGATCAACAGGGCCACCGAGCCACGGCACGCTCCACACCACGTTTCAGAGGTGAGTCCCAGAACCAGGCTGGTGGTTAAGTACCAGCAGCAAAGGTGATAGAAATGGGGTTCAGGAGAGGGGGGAAAATAAATAAATACCAGACGATTACCACTAAGCAGAACAGGGAGCTGCTATTTAAGCACAGGATATTCTTGGGGTTTTTCTCTTTGGAGGAGTTCCTCCCATAGGAGGCTTTGCACTGATGTATCATTTAGTACGTGTGGGAGTGAATATAGGATTTTTCTTTGGGGCTGCAAATGAGTTTTCCTACAAGCAGTGAGAAGTGTCAGGGCTTGGGGGGGGAAAAAAAACCAAACCAAAAAAAACAAACAAAAAAACCCCTCCTCAACAACAACAAAAAACCAAAACAAAATATATTACAAAGGAAAAAAATCAAAAAGCTCATTTTGCACAAAATGCAGGGTAAAAATTTGAGAATTTGACTCTGTTTCACCCTGACGAGTAACCAGACAAATTTCAGCTGAGCAATCCACCTCAATGATTGGAGCAGTATTTGTGTCATGGGACGTCTGATCCTGTCTTGGGACCGATTGACCTGGCACTGCCCAAACACGGGTCTGGTGGTACAGGGCACGGGGCATCTCCAAAGGCAGCCGAAAGAGCCTTCCTGCCCTGACATCCCCAGCAGCGTGGTGGGGGAGAACGTTACAGCACTGGCATAAACCACGGGTAACTGGTGACCTGAAATCATTAAAAATCCATGTTCATCACATTTCTCAGGAGGAGGCAGCTTCGGCCAGGCATCTTGGCGAACCTCCCACTCCGATCACCTCACCCTGCCAGCTCCATCACTCTGTGTCCTTTTGGTTTAGTGTTTTATACTCCATAACTCCTTCCCAGTATTTTGAGGATGGAGATGGCTGATCTACATATGCACCACCAGCGGCCAAACTGGGTCTTCCATACCTGAGTGCTACAGAAACATCTCACCAAGCACCCGAATACAACATCCAGCTGACACAATCCCCATGGACCCAGCAAGGCAGTGGGTCCAAGTCCATGTTCAGAAACACATCAGATTCATGCCACCAGCCTCCACAAAACATGCATCTACCTTAGGATAACGAATGTTTGATTGTTTAATGCAGTTTAAAAACACTTAGTGTGCCGCAGTGGAAAGATGAAGCTGTTGTGAGGAGGGATGTAGGGTGGTGGCACATTGCCTTCATGACTGCCCAGCCCAAAAGCCCCATCTTGCACCTTTCTGGTGCCACCTTGGCTGGTGGCAAGCCATGGCCAAGAGGTTTGGCACATCCAGTGAGATGGGCCATCTGATGTGCAGACTCTGAGGACACCCCCGCTGGGGACCCCCACACCTTTCTCAACCACAAAAAACACACAGATAGAGAGTTCACCGAATTCCTCACCCCATCCCAGCCACGGGAACACTTTACTTGACATCTGGGTAGCCCAACAGGCATCTCCCCAGGGTCCCAAGGGGTGTAGTCCCCCCTCCACCTCCCCACACCACCTGCTGGTGCCCAGGGGGAGGGAGAACAGGCGGCACAGGGAGAAGGAAGGAGGATCTTACTTATTGAGGCCTCTCCTCTTTAGTGTGCTAATCATTACAGCACATCCGCTCAGCATTACTTTTTCCTTCTGCACAAATAATTAAGAAACACCTGTGTTCTTTTCATTCAATAACGCACGTTTCAGAGAAAGCCGCTCTTTTAAGCTTACTTAGATTATTTTCTGTCACCGCGATTCAGCTGACAAAATAACAATGACTCACTTTGCCAAGGATTGAGAAAGGGGGGAGGGAGAGGCTACCAACCGTACTGTTAAAAAAATAAATTTAAAAAAAATCAAATAAATACTGAAAATAAAGAGGAAGCAACCTTAACATTTATCTCCTTCAAAATGGCCGGTGCCCCCATGCAACTTTGAAATCTGAATAAACTCCTGGAGGTGACTCTTTGCCAACGTTCGCTCCTATGCCAGCTTTCTCACAAACGAACAGCTTGTATCTCCATGAAAACCAATGGATGGAACAAATTGTATTAAATTATGTAAAATGATACTAAAGAGCACAATCTACCAGTAAAAAAAAAAATATTTAAAAATTGGAAAATCTTGTTTTTATAAATTTGAGAAAATTGTAAAAGATAATTAGGAGGGGGAAATGTTAAATTTTTATTGCACTTAAAGGGATGTCTCATGGCTTTAAGCAGGAAATGAGATTTATTCTCTCATAGGTCAGACACACATAATTCTTTGGTGCCGTTGACACCTGTGAGTTATTTAGCCTTCCTCATACTTTAGCATGTAGAGAAATCCCATCTCTATGAAGCTGAGCACAGCCCTGTGACAGTCTCAAATTGCCCCTCCCCATCACACTGTAGGAGCTGTCAGTGCACATTATGTATCCAAATTTCCTTCTACTTCTCAGAGACCCTTTTCGGAGGGGGAAGGGGATGCAAATAACCGTAATTAGCACCAAATTTGCTATATCCTCAGAAAATGATTAAGGATATTTTCAGCACCTTTTGGGGACTTTTGTAATTTAAATATACTGCCATGTCCACGCAAAGAACATTCCAGTAACTTTGCCTGAAATGGGTTTTAAATTGATGATTTCTAAGCATGAGTCAGTTAATCACGAACAAAAAGATCTGACTATTTCTGTATCCAGGGTGGCAGAGAGGGTGAGGTTGTGCGAGCTTTTTGGCTGGTTCCAGGCTTTAAATGACACTACATTGGCATACAATAGGAAGCTGTGATTCGGGGCTTTGTTCTGGCAGCACCGAGCCCCGCGGTTCCCAGCCTCGTGCCACACGGCGCCCGCGGGTTCGAGGCACCATTTGGAAGAGAAGCCCATCCCCTGCGAGGGCAGAGGGACCTGGCAGGGGGTCAGTGGGTCCCGGGGGGGTCCCGTTGCCACCGGCGGAGCCGGAGCATCCCCCGGGGCTGCAGGAGGTGGCCAGTGCCCTGGTGTGCAGCCAGGGCTCCATCACCTGCCCCCCTTCACCAAAGGTGTCAAAAAATGAAACAAGATAAGCTGGATATATTCCCTTCAATCTAAGTGACAGAGAGCCATTAATCCAGTTTTAAAATAAAGAGGTTTGTCTGTATGTGCTTTTTTTTTTTTTCTATTCCCCCCGCCCTTTCCATTGCAAGACCCTGAAACACACTCATGATTCTCAGCTGCAACAGATAGTTAATTTATTCTGCAACTGCATTAACTCAGAGTACACCTAAACCTTCCTAACCTATCTCTGGGAGGATATTTTTGTGCCACATGAGTGAGGGTTAGCTTTAACTCAGTTCTACTACACAGCTCTCCACTGGAGATCTTTGCATTCCTAACAAAAAAAAAACCTAAAAAAATAAAAAAAAAAATAAAAAATAACTTCTGCAGCCAGTAAAGCACATACAAGAACTGCTCAGCAGGACAAATGAGCATTGTAGCTTCCATAGTCACATACGCCACAGGGAGCCCCAACTAATTTCCACTCTCAATAGAGCTTATACAGACCTGGAAGCTTAAAATTGTTCCTGTCTTTCCATTGAATAACACTGGGCTCCTGTAAAAAAAAAAAAAGGCACTCCTTTCCTGAAGGGCAAGAGGAATTTGAAGGCCTTTGGGGCTGCAGAGGGAGAAGTTGCTCTACCCCTTCCCTAGGCGGCTGCATGGTGGCCGCTAAAACCAAATATACCCAATAAAACACAGGAGCTTTCATGTCCCACCACCGCCTTGAACCCCACCTCTGCTGCCAGGGGAAAAAAAAATAATCAAGAAGAGCCCAGCCGAGACCACTAAAGCGTGGGGGCATCGCCTGCTGGAAAATGACAGTGTGCTTGCTATTTTTTTATTTTTTTTTTGCAAAACAAGTAGCTCTTAAAAGCTGGCCTGGAAGGGTTAATGCGTTGACTCGACAAATAAAATTTCTCTGTGATCCAGTCGCCACCGAGAGCCTCCCCTCGTGACTCATGGCAGCTGGAGTTGCTAAACTGGCAGCGTCCTAGTGTGGCATCAGGAAATTTAAGATAAAAAACATATACCATATAAAAATAATCCTAATAAATTCTGGAAAACGTAGATGTGCAAAGCTCCACGCGCTAAAAAAGCATCCTGCTAGAGGAACTATTTTTAAAATGGCTATTAGGAGGTGTGAAAGCAAAGCTGTCTATTATGTTTCTAAAGAAAGGCACCAAATGCTTATTTTTTCATCCCGATGGATTCTGAGTGACCGTCTCTGACAGACAGTTAGCACAAGGTCACTGCCAGGCATTGGGCTGCCGGCCAGCAGAGCCTCCCGCCCGCGGGACTCCCTGCTCCAGAGGGACCAGGCACTTGGGGAGAAAATGGGACTTGCCCAAAAGACGTTGGTTGAGATCATCCAAATGAAACCTGAGCTCAGCCGCTCTTTTCTGGGTTTCTCTTTCATACCTTTTCCTATTCAGCGGGACAATTTGATCTATTTTTTATTTTTATATTTTTTTTCTGCCATTAAAATCCAGCAGCTCTTTTACTTACGTGTTTTTCATGTGGTAAATCGAGGGAATAATAAAGTATAATAATAAAAAAAAGACGGGGAAAATATTTCCTTCCCCTCTGCGCGACTCCCACCACAGACAATGCAAATCCCACAACACATGTTTGTAGGGAAATCAGAGCACACTCAGGGCTAGAAGTGCAAATTCGTCTCGTCTAAATGATTAAACCAGGAACAGTTATAAACAAGGAGCTTTTTATCCCACTGATTTTGGGATGGGTTAGTGCTTTTCTCCAAACAGTCTTCAAATAGTTTATGCTAACCAAAAATATCTCTCCAAAAACACGGCCTCGCAGTGACCAAATAAACAAGAGGATAACTCCAAGGGGGAGAAGGCAGCACAGGGGGGGAGAACAAACTTGGTGGGGCTCTGCTGGGGTCCCAACAGACCAGGTCACCTTTTGGTCCACATACAAGTTGTCATTTCATTTTATGTCCAACCTGTAGCAAACATGGTACATTCAGAAACACCTTCCTTTTGCTTTATTTCCTGTAATTTCAGCTAAAAGTGCTCTCAGGTTCTTTTTGGTTTTTTATTAATGTAACTATCTAAACAATTGGCTTTGCAGATTTTTTTATTATTATTATTATTATTTTAAAAACAGCAGTTCTAGGAGGAGCTTTGAAAAAGCAGTTTTCAAAGGAGATGCAGTCAAATTTCATCTTTACCAGTTGCCCGTTATCACCTCATGGTATGAGACCAACACCTCATGCTTTCTCCTCCTTGAAGGTATGGGAACACCTAGACCTTCACTGACTCATACCCAGCACCCAAAGCACCAGGAGGATCTCCCTGCTCCATGTCAAAAGCTGCACACTGACTTCAGGAGCCTTTGAATCAGGTCCATAATCTACAGCAAAAATGCAGTGACAGCCTTAATTTGCTTTCACGCCAGCTTCTCTCTTTTTTTTTTTTAAATATTAAAAACATATTTCATCATTATGATCTACATTTTCATTCACACACATCTTTTTCATTATTTTTTATCAGTTAATCTAAAATGATACACCAAGTGCTACCTAAAAAGCCAGTTTAATATTATTTCTTGGAAGGAAAAGATCTGACTCTGATTTCGCTTGGAATTCACTTCCATGCAGCCATCAGAGTTACGTTGGTATAGAAGTGATATAAATAAGATCAGGATCGGCTTACAGGTGTTAGGCAACAGAGTAAAAGAACACAGTCAAATTCTTACATGCATAGCACTCTATACATGTGTTGGAAGTGCTATTTAAGCACACAGCAGTTGAATGAATAAAAGAATGCCTTTTTGAAAAAAAACAATTATTTATATGTCATTGCAAAACACCATGGGAGCAATTGGTTTCTCCCCCAAACGTCACCTGAAAAACCCAGAGTACGTGGATTAATAAGGACCTGCTCGGAATTCAGGGCTTCTAAAAATATGAGGACTACCACAAAAATACTTATACAGGTGATACTCTGTTTTTCCATCAGACTTTTATGCAAGAAATTGGGCTTGCATATTACAGATGATTCAAAAAGAATAATTAAAGTCCTACATGGACACATATCTGCCTCAGGGCAGACCTTTTATGTTGTTTTGCATTCCATGTGTCACTCAAAAGAATTGCAACTGGGAAATGATGTTGAACTAAAATAAGACAAGAACACATTGACTAAAATTATACCCTGTCCAATTTGCTGACACCCCTTTAGACATCTCGCCATGATTGCTCTGGTGCAACCACTGTTCTACGTATGGGTGACATTTAAACTAAGCATAGTTGTACACTGAAATCAAATAAAGGATTTGAAGACTCCCCCCCCCCCCCCCCCCCC
>NW_015090842.1:12717409-12739909 GCF_001431845.1 Calidris pugnax
GGATTGAAAGCAGAAGAAAAAGGACATATTTGAGCAGTGATCTGCTTTTGTTATCCTGTCTAGAAGAGGCATTGTTGGTTTTCTACAATTAATTTAGTTGGGTCAGAAGAATCAGATGAGCAGCCTGAATCTTTAGCCCTTGTGTGCCCAAAACTCCTACAGAATGCAATAGGGGATTTCAGCCCGTGAGGATAACAGGGCTGAGCCTTTATTCTGCAAAAACACATTTCCTGAAGCCCTGACACGCAAACACCTTTAAGTCACACATTTTTTTGTCCAGAGCACGGCGTCCCCCCTTCACCTTGCTGTGGATTAGGAGGCTGGGGCGGTGGGTGACAGCAGCCCACCTTCTGGGGGTCCCATTATCCCACCCTGGCCCTTGTCATCCCAGCAGCCATTCGGAAAGCCAGGAGCACAGGATGAAAACCCAGGGATTTTTATGATACGTCAGATCCTTTTTTAAACCACTTAGAGCTAAATTTAACACATCCTCTGCATGCTACCCATCCCACCTTTCCTTCCCACCTCTAGCCTTCTCTTTGGCTGTTTTGTTTTCTTTTTCGTTTCGCTCACTTCCTTAATTAAGTTGATAATGTAATTATGTCACAGCTGTAGCATCCTCCTCTTGCAGAGGTGGCTGGATTTCTGTAACTTCAGCCTGTTTGATGATTGATTGATATGTACGGAGGTAATTGTAACTTTTCAGAAATGTTATAAATATGTTGTAAAATGAAGGTACTGGCTACGGCACAAAGGGCACTAATGTTTGGCACCAAGTGGGTCCTGCTTACCTTCTGTGGAAAGGCTACAGCAGAGGAAGGGGAGCAGCAGGGAGTGGGAGCTGGGGGGGGTTAGTGTAGAATTCTTAAGTGCTGGGAGAGGGAGAGCACTTCAGCTGGGGGAGGGAAGGAGAGACCTTCTCCATCTCTCAGTAATTGCCAAGGCAGAGGCAAGAAAGCAGCCAGTTCTGTAAAATCTCAGCCTCTATATCACACCCCCTCCAAAAAAAAAAAAAAAAACCCACACAAAAGGGGTTGCATTGAGCTACTGTACATTTCCAAATGGAAAAACTTGATACTCCAAACAAAGGGTTCAAGGTAATTTGACAGATAACTTGTAATCAATATATTTACCTTTCTATTTTCCTAAAGAGTAGAATTTCCTGTGAGGTACTTGATATATGACTCTTGGTAATGAAAGAATAATATCCCTGACCTTTTATTACATATGGAAATATTTAAGTGTTTTACATCAACACATCACGGCATATTAATAGGAGACAATCTTGGAGAACAGTTACCCGAGAAGAGGAAAAAGCTTCATCAACTACTCAAATTTCCAGAAGAGGATCAGAAGAAGTACTTGCCCCTATGAACAAACAAAACGTATCTACTGGGAAATGTAAACAGAGTCAGTGTGAATCACGAGACCCATCATGTTTTAGAGCAAATCTGCAAGCACATGCATATTCCAGAAATAAAAATCTATTAGCAGGAGGTCAAGGTTGCACACTGAAGCAGGCAAAGAGCTAAAACTCGGCCCTTCTTCCTTCGCCGTTGGCCTGCTCGCTCCTTCTCTCCCCATGCTCTACCACTCTGCTCTTCTTGATATCCCGCATCTCCCAGCGCCACTTAGGAGACGTGTACATGGAAAAACAAAGTCCTCCTCGCCGTGCCTACATGTGCAGCACAGCCTGCCTCCCCTCCTGCGCGCCGGCGGGATGGTTACTAAAAATACCCCTCTCCAAACGTTACCATGCGCACACCAAACTTTGATCTTCCAAGCTCCATATATCAATCAGAAGGAAACCCCTTCTGCTGTCACACGCACAGGCGCTCCTCCCCAGTAGCTGCCTGTCAGCCCCCAGGCACTTCCACGGGGAAGCGGCACCAGACCCCGGGGCTGTGCAAGCACCGAGCTCTTTCCCCCTCATTGGGCAGAGGAGATGGGATCTATACCTCCAGCAGGAAGATTTTTCCTACACCAGCTTCAATTTTTATAGCTGGCTGCATAGATTTCAGTGGAAGGGGAGGAGTGGGACACCTTCCTCTGGGATGTCTGATGTTCTGCACACACTTTATCACACGTAGCTCTCACGTTAAGTTCTGCAGCGTTGTTTGGAGGGAGAACATCCTCTCAAGGAGCGAGGTGTCTCTGGCATCCAGCATCCAGTAGGGCCAGCTGTTAAAATGCAGCAGGTTTCACTGAACAGAGAGGATAGCTCTCTGCTGGTGCCAAGCCTCCACAGGATCAAAAGGCATCTCCCTTAGACATGCCCTCATCCGGCATGCCTTTCATCCGGCTCAGGTTTCCCCGCCGGGGAGAAAACCACGAGGTTTGCACAGCTGCAAGCCAGGTATGGTAAGCCTTTCATCCGGCTCAGGTTTCCCCGCCGGGGAGAAAACCACGAGGTTTGCACAGCTGCAAGCCAGGTATGACCATAACTTTTACCAAGATCTTTGACCACTTTCTGTCTCACATGTGGTCAAGTCACGATCAGGATCTGATGGATGCACGCTGTTAACCCAGCTATATCTCTCTGAAAAATGCACTTTAGAAGCAGCTACCCGTAAGTATTCCTGTGCTCAGGTACTTTCTAAAAATCACACAAAGAATTGTATGCAGTTTTCTATGGCTTTAGGGAAACAAACCATGGGAATGGGATCAAATTTTGATTTCGTGACATTTGGGAAGGTGACTTCTAGCAGGCATCCGCAGCCAACTTGAGGTGCAGAACTGCTAATGGGCACGTGAAAACTTTTACAACCACTTTTGTCCACGCATCTGTTCCGGGACAGAGACGGGTGCAGTGCATCAACAGTGTTGTCTATAGTGGATACTATTTCTGATAATGAAATCACTCCAACAAAAGTCAGGTGAATAAACAATCTCCAAAATATACCCTGAAAACTTTTAAGCTCTGTTGGGATATTACTGTTGGGCAAACGGTACAGGTCCAGATGGTATGAACACTTCATTACCATCTCCATGCCACCACGGCTTTAACGTATTTATCATGTATCATTTAGATCCATCTCTTCTTTAAAAAGCAGAAATATAGAGAGGAAAGGGGACACACCAAAAAAAAAAAAAAAATAATACAGTGTCCAAGCTGTGATAACCTGCTGTGGTCAAGGATAACAGTGAAACAGTGAAAAACTTCAGGTGGTTTTCACATCACAGCATTGGGTATTAAACAGATATATGGCCTGGAAAAATAAAAAAGATCACAAGCTTAATCTTTTTTGCATTTCAGGGAGCCCTGTGTGGGCTGAGATGGAGGCAGCCCTTTGGGGAGGAGGGGAAGCTGTGCCCTCTGCCATGCAGCAAAACCAAAAAAGCCAGTGATGCAGTCTTCATGGGAGGACTCCATTACCGACCGCCAAAAGAGGATTCTTGCTATTATGAAATGGAAATTATTTGTAAAGCAAGGTTAAAGGTCACACGCAGGCATTCACTGGGAATTATTGACATAGGTATGACATAGATGATAGCCAATCAAAAAGCAATTTTATAAACATTGTTATTAAATAGTAGGGTAATTGCTTTAAGTACTGGAGGAATGTCAGGGTCATATGAGAGTTTTGTTGGTGTCATAGTTTTTTATTTGACACTTAGTGGATCAATGACACTTAGTATATTTATTCTGAAATGTGAGCTGTGTCGCCAGCCTAGAAGCTAATCCACATACCACATACTACCCCATACTTATAGAGAAATAATTTCTGATTTTTATTTCATTCACTAAGTATCCAGCAACGCAAGCGTCAAAGCTCTCCACACATAAAAGTATGGAAGTAATTAGGGATTATGTGGTAAGTGTACAAACATAGTTTATATTACTGTGTATTAGAAAGGACCCCTTTTATAGCTGCCTTTGTCAATTTGACAGAGCAAAGGGTTTTAATGTACTGTAATAAGAAATGTAAGAGGGGGCAAAGGACAGCGTGGCTGTGATGCCTGTTTGTAAACTGCCTGGCCCTGAGGTCCTCCCTCTCTCCTACTCATCCATGCTCCATGCTTATTCCACGGTCATATACATTTTAACTGAGTTAATAGCAGTCTGGGGGTGTGGGGGGGTGGAGAGGCTGGGGGAAGTCCCTTAAATGCATGTTGTCAGCTGCCTCCAGAGCTTATAGCAGGGCTTCCACCAAGGCAGATGCTTGCAGAAAGCAGCATGGCACAGGCTATGGGAGGCATTTGTATGATGAAGCATGTTGCAGAGATACGTTACTACTTTATTTTTTTCCCTTTTTATACCCAGAATCAGGTGGTTGATTAAAAATAAATAAATGCAGAGGTGAACAGAGTCGGGGGTGTGATGATGATGTCTCACGAGCCTGAAATTTGTAAGGGGGGGGGCTCTGGATGCTCAGCAGCTTTGTGGTGGGTTTGCTCTGCACCTGTTCTTCATCAGGACTACAGAGAGCCCTGAGAGGATCTCCAGCCATGCTTGCAATGCCTCACCTCAACCAAGGCACCGACCCCGCTCCCTCCCTCTAATGAAAACCAGGTCAGGTACAAATGTTTCTGCAGCCTTCTGGTGACCTCCGCGGGGGCGAGCGGCGGGCTGGAGGGATCCGGGTTGTTATTTACTGTTTAGAAGGCGGATGGCATCCCTCGCTTCGCACGTAGCGCAACAGATGACAGCGGTGCTTCATCGCAAAGGGTTCAGAATTCAAATTATAACATGAAATATATACTACCCGGTAAGGTCCCTGTCACACTCGGTGAACTTTAGCTCAATTAAAAAAGAAATCAGCTGACATTGATAAAATGCTATTTTCAATATAACTGAAAGGAAAATTGTACCAACACCAATTTAGGGCAGCTTCAAAACAAACCCTAGAGGGAAGAACGGAGGAGCAATAAAGGACTGCAGCCTATGGTTTAGAAATCGGAGGGTACACATCAACCACAAACCATCCATTTTGAAGGATGTGGGGTAACTGCAAGGTACCATTTTTGAACCTCCACCTCTTGTCCCCCAGCAGGAGAAGCAGCCAGCCCTCTGCCATCCCTCCCCGCTCACCTTGGACCCGCACCACAGCACGGAGCCAACCATGCCGGGGGTGGTTAGTAGGTGATACTGGACAGAGCTCGGTGGAATGTCCAGCACCAGAGTCACAGGGTAGTTTACCTAAAGGACTAGGAATGGCCAGGACATCCCAGCTCAGAGCTGTGGTTGCCACCCACAGCTGCTTCCCTCCTCCCCACAGCACAGGAGCTCTGCGGCAGCCGGACAGGGAATTTCACAGAGCTCTTGCATTTGCTTTGGCCTTTTACCTATTATGCCAGGTTCATCCCTAAGATCTACAGTACACAGTCTAAAGCCTGGAATAAAAATAAGCCCTCACTGAAAATGTGAAAAATCACATCTTACTGTGGTTTATGCAGTAGATAATACGTTCTGGCTGCAGATCAACTGAATTGGTGGTCCCAACCTACATCTCTAATCTGAAGGATGCGGAGGCTCCTCAGCAGAAGTTTGCACTGTGGCATAAGAGCTTTGCTTCCTTAGCAATAATCCAGAAGGCAACGACTTCCAGAAACAACATTAAACGAATCAGTGTTTCCCATTGCTCTGGAACTGTAATAATTTAGTGTGGTGGTAACTGCCTGGCACTTTGGAAAATCGAGTAACTGAGTCGGATAGCTCTGCGAGGGGGTTAACAGCTTTGGTCTAGGAGTTCTCATTCCCCAGAAGTTATCGCTGTGATTTTTGTACAGGGATAATAAATCCAGGCTCTGATAGGGAGCTCACATTTAAAAATAAAGTCACTGATCTCTATTTGGCATGCAGCAGAGATGTAGCAAGCATGATGAGAACAGGAGAAAAGATCAGTCACCAGAAAAAATGGAGCACAGGAAACAGGTGATAGCTTTAGTATAATGAATTCCCCATCTTAATTTTTAAGTTTATTACTTACAGACAGACATAGGTCTAGATGGTATGATTTAGATACTCTATTTAATTCAGCATTAAGAGTTTGGGGATATTCAGCTCCTTTCACGATGCTGAGAACCTCAGCCCGGACCCATGCTGGATCAGGGGAGTTGAGCACGTTGCCTCCACCAGGTTCACCCCCAAAACCAAGCTCTGCTGGTTACTTCCCATCCACACCACCCCTCCCCACACCTCCCTCACCCTTCTTTACAAGATCTAGATGCTTGCACTGCGCTGGGTGCACAAAACATGCACGGGATGCTCTCGCTGACTGGCAATGGAAAGATAACACAGCCACTGGGACAGGAGCGAACAGAGACCACAAATTTTACACGTGCAAGTACTTGGGAGAGCATATGTAAATAACCAGACCAAGAGTACAGGTTTCCATCCTGCAACATGTAGCTACAGGACACCACAAACTCTACCCCAGCTAGAGAACGTATTGCAAAGGAGGAACAGGCTCGATCTGCATTCCTGCAGAAATCTCTGCTGTTTCACAGCTCGGGGTCTGTCAGTCCATCAGCTGATGACTGGCCTTTGCCTATATGTGGCCCATCACCCTACTACAAGATGGTTTATCTGGTTATGTGTTCCTCACAATGGCAGTTCTCTAAATAGATCTATTCTGGCTCAAAAGACATCGGATCCCACGCATTACAGCATACCACCAAACAGCAGCTCCTGGTTTAACAGATGACCACTGTCACCCAAGAATGGACAGACAGACCCTCACAGGCTGCACTTCTCTATGCTCAGGCACAGAAGTCCCCTTTCCAGAGCCCTCTCGTCCATCAAGGCAGGTCTCCTGGAGGCTTCCTCCTCAGACCTCAATCAGACAACATAGTGCCAAAGCCTTCTGCCAGCATCATCCCTTGAATAAAATGGATACCCATTTAATCTAGAACTGAGATAAAATGAATCAACCTTAGGTGAGGAAAATATATAATATCAGTCCATGGTCACAACATCCCCTGGGGTGACAGGAGGTACCTTTGTGTAGGGCAAGACAAACCATGCCTCTTTGTCAAGTGGCAGCACCGTGCCTCCTGTCCATCTAATTACCTGCACTCCTGGATGATCAATACTGTTACATAATGACTTAACTACTACTGTAATATAAATACTGAATGATAAGAGCAATAACCCAGGAACCAGTGGAAAAACTGGAGACTTGTTAAGGGTGACCACTGCAGAAGTTTAAAAAAAAAAAAGCGCACATTTTGCATATAAAAAGACTACTTTAATTTATTTGAAAGCCTAATTCTTATCTACTGCACAGTAAAAATGTGAGCCTCATAAAGACAAAATTCTCCACTTTCTGTTTCAACATATTCAGCATGTAGAGAAGTATATTCAGGAGCTTTCTATATTTGATGATCTTTTTCCATTCAAAGTTTCTAATTAGTACTATGCCCTATTCTGTGAGTTTTATTTTCAGCACTAGAGCCAGCACACAACACCCAAAATGCCTCTCCTTCAACCGGATAAAAATATGTACGTCCACATTGATTCTGTAGCAACAGATCCTTTTTTTAACTGCTTGGTGAGGACTTGGAGCTGGGTTGACCAAACAGCAGAAACTCAGAATATTGTTCCTGTTACAAAATGGGAATGGATGAACAGAGATGTCTCAGAAATACTCTCAACTCACGACTGTTACGTGGTGTAACAGGTCTGTCAGTCTGCCATGTGGATATTTTAAGGTTCAAAAGTGGGGAGGGTTAGTAATACCAGTACCCCGATGCCAGTCCTGCTTCCAGTGCTACCTGGAAGCCCATCTGCCTGCCCACCAGCAGTGAGGTGGCTGTATCCAACACTAGTTTTGCAGGAGCCACATGCAGTTTGCATAACTATTTGTCTCCTGCCTTTGTTCTTGGATAGTGTGCTCCAGCTCCGATTGTCAGTGTTGGGTTAGGACACCTCAGAGCGTGGGGCTTCTGTACCCCACCAGAATATCACCTCCCACGTTTTGCCAGCCAGAGGACGAGGGACGATGCTCAGTCATTCCACCCTGAAAATTTGCCTTCCCACATTCACACCCTGCAGAAAACCCCGAGAAACTTGGAACCACCCAAAAGGGAGAAGCAACCAACCCCCAAACCCACATGAATCTGGAGAGACCAAAACCAATTTCTTCCCAGCTTTCCTTTCCCTTGTTGAAGTTTAACCTCTAAGAGGACAGCAGCTCCCCACTCTAGGCAGTGGTGCATGGCCACCTAGGAGGGGGATGGCCAGGGCTTGCTGTGTGCGTGGTCTCCTCCCAAACATACCTGGAGGGCAGCTCTGGTTCTGCCCACACTTCGCAATGACTATTCCCAGTATAGATCAAAGAGATGCCCGGACAAATGCCACAGCTCCCTGGGATTGCCCACATCCCACACACTCAGCCAAGATGGGCTCCAACTGCTTTGACCCGAACCCAGCGCTCAGCTTTGTGATCCTGGCTATTTAGGATTTAAGACTTCTTCCCCGACTCCTAAAAATCTGTCCATCAGCTTACATTTGCATTCAGCATTAACAAAGGAAGAGCTGCAAGTACCAAAAAAAAAAAAAAAAAAAATCTTAGGGGTGGGAGAAGCTGGAGGGAGGTGTAATAAAATGAAGCCAAATGAAAATAAAACAAAAGAGGAACACGGTACAAATCAAAAGGCAAAATAAAAGATTAAGGAGTGCAGGTAAAGATAAAATTCAAAAAATGCTTTAAATGTTGATTCTCTGAAACACCCTACTGTTTTTGTTTCATGCAGTATTTTGATGCTAGCATCTAATTATTCTTTGCAGTGTTTTATCTCCCCCATTATAGTATCACCAGATTTTTTTTATTGGCACTTTCCTTATTAATGATTACAACACCTACGTTTAAGGAGCTAAATGAGTTCTCTCTTTTCCTGTGCTGAAGAGAGGGGGGTCAGCAGAGAAATGAGAATTATTCTGTTGTATGCAGATGTGTTATACTCAAAATTATTTTTGGCCATTGAAGTAGCTCCCACAGCTCGCTCAGATAAAAAAAAAATAAAAAATGATTCCATCCCAGTCCTAGCTGTGACCCAGGAAAGGTAAGGAGAGATCCTTCTGCTCTCCAGTCAAGCACAAGAGGAATTTAACAAACCGTTCAGCTTTAGTCTAAAAGTATTAACAGTTTCCTTTCAAATACCTGTTCTTAATGAAATTCAGTTTTCAGAATCATGCAGCACAAAACCTGTCCGCTAACAACAAATAATCACTTTTCTCTCTCTCTCTACCGTGGATTGGATCCCGATGCTTGCAGCAGCAAAGTACAACATAAAAGCACCCTGAATTACACCCCCAGGGATGGTCAAGGCATTACTCACATGGCACGTGTGGAGCCCACGCCTGCCCGTCCTCTGCAGCCCCCCTGGGGACATCCTGCCCGGAGAGCAACTGGGTGCTGATGGTCCATGGTGAGTTCCATCTGATGATGCTCCCAACGGGTCACAATGCCAGCTGGGGGCAATTAAGCTGTGCTGGAGCTGGGGACAGGGTGGCTGCCACCCCTTCCGATACCACCACTGGGAGAGCTGCCCTCCCCAGGGAGGCCACTCAGAAGAGCTGGACCTTCACCTTGGCCACACCACCCCACAGGTGTAGGGCTTCTGAGGGTAATGGCATAACAAGAGAAACCTGGGCTGGCAATAAAGCAAGGAAAGCCCAAACAGGGTGGGGGGAGAGAAGAAAGGAAGAGATTTTTACTGTTTACACATCAGGCAGAAAAAACAATCCAGGGTGCAAATAACTGCAAATAAACTTTTGTCAAGAGCCAGAAATTTTCACACCTATGCAAAGTTGGCAACGTGCCTTGGGCTTACTACTTTTTTTTTTTTTTCCTTCGGACTCCAAAATATGCCGGCGGTGCTCCCCGCACAAGGAACAAGTTACATTAATATATTGGCTTTGACTGTGGTTTTCATACATTTCAGTTTCTCAGGTATTACAGGGGTTTTAGTAAGTAATTAGAAGACATTAATAAAGATCTGTGTAAATATTGTTCTAAATTACTGCTTAGTAAATCACTCTGTATTTATATTAAATTAAATAAATCAAATTAACACAATCAAAGTTTGATGGCAAAGGAGTAGATATATTAGAGAAGCAGACAGACAGACAGCCTTTCGGGGAGACAAAAGCTAAAGCTTTCTTAACATAGAAAATGTTCCATGAATAGGGTTAAATACTTAATGGTTGCTAGCAAAAGATAAGACAAATATTCTTTGTTAATATTTATAGAATCCCATCAGGAACTCTTTTGTCCTAGCATTGTTTCCAAAATTCAATCCCCTAGTTATATCCATCATTTTTCATGTGATTAAAGGAATCTAAATTTGCTGCCTTGTCTTGTAAAAGAGTAAAAAGTTAGATCTGTATTATTAAAGCCTCTTGGTTGGAGCAGGAAATGTAATATTGATAGTCTATGGTATATAAGTCTAAAAACCCGACTGATCACACACACGCGTGACATATAAAATGCATTCATAGGCTTCACGACATTATTCCTAAGAAGTTGGGATCCAGCTAAAAAAAGAGATAATTACGTCCTTCCAAAAAGAGACAAATACAGTATTTCAAACTGATAAAAGGCAAGAAACAAAAGACTAGAACCCCAAGATAAAAAATAATAAAAATGCAAAGGCTTTGATGACAGGGAAGTGACACTCAACTTTGGTCGCTGTCACAACTGCCCCACACTCCCGGGGCTGGGACCTCTGCTACAGGAGGGAACCCTTAAACCCTGTCCTGTGCCAAAGCAGGGAGCCACGGGGGATAACTGGAGGTAGCCTTGGCCATCAGAGGTGTCCTGGCAAAAACAGGTGCTGGTGGAACCTGCTGCAGGACAGTCAGACACAATGGCCTCGTTAGTCATCAAGTGGGCTGGACACGGGACACTGGGTGTGAGGGATCTGTGTTGAACTCGTTCCAGATGATGCAGGGCATCTCTGCAGGGGCAACCAGGCTCCTCCAGGAGCATCTCACCCAGCTGCCAACACCGGTGGCCCGTGTGGCTGCAGCATCATCCCCCAATGGGGCAAACTGGTGGGATGGGACACCGGCACCTTCTCCAGCAGCCCCTCCATGGGGAGCAGGCAGACCCTCCGGAGCAGCCCGTGGCACCCGCCCCGAGGCAGGGTGAGGGGCAGGGGCCACTGGGCAATTCCGTCTGGGCATCTTCAGTCCAGAGCAAAAGAGCAAAACCCATGTTTTTCCCTTCAACTTTAGAAAACTAAGACTCAGTGTTGAATTTTTCTCAGCCTACTAAAGAAGTTCTTTTTTGTAAAACAGGCAAAAGCCAAGTCCTCATTGATCCAATATTTTTTTTTTTACCCAGAACTTCTTAACAGCTTTAGAAAAATAGATAATTATTGCAGTTAATTTCAGCAAAACAGTTCAAACTCATCAGGGCTGCACAAGTATAATTTACTACTCCTTCTGACTTATTGTTTTGACTAGATGTAGATTGATGATTAAAGTGATAAACAGTAACATTTTTATAAAATGGCTGACTCTGCCAATGGCAACTGAATAAGAAACATGCTGAAATAGCTGTGCTGTTATTGTGATTGTACTCAAGGCTGTCAACAAAGAATATAAGTATTTGACAAGGTGTTATCTAATTGTGTTTTTAAAAGCCACGATACATACATCTTTTAATGTGTCACTTTAAGCTGCAAGAGAATTTCTTTTATTAAAAAGTACAAAGGAAAAATGAATGCCTTGCATTTTCTTGTTTCTTTTTCCCAAGCTCTGCCCTTTTGCCGTCATTCGACAGAATATATTTGCTCTTTAGTCAAATTGGCTTTTATTTAAATGGTAGCCCAAAATAGCACAGCAACATTAGGTGTATAAGAAGAAAGAACAGTGTGTCCCACAGACAATTTTTACCTCAGCCCTGGTGGGAATTAACTGATCGAAAGAGAAGGCTAAGAATAAAATCCTTTTGACGCTTGGAGTTAGTGAAACAGCATTCTGGAGCAAGGAAAAGGTTTGTGGGTTGTTTGTTTTTTTTTTCTTTTTAAGAGGGATCACCAGGAAAATTATCTTAACATGCTACCTGTATTCCTTTCATGGTTATGCATGCTACACACAGGCATCTTTACATCCAAAATACAGTTATCCTCAGAAAGCCCCTTTGGCCTAGGGAAGGGGTATCAGCTGCACTGACTCCAGGGATGTAAACTGGAGTCTTCTCCTCCAGCCCACAGACCCTTTCTCTGCTTGGGAGGGAAAGCCTGGAGACAGAAGAAGGGGTTTGCTCAAGAATTAGAAGAAAGATGGAATTTCTAGGAGGGGTGAAGAAGCACGAGCTGGAGAGGGCACTGGTGCTGGGGCTGAGCCAGTCCCCTGTGGAGACCAACGACTGGCTGGGAAGGAGGGAGTTAAAATGGACCAAGGAGGGAATTAAATAAAAAAAAAAAAAAAAGAAACTCCTACTTCTGTGTTCTTGCCTTCTAGTATGACAATAGCATTGTGAAATGCTGCAAGGCATGAAGAGAGACAGGAAATTAACCATTTGGAAACCCTCGGGAGTTTGAAACATGGGGAGGAACACTGACCGATGTAGCCTCTAGGACCTCTCTGGACTTCTGAGGGCTTATTTCAGTGAGAGCTTGGGGAAGGCATAGCTGCAAAACTCTGTCCTTTTCAGTTGGGTAGGGACCTGACAACTAGTGGAGGGAGACTTCACTGCTGGAGCCTTCCTGTTGGCAAACACTGCTGTAGGGCTCTCAGAAAACCAGTATTTTGTTGGCAACAACAAGATGCTGCCAGACCAAGGAGGTGGGCCCTTGTAAACCGTGAAGTCCTGATGGACCTGCAGTGCCATCACTTCAAGAGCGTTCTCCGTTGGACATCAGCTGGAGAAAGCAGATACTCCAGGCCAAGCCCAGAAGCCAAAAACAGAGTCAAGCTTTTCATTAGCATTTGTGTAAATGTTGCCTACCCACGAAGGAGGGGAAACTTCATGAGGAGGAGGATGGCAGCAGCGTGGCATTTACTTAAAAACAGTGTATTTTAGGGTATGCAGTAGAGGGTCAGGGAGAGCAGCAACACTGGTGCAAAATGCAGGCCTCGGAATTGAGCTGGGATCTAACAATGTCATTTGCAGGCCGGTCCTCGCAGCACCACTGAAATATAGAGGTCAATTTGGTCTATTATGGGACAGCAACTTCTAATTTTTAATCCCAGTGGTATTTTAAGCATGGGATAGAAGTTAAAGGAAAAAAAAAATAAAAAAGCTCCTTATAATGAAAGACGCAAACAGCTACCATCTGACCTGATTCTGTGAGGGAAGGAGCTTCGTCCCCGGCCCGAGCTCCGTGTGTTTGTTTGTCTTTGAAGGAATATTCGCCAGAAGTCGTGAGGAAAGATCAGAGCCTCAGTTCCAGAGGTTATAAATATCTTTGATAATGTTTGATGGCCTGGGTTCATAGCACAATAGAGATCATTCCTTAGCGTTGATTTTAAAACTCCCTCAGTATCGAATGGCTGATTTTTTCAGAGGGAATTGAATAAACACTCCAAAGATAATGACTGAGTGGCCTCTAGGTTTTGCATTTAAAGATGTAGAATAGGAGAGACTAATGCTGGAAAATCCTACACGTCCTTCTCTCTACAATCAGGAAGATGCAGGTCATGGACCTGCCGCAGCCACAGCGAAATGCACACAGAAAATAACCAAATACTGAAAAATAGCTTATTGTTAACATAGGAACTCCTTTCTACACGGGGATCGTGACTGCCGTAAGAACTATCTCCAGCCAGTTCAAAAAATTTCAAAGTCAGCAAATTTCCAATTCAAAATCCCGACCTTTATGCAAATTTACCAGGAGAAAAAAAAACAAAACAACAAAAACCCCTCATCTTTGAGAGCAACGAGAGTGGTTCAAGGACCAGGGCTTGTTGCCAAGTGCCCAGACACCATCTCCACCAGCCTCAGCAGGGGTGGCAGTGCCCTGGTGCTGGGGACTGAGCTGCTCATCAGGGTGAGCAAAGCACTGGAGCTCGTGCTGTTGAGAACCTGAAGCAGGGCTGACCTGGGGACCCACCGGTGGTTTCTAAAGAGCAGCTGAAGGCTCTGAAACAGCCTCTTTCAGTGGCTTCCCTCTTCTACCAACACGCAAACAGAAAAAACAGAGACAACACATTCAGGCTCCTGTAAGTGCCTAAGGACAAGAGATGTGCCCGCTCCTAGAAAGGATAAATTGCATATAACAATCCACAGCGGCCGTGCAGGCATGATCCACCACGTGCACACATACTTACAAAAAATAAAAAAAAAAAAATAGATAAATCAATGTAAAAGAAAAATGTATGAGGAATAACCTGTATCTTCACTTTTTCAACTGTAAATGTTGGAAGTGATTTAGTACCGGCTACTACATGGGCCTTGGTCCGTTCTTCCCACTTGGACTTTCAAGCATGCTCATCAAGAAGAAAAACCATTCCCTGTGAGATTTTAATTTTTAATAACATTTTGGCTTTAGTTCTCTTTCAGGTGCTGCTATGCCCTTTAGTAGCTGGCTCCAAATAAATTATACTACTATAAAAGGTTTTACCACACTTTACATGAGCTAGAAGTATGAGGAGTTACCTGAAGGCAAAGATAAAAAGGTAATATAATTAGTTAACTTAATCTGAAGCAGAACATCTGACTCATTTGGGGTGCAGTCCCAAGGAAAGATCCTAATAAGTTGATGTAGAGAAAGAGTTTTATATTCAAATGGACAAAATTATGAGGGGATCTACATACTTGGAGCCAGACCCAGAATTATTTTTATCATCTTTTGTCTTTCCTTTTTTTTTTTTCTATTTTTTTTTTGGTTTGTTCTTTTTTTTTCAATGAACAACCGTAATTCAAAGGTGCTGCCATTTGCCATGATTTACAAGATGTAGCCAACTTTTTGTGAAGCTAGTGGGAATTTCAAAACTTCCTTGACTTTATTTGTATTTCAGAGTGAATCCTGTGAATTTGGAGCCCCTTTGGAAGAGAAGAAGGAAAAGACAGTCGCAGGCTCCTGCATTAATTATGATATTTTTAGTTATTTAGCTAGATTTAGGAAAAATAAAGTCAACATACTGTAAATACATTCTCAAATCCCTAGCTTTGTGGTTTCTCAAACTGAGTCTCAGTGGAAGAGATTCAAAAGCCACATAATTTCTATTACAAAAACAGTAAAACAAAGATTTGGGCTGTCTTTTAGACATTTTCAATAGCATCACTCTATAGCAACACTACGGATGTCTAAAAAAGAAAGAACTTATTTACAAGTGTGTCAGTAGGAAGGGGGTTATTTTTCAAGGATTTCAGCGTACAAAGATCTGGCCGGTATCAGAGCAGTGGAAGAGCTTCAAAACCTTCCTCACTCCCCTGCAGAGGTGGGCTGAGGAGTAATGGCTAAGGAATCGTAGCCTCGTCTTTTGGTCATACAATTCCAGTGTCAAGCAGACAATTAATAAGCAGTCAGCAGAGTCTGCAACCAGTGATTATATGAACAAAGGGGTTTGCTTTTGCATTATTTCTCAGGCCCTGGTACAATATGTTGGAGTTTTTAGCCAATTGCTCATTATTGCACTCATTTCCTAAGATCTTGTTTTAACTAAGACACTGTCAAAGTACTTTGTTGTACTCTCTGTACAATTTTTTTACTGAAGTCGGGAGAATTAGATACAAAATATGATCTGGTATCCCGTGATGAGGATATTTGAGGATCCTTCCCCAATATTCTTTCGTTTGAGAGGATCCAGTTATTTTTAATATCTGAGCAGCTAGCAACAGTGAGATAGGAGTGTTCTTTCCAAGTATCTACTCAGCTGAGGGCTCTGACACAATAAATCTACAATTAGGGCTTTCATGTTCTCATCCAGACAATCCTGAAGGGAGGGAGATGCTGCGCACGGGACCGTGAGCACTGGTCCAGCTCCTGGCACATCCCACCAAAATGGGCAGCATTGCCATGGAGGTGAGGAGGACAGCAGGGAAAGGATGCTCTGTGGTTGTCCTAGCTGTCCTGCTGCTTCCCTGTTTTGGTCACATTATTGAAAAAAAAAAAACCCTCTGATGAACACTAGTGTCCACCTGTCAACAACAACCACTAATACCAGTTATATTCATGCCAAAGAGAAGACAAGACAGGGTTAAAGACAGTCTGCCTGATCAGGGTGAGGATCCAGGTCAGGCAGCAACTAGACTTACAGGCTGAGGCTCTGCATAGGCTTGCTCCTGTCCTTTGGGAGGAAAAGCATCATGGTTTGGTGAGGCACAGCCTGGTCACCCTGGTGGCTGGACTACTGGTTCCCAGGCTGAATTTCCCCAAGCAGAAGCAATTTTTGTGACCAGAGAGACTATAAAGCTGACCAGTCACCCCAGAAGACCTAGCACAGACCAGCCACACAACTGGAGTTAAAGCGAAGTCCTTGTGCAGGGATCTAGCCTGACCGTGTACTCCCAGGAGCACTAGTAGTCATAAATAAAAAATAATAAAAATAATCATAAATATTACTAATGAAGTGTCATTCATCCAAGGGTATAACGCAGACTTGTCATCTCTTAGGAAAACAACATTACAATGCTTCGCTTATGTCTTCCAGAGATGTATTAAAAGGGATAAGGACCATATTGTAGAATAACCACCATATGCCACTCACCCTTTGTTCTGGCTTCACTTTTTTTCCCTGTTACGCTTGTTACAACTTTCTCTTGGAAGAGAGCCAATGTCAGAAGTATATACGTTATCCCTTCGTTTGGCTCCTAGAGATCTGAGATAATCTCTTCATATGCAGTAATGGAAGAAGTGTCCAGTTGGGTAATACATGGTCGCACTTCTTCCACTCGCACGTCTGCCACCCTGGGCGTGTCTAATAACACTTTATCCAGAGTGGATTTGGGGCTATTTTTCCTAAAAAGGCCAAAAGCATTAGGACCGATAATTCAAACCTTTAGGCTCATGGACAATTCCTCTATTTCCATATTCATTCATACCAGGACTGTTCAGGTGAGAAAAGGGCTCTTATTTTGCATATATTAATGGAGGGTGTTTGATTTCTTCTTTTTAGGAATGTTTTATTCTGTTACTTTGGTAGCCTCAATATTTTCCTTTTATTACCAGCATATTTCTGATTTATTGCAATGTGGGGCCAGCAAATAAGATTGTCAAAATGAGTATGCGCTTGTTATAACCCACTCCAAAAAAAATAAAAAGGATTTTAAAAGAAAACAAATTCAAGTCAGTTTTAATTTTGACACTGATTGATGTTGATATTTCTGACCAGTTTTATGTTGCACAGATTTTAAACGATATCCTTCTCTGATCTTCAGTGCTGTAGTTATAAATACTTGATAGCATTTTCATAAAAGGATCTTTTTACAATATGCTTAATGAGAGCTTCTGCTTCAGATATACAAGTAAAAAGAAACCTAGCCTGATACGGTGATAGTCAGATACTCAATAAATGGCATATATTCTCAAAAACCTCTGACAAAAAAAAGTTTCAATTATTATACCTGTGCCTTTCACCGTCACTTTACTGTATCAATTATTCATGTAACATCTAACTGAAAAATGTTATATTTAGCAATCATTTTGAAAATTCTCTAAACAGTAGCACAGCAGCTGATATGGCCACAAAATGATCATTCACCACCTATCCATAATGATGAAACTGTCACAAAATGGGAAGAAAAAAGTTGATTTTTTTTCCTCTTGGCTTAAAAAAAAACAAAAACAAACCACAAAGTTATTTGTGATTATGCGACATTTGCTTTCCATTTCCACAGCCAGTTAGGGTTCACAAACATGAAAATCCATTATGGAATGGTACATAAAGTGTGACCGATTCTTGTTCAGTCAATTAGTGAGCGAAGTCTGAATATGATGTTTATCTGATAATCTGCATCTTTAGTACAGACATCAGTAAAGAACGGCATTAACAAAGGATTGGGTTTAACTTCTTGGGAGCAACTGGTTCAACAAATTGCACTTTTGCTGATTATTCGTTCACACAAAGCACACAGCAGCCTGTTTCCTGTTTGTAATAAAATCTAAGGACTATATATGGAAGAATATAAGCACTAGACAGAAAATAAAAGTTAACACTAAAAATCACATATTTAGAGCTTTGTTTCTATTCATGAAGCTTGTTATTAATGTAGGACTTTTCAAAAAACCACTGTGTGGTCTCTTTGTTTGTACTAAGACACACTTATTAAATATGGACATATTATTCCTCTGAACACAATGCTATTTTTATTTTACAAGAATTACCCCAGTGACTTCCATATAGAAATTATCTCACACATCTGTATTCTGATTATGATATTTAGTACAAGGGTCATGAATAATAAAATTGCTAAATATGCTTATTGCCATCTATAAATAAAGGTTATCATATTCGAGGTTTTGGAGTGTTGGAACAAGTAGGGTTAGTTGCAAGACAATAGTGCTTTAATTTTACTATGAAAATAAATACTTAAATTTATAAATATTCAAATTATTTCCAAGGTGCAGCGAGCCTAAATTAATGCTTGCAAAATGAATGCAACAGCAAAATTGCAGAAGTTCACGTTATCTTAGAAAGTTCACAGATCTACAAAGCGTCGGAGCCCTACCAGGCAGGAGCCCAGCACTTGCAGCACGATGGTGTCGTACCCGGTGGTGAAACTCCCATTTAGTTCCGTGGGGGATAGAAAAGCAATTCTTCTCAATGACTATGAAAAGGCAGAAAATGTTCTTCAACTAATTTCAATTTTTTACAATTGGTATTTATCCGCAGCTGTAATTGGGGGGGTGGGGGGGGTGTCCCTGTTTTTGGGGTGGTGTTGCATGGCCGCATGAAGCAGCAGGAGTCCCCACAGCCCAGCTGTACCCACATCTGCACCAAGGGCTCCCCTTGAACCGAGGGGTGCTGTGGTACAGACAGAATAGCTACCAGACAGGGCAAGGTGCAAAAAGCCTGCTGGAGTCAAAGAAGAATATAGAGATCGTTATTTTAAGATAGACCAAAATCTTACTGAGATGTTGCAGCTGCCAAAGAACAAGAGGAGAAACATTTTGTTTCCTGCTCAACTTCTCCGACCTCCCTAATACGATCTCATGAATTGGAAATAACATCCAACCAATAATCGTTCCATATTTCTTGCCCAAACTTTAGTATTTAAGGCTGAATTATCTGTACCTTCTGCGGACTTTGACGAGATGATGCAGAACAGTTTAACAGCCTAAAGTTGCTGTTCAGCTTTGTAAGTTTTTATGGTGTTTTCTATAGACTGGGTCTATAGAAAGCAGCATCCCCAGCCCTGGGTGGCTGCTGGTTGGGGTTCCTCACCCAGCCACCCGCTCCTGCTGGGACACCGCTCCCATCTGGGTCCTCAGCAACATGTGTGGACACCACCCCTGCTAACGGCGAGGCTGCAGAGCAGTAACGAGAGGAACAATGTTTGTTTTGATCAGTTTGATAATTCATTTAAAAGTATTGTACCAGAGCCATCGAGACAGAAAGCCAGGCCATTGTTACCGACTGGCACCGTCTCGTTATGTGAAGTAATTGAAACCTGTGGGAACAATATATGATTTAAAGCAGACAGTGAGGTTCTTTTCTTAAACAACAATAAGATTGTCTTTCTATGATCCTGATCTTGCTCATGGGAGTGAACTTCGCTAAGTAAGGAGTTAGTGAAATTTTCAGTTGCTGATTTTTAATGACCGGTGATGACTTTCCGGGAAGGTTGTAGAATTGGGTCCTCTTTCAACAAAAACTTCTTCAACAGGATGTTTACAAATTGCATTTCTACAGAGACATGGGTGGGTTTCTGACTGCTCCATGCGTGTTTAAGCTCAGTTGACAGTAAAAGATGTGAACTGAGCTCTGCTGTTGGGTGGCTGTACGTTTCTGTGGTGGGACCTGACGTTTGGCGGGCTGGAGGGACACTGAAAACATTGCTCTCTGCTTTGCGTTAGGTTTGTGTCCTAAGAGTGAAACATCAAATAACAGTAGAAAAACTCAAAGTGCATTTTAGTCTCACACACCCCAGAGGCGCTCAATAGGTACCAAGGAATTTCTTTGCCATGATTAAGAGGTTTGGAGACCAGATGAACAAATGACAACCGATCTTGATTTACTTGGAAAAATGAGTCATATCACTTATTATTAACTATTAAAGTAATTTAAACCCTTTTGAGAATAGATCTAAAGCTGCAATGCTTTGAAGGTTTGATATGTCTTGTAATCCATAGATTATTAAAGTTAATTTCTCTGCTGAGATCCTACTTTCAGTAAAAAATGCATGCACACTAAAATGGTGTTGTTTTTTTTGTTTGTCTCTCCCTTTTTTATAACAAAGATGTACTTTAATTGGCTTTCTATTTATACTGCACTCAATAAAGGTATGGAGGCTGCAAGTGGGAGAAACCTTCCACTATTCTGGCTTGCAAAGCATACAGAAAAGCACACCATTCATCCACAAGTACACCCAAACCTTTCATTTGAGTTGGGTTGTGCTTGTGGGTGCATGGCGTTCTTTTCTCTCTATTTGTTCTCCATGTATAATTTAGACTACATTTTGCTTTAGAGACCCTTAACGGATAAGGAAAAGAAGGCAATAACAATATGTTGATTTATATCACCATGAAACATTTTTCCCCCATACTTCAAAGTAATTTTAATTGAATTTAATCCTCTTGACTTTCATTTACTTATAAATGAGTTTTAGTTGTAATGTTAGAATGAAACAGACTTTAGCAGTTAACAGGTTTTTAGTGGTTTTGATTATAGATTATTATATAATGTTTCTTGGGCTAGAAAACACTGAATGCTAAATACTGTCCCATATTAGATCATTTTAAAACCTTATACTCTTCTACAAGTAGGAGAGAGGCATAGCAATTTAGGTTAAAATACAGTTAATTTAAAAAGGTAAAAATGTTCAAAGAAATGATTAAAAGTACTGCAAATCATTTACCAGCTTATGTCCATGATCAAGAATATATCTAAGCAGAAAACTGAAAAAAACAAACAAGAATATCTTCCAAAGGAGCTGTGCCATGTATAATCCCATCAGTTGTGTGCGCGCATTTATCATTTTTTAGCTCTTCATCCATAGATCATAGGACACTAAGAGCCCAATTCATTAAAAATTGAATACTCTATTTAAGCTGGATGGTCTTATACTTGGAGAAAAAGCATGGAACCGTTTTTTTTTTTCTCTGAAAAGTCACATTTTTGCCATTCAATAAACCCTTGTTTCTCTCCGCTTCTAACCGGACAGCACTCCTCAGTTAATTGCTACACGACTTTAGAGCTTCATAATTGAATGTACGAAAGAAAATTCAACAGAAAAAAAATGTCTGCTATGTTCTTTGAAAATTACAGAATGATTCCCACCTGCCTTTAACACGCACACACATGTACCCCCTCCTGCTCCACTCTGCCACGTCTGCCCCGGCTTTAAAACTCAGTTTAGCAGTTGTGTCATATTTGAACTCTCCTTGAAGCCTATCAGTCAACCCCCTAATCAGTTAAATTACATTAACATTACTGGGTGCCGTATTTGCAATTCCTACAGGATTTTCCCCTCCCTGTTGATGCAAGTCCCTCCCGCACACCTCGATGGCTCGTTAGAAAACACACGGGTTCACGGAACAACTTCCAAGTCCCCGGCAGCCGCGGCACAGCCTGGTACTCTCAGCAGCGTGGACTTTGAAGACAGCGCTTTGAAACAAGAAGTTTGGAAGCACCAGATGATCTAGTCTGCTAATGAATGAGATCATCATAATGATCATCTCGTCTGCTAATGAATAAGCCGGGTGGACGGGATGGGCAGGAGCAGCCAACCGGGATTTTCTGGGTTACTGAAGGGATGGGGAAGGCTTTGAAGCATTTAGAAGTAGACTTTCCTGCTCCCTGGCAGAAACATGGTCCGACGTATGGTGTACAAACAGCACAGCACCTGTCATTTCAAAATATACCTGCATACCCTAAGGATCTTAGTTACCAATATTCAGATTTATGCCTTACATAGTTACTAACTTAATTTCAATATTAGTTTTCAAGTTAGCATGTTTTGCATTGCTTACTGGGCTCTTCTGCCATCCGTACCAATACATACAGTCCTATATTTGAAATGTATGCATGGACCTGTCCTCTCCATTGGAGGAGAGAGGTTCCTTCCCTCTACAATAGTTGATGAAAAAAAAATCCTCACATGAGACAACCAGGAAAGATCAGGCCACTCCTCTCCTGAAACATGCATGTTGCTTGTGTTACCAACTGGTTGTTTTTCTGACACATAAATCACTTATTCACTAAGTTGTTATTGAAATGTATTTATGTTCATCACAATAAACCTCCGCTCGCAACACCTGAAACTTTTCTGCCTATTTGAGAATTTCAGAATTTTATTCATGCGTACTCGGCAGACGTAACACCATTACTGACCCTGTTAATGCACCTACTGCCAGCTAAGCTTCCACAATACAAGGAGTTATGTTTTCCAGGGAAAAGCCCATTAAAGCCAAAAGAAATTGCCTGTCTGCATTTGCATCCAC
>NW_015090842.1:12744909-12774310 GCF_001431845.1 Calidris pugnax
GCCAGGGCTGGGGCTACCTGCTCTGAAGGACCCTCATTCTCAGCTTTGAAGGAACGCCGTCGTCAACGTGCCTCCAAGGAACGGTGGAGAAAGAACAGGACGGCCAAGTTGCAACAGCCAAAAGCATGGGTCAGCAGAAGTGATGGTGTTATATGAGAGGCTGGGAGTATTTTCTATCTTTCAAACAGATTTACTGGGATATAAACGGGTGAGTGGAGGGGGGGGGGCAGCAGACGGCGGGGTAAAGAGCACCGTGCTCTCCCTCCCCCCTTACACAGCACACCCTCCCAGGCTTGGCTTGGAGGAACGGACACGTCCTCCTGTCCTGCTGGGGCTGCCCGTGCCCAGCCTGACCTGAGGTTTCCAGCACCGGGCTTTCCTGGAAGGACCCCACGGGATCATACTGGAATGGCTGCTGCATCCCAAACAAGGCTGCTATCCCCGCCCATAGAGCATGGAGAAGATGCTAGTCAACTGGGCTTTCCTGGAAGGACCATACAGGAATGGCCGCTGCATCCCAAACAAGGCTGCTATCCCCACCCATAGAGCATGGAGAAGATGCTAGTCAACCGTCTTCATGTCATTCCCTGCATCTAAAGCTTTACTTCTGTGGCTAAACTGTGAACCAGAGAGGAGAAGTGGTGGCAGAGGTGTGGGAGAGCCCAAGCAATGCTGGCTGCAGGCTGCTCCGAGCCCAAAGCCACGGCACCCCAAGAAGCACCAGCCACCACCCCACCCTGAGGACCACCACCATGGCAGCTCCAGGCATCAGTGCCTCCAGCCGTGTCAGCCTTCCCAAGGCCACCTACTTCTGATCAGCACCTGAGCCTGCAGGGAGGGTTTCCTGCACCAGCCTTCCACCTCCCACAAGAGCAACCACAGCCTTGGCCTCAGGCTGCTGAAATGAAACCACTCCAGCTCCAGCACAATTGCCTTCTCCTGGATATTCCAGTGCCCTCTGCCACGGGAAGCACATGAGAGAAACACCACTCAGGCACGTTCAGGACCGTTCACTTTAAACAATAAAAAGAAGACTGAGAGAACAAAGGTGCTGTAGCTTACACTGAGTCATACATCACCCCTCCAAAGCCATGAGCGAGTAGGTCCTTCCCCCAGCCCCACGAGCCCATGCTATGACAGAGGGATGCTCTGTTGCAGCTGCAGAACGACGCTGCCCACCTAAAAAAGCAAGTTCCTGGTAGAAGCAGGAACATTTGACAGAGCGGTGGCTGAAGACACAGCAGTTGCCAACAAGAAAGACAGACCAAATGTTTCTGACAGCAGAGGGTTTGAGAGGAAACCACAGAGATTCAGGGCTGTGTGGCAAGATCACTACCCACTACCAAGCTCAAAAAAGGGCTGCACGATGCTCCTGTCCCTCCAGCCACCCCCAGCTTCAGAAAGGAGAAGGTTTCAGCAAGGTCTTACTGTGGCTCCACGGTGCTTCTTGCTCTCCTGCAAAGAGGGTGCTGGGGCAGGTGGAATGAAGTGAGAGATGAGAGCAGCAGTTCCCCGTGCTGGGTTAACGATGCACGGCTGCTCTGCTGGTGCTTCGTTAGCCCCTCACCCCTCGCTCCGGCAACGGGGCGGGCAGCCTGGCCCTAACACACTTTCACAGGGGATATTTTCCTGCTTTCTGGCTTATTCCTAGGGGAAGATACACAGATATTTAATTTTCCATGTATTTCATCTGAGCTGGGATTCTGCGCCCAAGGAGGGCAGGGGGTACTGAAGCCTGGTGGGATGCTCTGAAAGGGAAGAGGAGGGAAGCAATCTAAAATACATATTCCCTCATATAAGGATGTAAAATAGACCTTTGATGGCTCTATGGGTCAGTTCCTGATGGTGTTTATTCCATTGGCAGTGGTCTCTATGACTATCCCAGCTGCAATATTAATGTCTGTTTCTTTAAGAAAAAACATAGAATTTGCAGTAAAATATAGAGGATATGCCATAGTACTTTTGATTATTAAGCTAAATAGCCATGTAAAATGAATATAGCATATTGGCACTCATTCCTGCCGTACTGAGGCTCCTTTGTGAAATTAGTTAATTAGTTCTCCCCCCCCACACCCCAAACTTCTCTTGAATAAATTTGTGGTTAGCACAAGTATGAAGAATTTTGCTTTCCTTGGCTAATTTTTTCCCTCTTCCCCCCCTTTTCAAAGCAAACTTCACCCATCTATCGGGATAGCACCGTTCACTTTGGATAAAGATGACTGGCTAAAGAAGTAACATTAGCAAAAATACATTCTGTGTAGCAAAAAAGCTGCCCATACTTTCTCTGAAAGTAACTGTCCATGATGGCATAAGGTGAATAAACAGATTCTGCAGACTGTTATAAGCTCGTTAATTCTTTAACAAGTTAGCCACAAAAAAAGTGTTAATTAACTAGTAAAAGTGTTTAGGGGGCTCTTTGAGAAAAAAATCATAAGTGCTAGAAAAGTGTATACTTAGCGATATGTAAAAAATACAGGTTTTTAACTCAATTTCTGAGACTTTTACAACAAAGTGCAGAGAAAGACAGATGAAATTATGTTCTGACTACATACACTGAATAAGCCCAATGGGAACCTCTGTATATAGTTATCAGTGGCACTGAAATCTGCTTAGGAAAGCAACAAGTCTTTTGTTCTGTTGACAACAGTTATTACAATTAATTCATTTTGTGATTGGTATTTGCACTGAGTGACAAGGTGTTATTTTACCTCAGTAAAAGTTAAAATGGTAATACCTACATGCGAAATAACACTGAGTTTGCTATCACTCACTCAATAAAAGAAAAGCCTTTCTTCAGAAATGCCTGCTCAGCCACCACTCCTGCAAACCTGAACTATTAGCATCAGCTTTCTCCCCCTCCTCTTTCCCCAGAATTTTTTTTTTTTTTTCCCACTTCTAAAAGTTTCTTTGGGGGGAAAAAAAGGTAAAAAAAAAAAAAAAAAGAAAAAAGAGTTGTCTACTTTCTGCTAAAAAGACAGAACAAAACATAAGTGAACACAGCAAAAAGCTTCCTAGCGCTCAGCTGCAACGTGGGTGGAGATCCCTGTGGTAGATAGAGGCTCCCTGCCCAGGGGTGGCATTGCTGAGGGCAGGACACAGTGTCCTCTGGGCTGAGTCCCACCAGCTGGACCACAGCAGGGGACAGCATCCCCTTTCTCGGGGTAGGAGAGAGGGAAGCCCTGCCATGAGCACAGTGCTGGGATGCTCTCCGTGCCACAGGAGCGATACAGAGCATCCTTCAGCCCTGAGGGATGCTCTGCCCAGCCCCAGCAGGGACACAGGAGGCACCAAGCCCTGAGCAGTCCCGGGAGGGGAGAGGAGGGTCTCCTGCCACCCAAGGCAGGATGATGCTGGTGCTGCATGAGCCATGGAGCTCAAAACAACAGCTACCATCTCCAGGGCAACTTCAGGTGCTGCTGAGACCTCGCACTCCTCAGGGACAGACCCGTGCAGGGGCTGAGACACCCTCAAAGCTGTGGAGCTGCAGCAGAGAAGATGGGACCCACCACAACTACTCACTTCAGACCCAGCGTAGCCACAGCTGGATCTGGCCCTTCTCTACAAAACATCTGTACACACCTGGGATGGAGGGGGACCCTCAGCTGGCCGGTGGACCCTCAGCTGCCCATTTTTAGCACAAGAAAGACAGAACAAGGAGCCAGGAGCATCAGATGATATAAATTTTACCTTTTGCAGCAGGACCCGGCAAACCAGGGGAAGTTTGCAGCGCAAGCAAATGGCAAATAACCCATTAGCTATGGATAGTTCAGCACGTCCCTACTTTTAAGTTAGACTCGCTAAACCATTGACTTAACAGAGAATCATTATAAATCCCCATTTTGAATTTTTTTATTAGCAGTATTTATCACCTTCTCAAAATCAATCCTATATTTTTAAATTAAAACAAATGACTACTTGTACTGCAATCAATATTCGTACATTTCCCTTTTTTAAAAGGAGAAAAAATGGAATACAAAGAAATGTCCTTCTTTGGCTGCATCAATCCAATTTCAATATAATTCAATATTTAATAAATATAATCCTCTGTGTCTGTGCAGGGAAACATCATAAAAAATGCAAAAGGTTTCCTGGTCTCCAATAACTTGCATGAAACAAAGTGTTTCCTTATTCCTTCCATAAATACTGCATTCTTACGCTACTGTTTTTTTCTTCCTGCGTATTAGAAGGAGTTTGCTCTGATTATGTATAAGAAAGGAGGTTTACATATTTCATGATTATAAATCCAAAATGCTACCTACCATCTCCAAAAAATTTGCCATCTTTGTCTCTTTGTGCTTCTTTGGCTTGTTGTTTTTGAAAGGGCAAAAAAAGAAAAACCTTATATAATACCTAATTTGTACATCTGTGGTTTCCCTCTGACTTGTGTAGGCACCATATGTTTTTAATTATCATAATAGCCTTAAAGAACCTGTTCAGTGGGAAACACATATGATCCTTTTATTACTGGTTTGTAATTTAAAGAGTTTTAACAGAAAAGGTCTGGCTATAAGGGACCGAGAGGCACAAAGGTCTAAAAACCCTGTTATTGACCTCTGAAAGCAGGAGTTCAGATCCCACCCACCGAGGTGGGACCCGGCTCTCCCGCCTCTGACAGAGGTAATCGGTCGCATGTGAAACGGCTCTTCGGGACCTTAAAAGACATAATCTCCAATCTCAAATGACTCGACGTTTCAGTCAGCGGCTGACACAATGAAACTGGGGTCTATAAACATTATCGCGCACCCGATCTGCACTTTCTTCTCCCTGGCAAAAGCCTGGGGAGGGATGATGCTGTAGGAGAAGCCCTGTGAACGCCAGAAGCTCAGAATTTCAGCAATTCTCATTAGTTGTTGCCCTTTCAAATTCCTGGTTTTGTCCTTTATGCAAATGTGAGACTGGTGAGCACGCCAGTCTCCCAGCCACGGGAAACAGTCAGATATTCGGAGGTAGGAATTAAATTTAACAAGTTCAATTCACTCCTGATTCTGGACATCTAAACACATAATCAGTCTGATAATGTTATTAATTATCATTCAAGCGACAACCTTTGACACTGGCATGCTCCCACAACCTCCCTACTCCAATAACTCAAACAGAAAATCGTTGGCATGAAAACCCACAGTCTTATGAACAGAAATTGCAAATAAGCAGGCACTGAACATACAACTGGGAGTGAGCAAAATCCCCCTTTTCAGAGAGAAAGCAGAGGCTCACACAATAGCTCAGTCACTTGACCCAAAATGAAATTCTGCGCAACTTCGTCCCAAAACAGATAATTTACACCCCAAACAAAGAGCTGTGGGGAGAAGAGGGTGGGGAAGGGAGCCCAGCTAAAATTACACTAAGGCTGGAAGTCGTTACGGCTCCATCTCGGGAGATGGATGGTGTCCTCATTAGAACGAAGCTTTATTTAGACAGACGGACAGAATCCTTATTAGAACATTAGGCTGAAAAGTTTAAATGTCAGGAAATACAAAATTAAGATTTTGCAAATAAATGCTGACTTGGAGGAAAAAACTTAGAGCTCCCTGTACAGATCCCACTGGAGACACTAAAGAAAAAATGAAATCACTCAGGAATTGCAATCTCCCATGCCAGTCTAACCTTTCAAGGGGATTCTTGGAAAACTCCATTTCACAAAAAACCAGAGGAGATCCCTTTTCTTGGGCAAAGTGGTTTCCACTCGTGATCGGATGCTTTCAGCTCCATCCCTGGCAGCGCACTGAGCCCAGAGGGAAGGGATAACTCAGGAGTCACCCATTTCTGGGGGGAGCCCCCCCAGAGGAGGACATGCTGATGTTGGAAACCCATTTCCAGCTGCACGGATCCCACTCCTGGAATGAGTGTGTGAGCAGTGTCTCACGCAGGGACCCTCAACAGGGAGAGGGATGTGGTGCCCCGAAGACCATGAATGAGCCATTCCCTGCCCTTCCCTGCCTCTCTCCCCCTCCCCAGGCCCTCTGCTTTCTCCAGGGAAACTCAGGTATTTTGCAGTGATGGAAAGACAGCTTAATTATCTTGCATACAAAAAAAGACGGTCATTGTTTTCCATTTTACCTGAAAGCTAATGGATCTTGGGATACCAGACGTGGATGCTCAAAATCCCCTCTGGAGCCTTTCTGGTGATTTGTCGTCTCTCGGTTGCCTTTGGTGAGCACCGGTCTCTGCCGAGGCAATACGTGAGCTATTGCACACTAAAAGCAGATTTTTGAGAGAGGAAGTGCGTGCACACACACGTACACCCACACCCACCCAGACACCCTCCACCCCCCTGTCCTGCACCTTGCTTGCAGGTCCTGCTCCAAAGCACAGCGACCTGAGGAGGAACTTCTCATCTCCCGGGCTTCGGTGGTTGGGGTGGAAAAGGCCAGGCAGGTTTTGCTCCTGAGCGAGCCACAGCACTGCAGAGCTCTGCATAGCACGGTCCTTGTCCTCTCACTCCAGGCCCATGGGAAAGACCCATGGGTGGTGCTGTCCCCCATGCTTTGCTGAGACAGACCCAGGCAGCCGGTGGGACCGACATGCTGACATCTCCACTGGCCTCACCAGAGCTCCCTGTTCTTCCTGGATGCAGCAATTTTCAGGTCACCCCCCTGCATGTCCCCTCTGCCAGGGTCTAGCCCTTCACACTGAACTTTATACCTGGGCCAGAAGGGGATGCTTATGGAAACAGAGTTTCTGCTGGGATTTAACAATTTTTTTAAAAATCTTGCATTTGATCTAAATAAATAAAGTTTTTTATCTTTGGGTTTTGGGTGGGTTTTTGTTGTGTCGGTGGTATTTTTTTTTTCCCCAGTATGCATCCAGTGAAAATCTAGCCTTCCTTTCCCACAGCTTCACCCACAAAATCATCAGGATGAGGTTTTCTGATGAAGCAGAAGCGCGCAGTGTTTAACCTGCCGCATGGGGAGGGTGGTGGGGAACACCACGCGTTGCAGTCGCACAGCCAGAGGACAATCCGTGATTCCCTGATCCCTCAGCAGGAAAGCCCTGCTCTGCAGGGATGTGTGTGTGTACCTCTCACACCACCCTCTGAGCAACTGACTCTGCCAGCCACCAGCAAAGGAGGGAGCACCAACACACCCCACCAGAACATATCTATCTCCTCGCCTTCAGAACAAGACAGATGGCTCCATCCATCTGTTGAATTCATGTCCACCACCACCACGTCAAGTCAGCCCAGGGGGCCCTTCATGCTATAGGTCTCAAGCAAAAGTGCTTCCACCTTGTCCTCTTCTTCTCCCAGACATGTACGAACAACAATTCTACCTTAAGAGAAAATCCCAGTTCTGGGTCCGAGAAATCTCTTTCTTTTTCTATTTAAGGATCCTCCTTTCACGGTAAGGATCCTCCAAATTTCCAAAAAGTGGATAACAACAATACCACTGTGATCCCATCTGTACACAGCAATGGCACTGTAATGCATAGAGCATAAAACACCAAATTCCCACAGACAGCATCTGTCTTACTACAAACAATGGACCATTATCTTGTAAATAATTCTGATTAAGCTGCAGCATTTTCCCCAAACAAACAGTAGGGGAGCAGAGGGTGAGGATTTTTCTAGTGGGAGTGCTGGTTTTCCCCTTCCCCAGCACTGACACTCAGTTTTTTATTCAACTGATTGGCCCCCTCCCCTCCTGGCTCTGTCCCCCATGGCTTGGTTTTCATCTTCTGACCTTATCCAGCTGTCAATCATTTTGGCAACTAAAGAGGGAGCCGTCATGTTAATGGGATTCCCACCTCTATCCTTTGGGAAAGCTTTTCTGGCTTGGTGTTTTGTGTTTTTTTTTTTTTCCTTTTTCACCCCAACGTACAGTCAATACACCCATAAACCCTCCCATAATGTACAGTCAATACACCCATAAACCCTCCCATTATTAAACAGCTCTTGTGTTCGGGGAGGGAGAAATCAGCCGCACCGCTGGGTGCGTGTTGGTGCCGGTCAGAGTTTGGGGGTGTCCGGTTGTGCCGGTGATGCATTTTGGGGCACTTGGCATCGGGGTGAATATACCACAGGAGTAGATTTTGTGGGGCAAAAACTGTCACCCTCTACCCTCTTCCAACCCTGAGCAGGGGGAGCTGCCCAAGGTGGGGAGTGGGGCTGGGGTCTCACCAGGGGGGTACCTGCACCCGCAGGAGCAGCAGGCTGGGCTCCTCACACTCCCAAGGACAGGCTAAACCAGCAACAGGCTTGCCAGGAAGATTTGAAAGGATTTAAAAGAAAACCAAGTGCACAGATCGGGATGGAGATGCCAAAGGGACAAGTGAAACCAGACACAATGAGGGCTAATGTGGTCCTTTCTCCCAAGGTCCACAAACTGATCCATGTGGCAGCTGTGAACTGAGGGGAGCCCCTGAGTAATCCTAAATTTTGTCTTTAACCTGTTCATTTTGGTGCACAAACCTTTTCTTACATGTCTCTCTTGATAAATGTCACATCTCTACATGGCTGAAGTGTTGGTTTTCCTTCCCTGTGTCCTATTAACTTGCCTTGTTACACATGCAAGTTGTTCAAGATCAAGCACACTTCCTGGCTTGAATAAAAAATAAATAAGTAAAGCAACAAGGACTAATCTAGGGTGGTAATGCTGAAAAGCAGGCAATAAAAATTTTAACTTACAAGTAGTGAATGGAAGTCACTGCTTTTCAATTAAAAAACCACACAACAGCCAGTTCAGCCACCGGACCAGCAAGCGTGAGCAGGAACACCAGGACCTGCCAACACTGGGCATCACACCAACACTGAAAAGGAGGGGACAAACGGTGGCAGACAGTGTGGTGGGTTCTCAGTCCTAACAAGGTCCTGCTCATGCAGACACAGGACAGGAGGACCTGCAAGGTGCAGGAGGGCTAGGGACCAAGCAACCCACCAGACACCTTGCTGACCATCACCTGCCTCGTGCCCTGGTGCTGCAACTCGGCTGGGGCTGGCGTCCTGCGGCGACAGTCAAAAACCAGCAGCTCAACCCAGCTGGAACTCCAAAGAGCACTGAGGCCAAAATCCATGGGTTTGGTGGAACAACATTATGGCCAAACTATGGCAAAGCCAGTGCAGGTGCAAAGAGCTCCTGAGGGGCTGCTCACCGACCTTGCCTGGGCACTGACGGGATGCACACACCCAACATGTATTCTCCATGTGTGTTTATCTCCATCAATAAATTTGTACAGCTTACTGTAGTTGTATCGGAGAAGGAAGCATTTATAGACTGGACTTATATAACGTTCTCCATCTTCAAAGTGCTTTACAAACATTAATTAATTCATTTATCCTCACAGCACTCCTACCAGGGAGATAAGTGCTATTATTTTCCATTTCCAAAGCGGAAAACTTATTTTTCCCCATGGCCAGCAAGTGAATCACAGGTAGACCTGCAGGAGGAGCAGGGGCCACCAGCTTCCGAACGTGAGCCCCCCTCCCCAATCTTCTTTAAAAGCCTTGTGTTCTGCCAGAGTCATGGCATATATTGGGATATGCCTTGGGTTTTTCCTTCAGTAAGAGATAATTAAGGAACAATTCCCTCTCTGATGCCCAGCATGGCATGCTATTTTCTACCCCACTGTTGCTCTGCGAGCCGAACAATGGCTGTTCTATGCAGGGAAGGGCTCTACAGACGCCCGGGATCAGAGGAGATCGGCTTAAAGAAACTTGCCGGCCGGCGCCTCGCTCCCCACACAACAGGGAGGGCTGGGCACCAAACGCCTGGCATGGGGACAGCCCTGGGGACACCTGCTTATAAATGGCAATGCCTGAGAGCTGGAGCCACTGGCACCCAGCACACCTACCTAGACACTCCACGCCGTTGGAAAAGGGCTGTGGTCTCTGGTATTTGGCCTCAATCCTAAGCGTGCTCCTTCTCCACTCGAGCGGGAGGGATGCTCCTGGTTCACCTCTGCGGTGCCGCTGGGGATAGAGCTCCTTCCTGCCTGCTCCCTGCCAGCAAGCGTGTGGCCACTTCAAGTGGCAGTCACAGTGACCGGGAGCTTGGCGGGCTCGCTTTCAAGGCATTGCAAAAAAAAAATAAAATTGGGACCAGCTCTTCTAAGGAAGCGTTCAAATCAATATTGGGTGTGAAAACCTGGGAGAATAAAATCCTAATTTGATAATTTCTGAGAAAGACACATTGCACCTGTTATAATCCTGGTTAGTGAAGACCTTACCCACCCTGTTGGTTTTTTTTCCCCACTAGTTCATGTTTTGACAATAATAAAAATGCACAACCCCCCCCCCCCACCCCCCTCACTACCTTTCTTTTTTGTGCTCGAGACACAAGGCATTGCAAAAAAAAAATAAAATTGGGACCAGCTCTTCTAAGGAAGCGTTCAAATCAATATTGGGTGTGAAAACCTGGGAGAATAAAATCCTAATTTGATAATTTCTGAGAAAGACACATTGCACCTGTTATAATCCTGGTTAGTGAAGACCTTACCCACCCTGTTGGTTTTTTTTCCCCACTAGTTCATGTTTTGACAATAATAAAAATGCACACCCCCCCCCCCCGACCTTCTAGGTAATTTTCTAGCTTGGAAAAGATACTTCCATTAGCAAAATAAACTGCCAAGTTACGTCATGGCACATTGCAGGAGACACGACTGCGTCCTACTGGGGAAAGGCCCGTACCTAGATGTTGCTTCGGAACAACCAGAACAATTGTTTAGTGAGGAATGTTTTTTGTCTATGACTCATCAACCCTTGAAAACAGGATTTCTTATATAATACAAGTGCTGACACAGCCTTCACTTGAGTGGTGTGACTGCAGCTGTATAATTACAACTTTAGATTTGATGTTATGGACCTTAGGTTACGCCATTCAGACAAATGCTCCATTGTATTACAGAGATATTTTTTCCTTAGTCATATTGCCCACAGGACAATAAGGACTATATTCACAGCTCACTGCATAGAAGTTTAGGCATGTATCAGCCAGCGGTATTACACAAGATGAGATTATACCCTATGGGGGTTAAGTGGATTCATAATTGCCACTTTTTCTTGTCTTTTTTTTTTTCCTTTGCTCCTAGTTGATACTTTTTTGGAAGTGCTCTCCAAATAAAAGGAAGAACAATCTCACACTGAGTCTGGATAAATGTTACAGTTGTCTCACAAATGCTGTATTATTTCTAGCCCTTCCAAAATAATATAATTGTCCTACTGCTGAACTACAGATTTTTCTCAGTATGACACAGAACGCTAAAATGTCAGGTCCTGACTCATGGTGTTTTGGTGGAATAAATAAAAAGTACCAATATGCTATTCAAAACTGGCAGCATTAACGAAGATGTGACATTGTGAGCCCTAGTCATGTTTTCCTTTAGCTCCCATACTCAGGGGTGCACTGGCCACCTCCTATGGGTCCCATCCTGGAAATACTTACCGCAGACCTGAGCGATTGATTCTACTGGCACTGATGGAACTGGTTGCAGGACTGGACCTAAACATGTACCTCACCCTGGCCAAGCACCCAGCACTAATACTTACACACTGAATCCATCCCACATTACTCGTTTGGAACCCGGTGCCCCCTCCCCCAAAAAAAAAAATTCTGCAGGATTTTAATAGTGACAGAGAAGTCCCCCATTCCCAAGATATTTTCTGTGACACAGGAAAGAAGTCTAATGCCCCCCATTATATACCTGCCTAAGCACACGTGGCATCGTTCTAACAACCACTCCTTCCTGAGAAGACTGCATTTTTAATAAATATCCTTTACAAGGCCAACAAGCAGCTTTGCAGAGTTTGCCTCTCAAAGCATCAAACAACTGTGGATTGCATGAGTGGTCTTCGGTCTACCAAAAGGTACAACCGTTTCTCAGAGAGTTTTCTTGAATGAATTAACAAAATGACTCAAAACTGCACTAATGGTTAACAGCTTTTTTTTTATTAGCAACACTGAGATAAGTTATTGAAGCATTTTAGTATTGTTTTACATTCCATTCAGAAGTGACCTAACTTGTAACTCCATATACATTTAAAGATATAGTTTGACACTTATTCAGAAAGCAACAATTATTAAAACTTACATACCTTCATTACCAGGAAACCTTAATATATTTTCTAATTACTTCCAACAATACTCTATTCCAAAGCACATGATAACCCACTAGAAGTTTACACATTTCACTTCAATCACAGGTTTTAAATTGTGGTTGTCAGAGTGCTGTTCATTGAATTTTACTGTCTTTCTTGGTTAATATTGGAAAACCTGGCACAATATATTAAGCTAGAAATATTGCTTAAAGAATATGAAAAAAGATAACTACAGTATTTTTTCCTGCTAAAGCATTACAAAATACAGGACCATTAAAAACTCAAATAGAAATGACAATAAATAACCTTAAAAATGTTAAGAGAATTTTCACTCATACTAAAGTCCATTCCCTAAGCTTGCCAAACACATAAATAACAGAACATATTCAGGACCTCTATTTTTGTACTATTATGATGGTTTGTTATATACTGTGGATGTATTGTGTATACATATATTAATGCTTACACTTAAGTTATATATTTTTTTTTCTTTGCTGAAACAATTAATAAGCCTCAGGTAATTATTTACCCCTGGTACTACAGGCATCTAGAGAGGTGGGAGCAAACCTCAGAAATTCCAGATATGCAATACTCTGCATAACAAGATCATCTTCGCATAAAGATATCCAAGTTCCTTAGATTACAAAGATGAATTTGGTTATTTATTTCTGAAAGCCTGTAACATAAAATTATAATTGCTGTCAAATTAATTGTTTAAAATTGGCCGCATAATAGGTATTAATCGTACACTTAGTTTTGTCTTACAAGGATGTCTAAATTGTTCGTGTTCATGAGTAGTTGTAGGAAATACTATACTTCAGACACAAGAATATATATTCCTCAACCAAAACACAAACCAGAGCATTGTCTCACTTTGGAAAGACCTGGAAACATCCCTGTGCCTCTGCCTAATCCTAAATTACAATTTAAATTTGACCTGGATATGAGAAAAACAATAAGAATATATTGTTTGGGAGATGAAACTTAGAGTAAAATCATACGGCTCTAAGCTTACATCATTATTTTGTCTCCGCAAAGAAAAGAAAAGCCTTTCTGTGCTAGGGATTTGCCTTGGTGCGGCTGGCCACTGATGTCTGAAATCAAGGCACATACCAAGGCCTCCTTTTGCAAACACAATCCCCCTTTCAGATCTGGTGCTAGGAGGGACTGAACGCCTCCAGTTTCACTGGGAATAGGAGGTACTCAGCACTTCGCTCTATTGGATGTTTTAGGGGTTAATTTCCAGAAACAGAAATGGAATGGGAATGTTACGCTGCCACGTGAAAAATGGTAAGAAATAAAAATTTTCAATAGTAAACAAAATGGTGATACCGGACCTATCACCTGACCGATGTATGATACAACAAAATACAGTCAAATTAAATCACATGAATATAGCAATGAAATTTAAAATCAACTAAACACAGGACCTGATTCTGCAATCCTTAGTCATGTAAGCAGTCCCACTCATCGAGAACGAGGGATGCAAGACTGGGTCCTTAGCTTCTGCTTAGGAAGTCAATGTTGATTCAGACAGTATCTTTTCTAGCCAAAAATATGCAGCAAAAGGAAAGTAACATAAACAAGGCTAAATGTCAACAGTGTTTGCAGACTTACAGACACCATCCATTTGTTTGTACTGAAATGACTAGCGAACCATTTGGCAAATACAATGCTATTCACAGACCGGCCCTTTTATCCAGCAACACAAACTTCTCTGGATCACTGGCATTCCCAGTTAATTAGACAAAGGAAGCAAGCCATATGAGTTGGGTTTGATGCTGCCATGCAAATGGCACTGCAGCATCCCAAAGTGGGGCTGAAACCCCAGCGTGGGGCCGAGGTGCTGATCTCCCCGTCCGCAGCACAGCTCACACGCTAAAGGCAGGCTCTGGACCTCTTAACTCAAACTAGAGAAACCTCTTCAAAAGCACCGTAACGGGGTAAAGAAAAGTCTGCAGTAAAACTTCCGTATCATTTCATTCCTCCTTGAAGGAAAAGAATATTCTGGTTATCTTTTCAACTGCAGACCAGGACCAAGAGTTGAGTTAGTTAAGGGCATGACAAGATCCTTTAAATGGGCAGGAGTACTACGGTTTGCTGCAATAGGATGACCTTCCATTGCCTCGCAGCTGCCCTAGAGCTTGCTTATAGACCAGGCCTTTTGCTTCTGTTTAATAGGGATTTTCTGATTTAAAAGAGCTGCAATAAGGATTCAAGTGAAGCCACCACAAACAATTAAAAATCTTTTTCTGTATTTTCTATGTTGGTGGTAGTTCTGAAGGGGTTAGTATTATAATCTTTTTGGTTTTGACACCTGTGGCAATAAGCAATTTACAACAACTAAATTCACTATTTAAACATTGGGGTAGAGCACTATAATTATGTGACAATAAAGCTGTAATAATCTGCCACAATCGATCTTCCCCTTGCCCAGCCCTCTTGTCTGTGCTGCAGTTCCACATTTGGAAGGTATTTCAGAAAGTTACAATGCTGAACATTTTAATAATTCTGTGCAACGCTGAGCGCTTTCTGCTCCAAAGGAAACTGGAAGTGCTCAGCCCTTTGCAGGATGAGAACTCCAACGCTGCTACCCAACCTCAGAAGAGCCCTGCCCTGTCTGCACACAGAGGAAGAAGTGATAATGGGGTGGAGCCTACGCAGGAGAAAAACAGCACTAATTGCAGAGGAAAGCAAGCATGAATGGAAGCAAATTAGATTTATAGAGCCAACATGGAACTAACACTTTCGGACATCATTAAGTGTGGGTTCAATAGTACTAACCCATTAAGCAACCAGCTAACGCCCAGGACTATCTCTGGCCAACACTTCTGCAGCCCAGCAGCTCTTCCTTGAAAGCCTAAGGACTTCCCAAGCAGAAAATGCAAGCAGGGAAATTTTACTGTCTTAGACACAAAGCAGAAAAATTTAAAGGGGAGGAGAGAGAGAAAGGAAAGGGTCTTGCAATAAACAGATGCTGTGTAAATCACGTGTAAATTATTGACTTGGTACAGAAGGTAGAACATTATTGCGATACAACTACTTGTATATGGGAAGATAAGCAGAGAAAGAGAAGAGCATAAATGGAAAGGAAACCAGATCTTGCAAAGCTGAAATACAAAGTAGGTCTAGAACTTTCAAGCGTAACTTCTCAAACAAGCAAGGGCTGTGAAAGCAGAGGACATGGAAGCTCAGGACAGCTACCAAACCATGGAGCCATTGCCCTGGGCTTCCCCTCCACGCTGGGCTACTGGCTGCCAAGCAGCAAGGAAAGGCATGTCTTCTTCTCAGAAACTGCGTGCTAGAAAAGATTAACCAGATCGGCTCCAAGGTATAGTCACTTGAGCCTCCAAAACCAAGTACAGGTCAGGAGTGACTCTGAATTCCTCAATGGTATTTTTTTTCTTTCTTTCTGTTCTTTCCTGTTCTGCTATATATGTAAAGGAGAAATATTACAAAAAATTGTGATTTTTCTCAGCAGCATTTTGACATGGAAATTTCTGTATTATGCAGTAATTATGGTTCTTTCCTAATTGTGTCTTTCATCCTTACAGCCTGAAGCATGACAGGAGCATAAATGAATTATGTGTACATCATCGATCTCTCTCATTCTACATACAGGGAAACTGAGGACTGCTCTCCCATCTGTGGTGACTTTCCAGAACAATAATGTGAGTTGGTGGCATTCTCCTCTAGAAATTAAACCATTTTCGTGCCAAGATTTGTGCTTAAAGACTGACCCATTATCTTAAGGTAAAATCTGCCAACTAAAAATGATCCACATGGATCACTGAAAATCCCAGCTTGTTTTTATGCAGCCAGAAATTTAACTCAATTAGTGTGGCCAATCAAAGATGCAATCTCAGCTGACTGAGGCTGAGATATTTTATTTCATTTCCCCTGTATTCTGACTGCGGAAAGAGCACCGCGCCTTGCTGTCTTGATTGTGCAAGGACTGTATCGAGTGTATCAGTGTTCTCTCTTGAGATGTCAACAACCCACATACCGCTGGCTGTAAAAAGATAGGCAAATGCACAGAGTCTCCCAAAATACAACAGAACACAAGAATCACGCCCTGGAATCGGGTGCTGGAGATGGGTCTCATGTTTTCTGATCTCTCAGACAGTAGGAGAAACAAAGGGAACCATGACTAAGGAAGGAAGGCTAATACATGAACAGGGTGCTCCTGAAGGCTAATCTGCAAGCACAGAAACATCAGGTGAGATTCCCCACACTGGCATGCCCAGATGGAGTGTGATTTCACAGTAAAAAATGTCACTGAGAAAATGAAAACTCCCCAAAAACGCTACTTTCAAGTGGGCGGTGTCCAAGCCAACCAAATAAAAAAAGAACTCCTGACATGGGGCTTGTTCATACTCATCATACTTTTGCTGTGAGATATTGAGAAAAATGAAAGAATATATTTAAATAGTCAACCTTAATACTTATATACTGCAAACACTCAACAGAATGTCGGTAAAGAATTTTTAAAAGCTATTTTTGGAGGGGGGAGAAAGGAGGACTCGCACTGCATTTTCCATTAAAAAATGGCTTAAAAAGTAGAACAGACAAGCTTCTGTTGTATTTTTTTTTCCTTCATACTTCAACTCAAATCCATTATCACTGGGCAGAGCTTGTGAAAGGGATATGGTCTTTAAAATCATATAAACTCAAGCCATTATAAAATGTCTCTTGAATTGATTGGAAGATGAAACAAAAAACTAATGGAAGTAATATGACCTCATTTCAATAATAATCTTAAAGGGGTTTTTTTTGTTGTTTTAAAAATCTTATGTCTGGCAAGAAGTATAAAGACATTTTACACAAACCAAGAAATCTTATTTTTCCATTTTTTTTACTTGTTTGTTTAGAGAGTCATTTCTCTGCTGCTTTTTTTTTTAAACTGATTGATTGTACTCCACAAATAGAAAAAAAAATCCAAGGAGGATTTTATCAGTTGCAAATTAAATCAACTATCAACTATTTTCAAAATAACAGTAATGTAACTGCTGATTTTGAAGAATCTGGAAATATTTCCAACTATCTGAATCGGTTCTTAGTGCATTGAGACACAGAAGTTTACAAGTAAGGCCATGCAGATACTTGGGCTCATGATTCAGTTTAAGTAATTGCAACATGGTGAAGCCAAAATGCTCTAAGATACATACAAGTGAGACAAACTTTGTGAGGAGAAATCAGACTTTTTTATCAGACCAACTAATAAACGTGGAAAAGCGGAGAGGGGCCTGAAGAAGGGGTTATGGCTTTACGCACATCCTAGTAAAGTCAAACAAAGCTCCCACTAACCTTAAATTAACCAGGGTAACCACTCTTAAGTGTTTGCAGATTTAGGCTTTCATTTTAAATTGTCAGGCTTTATAACTGTTCATCACATTTTCTTTTCTTTTTTTAACTTGAATACATTTTATAAAGCATGTTCAGCTCTGACAATGAGTTTTCTGATTAGTTTGAAGGTTAAGTGAAACGAGCATTACTGAAGTTTCTGTGCCCTTTGCTGTATCTGCTTTTTAAAGTGATACAGTTTTTCAAAGGATTGACGCTCTAAAATCTCTTTCAAACAAGAACTATACTGACAAAATAGGAGATAAATTGAAAAAAATCCTCATTCTCATTTGTTCCAAATAGATTTAACTTTCATTTTTGTCAAATATGATGTGTGTGATACGAGGAAGTAAAACTGCAGTTCTGTAAATCAGAGATTAATAAGGGCAAAAGATGGTTTTGTTTGTTTGGTGTGTTGTTGTTGTTGCTGTTTTTTTTAATTACCTGGAGGCATATTCTTAATTAGGCAAATCACAATTTGTACCACCGCTAGTTAGAATTGTGAAAATGGTCAAGGGTGACTACTGTATGGGTGCCATTGAAACAAACACAAAAATAATAAAAAAAAGGCAAGGGGAAAGAAAAGAAATAAAAAGAAGGCTCTTCACCACAGCTAGACACATTCCATGCACTTGGCCTTTGATGTCATTATTATTGTGGTAATTGAATACACCCTAATTTAAAGAAAGGGGAAAAAAAAAAAGATAAAGAAAGCAAGGTTTGCTTGGCAAAGCATCCAGTGTTTTTCTTGGGTTCTTACTTATATCAAAATACTGAAAAGTTTGCAAGTTACCATGTGAATTTTTTTAAAACTTTTTCCTCCTTCGAGTATGCTAAAGCAGTATCCCCTTCAGATGCCACTAGCACAGATAGTCTATATTGCTGCTACTCTAGTTTAAAAAGCAAGTTCTTTCTAAAATCCTGTGTAAGTATATGCATGCAGCACTGCTGATTTCAATGGAGTAGACCACATATACGACTAGAATTTGGCCCACAGGGTTTAACATTTAAAAAAATGTATTACTAACAAACATGACTAAGTATATTTAAAGAGCAGCTTCATGATTCTGCACAAGTGTTTTCTGAAATGGTCTAAAAGAAGGTCTAAAACTTACCACACAAGTCAGGTCTCTTGATACATCCACTAGTTGCTGTGCTACTTGCAAGTCCATTAAAGGCTGCTAAGCCATCAGAGCTGTAAGCTCTTAGGACTGACAACATGTTCATCTGCTTCTCCAGGACCTGTGGACCCTGAACTTGTTCGGGTTTCATCACTCCTTGTGCAGTTTCATGGGAGGATAGAAGATTCTGACCGTGCCACTGCTTTTCTGATGCTTGTGGCAGTGGTGATACAAGCCCTTGTGTTGGTTGTGAGGTGACTGCACTTTGTATATTGTCGCCTCCTTCACTGCTTTCTTTATTTAGGGCAGACAACTGCTTATTCATAATATCTGGTTCTGTGTCAATGTCCTCATCTTCAATGTTTTCTTCCTTGGAAGATTCCATGTCCTCAGATGAAGCTATGTCAGACAGGTCATCAGTAGCACTTTTATTTACAGAGTCAGAGAGCAGAATATTTGGGTCATCTTCGGATTGTGTTTTTATTTCGGATTCATTACTGGTGCAAGAATTTTGTGTCCCCGGGCCAATAACACCAGGATAAACACCAAACTGCTTATAGAAGTCTGTTGTAAAATTACAAAAAGTGGATTCCATGTGGCTGGGCCAGGCAGTGCTCTTTGCCTCTCCCAGGGTCTCTTTATTTTGTCCTTGGGTCATTTTCTCAGAAGTTGAGTCCAGCTGGCTCAACATGTTTGAAACTACCGCCTCCTTGCTGGACTGCACAGAAGAGGGGAGCAAGCTCACTTTATTAACCGAGGCTGAGGCTTCTCTAGATTGCTCTTTGTTGTTCCCTATGATGCTGTCTTTACGTTTAGCCTTGCCCAAGTGATTGGCCTGGAGGTGCAGAGCCATTAGTTCCATCGATGAAGTGGTAAAGGAACAAAATAGGCAGCCGTGCCAAGCGATATTGTCTTGCACAGTAACAGATGAACCTGGGAGGGAGGCTGCATCTGGCCTTACGGATAAGTCGAGAGGTTCGTATTGTGACTTTTCTGTTTTTCGCTGTGAGGACTTGCTATTTATCTTTTCCTCACCACCGTCTGAGCCTAGAGCTTTTGCTGAAAGTGGATCTGAGAGCGCTTTGTCCTTCATTTCTTTTTCTTTCTTCAAAGAACTTAGGACAAAGCTGTCCATGAAAGCTTGCAAAGACCCTTGAAAGTTCACGCCGTTCCCAACCATGTTCTGGTAAGCACGGCCAAGTTCAGAGAAGTGTGTTCCTTTGGAAGATATGTCTGAACCCTTCATATTTTCTGAAGATACTTCAGATGACATGCCAGCTGCTTGTCCTTGCTGATCTCCAGAAGACAGCATTCCTGACGTCCACTGCTGTGAGACCATGCCACTTCGGAAATCGATACCAGGAAGCCCCTTGAAGGCTCCTCTCAATATATCTGGTCTAATAAACACAGAATTTTTACTTGGTGTCTCATCTTTGTGTTCTTGGCTTGCAGATTGGCCAGAGAGTGGTCCTGCTCCATTCTGCCGCTCCCGATGGTGCCGTTCCAGGTGGTATTTGAGGGATGCAGACTGAGTACCAGCATAATCACAATGAGGACACTTGTAAGGCTTTTCACCTATAGGTATGGATAAAGAGACAAATACAGAGAAAGAGAGTTGACTGTACTTTGGTGTATGGATGAGTGAAAAAAAAAAAAAAAATCGACATTAGCTGCTTGCAAACAAGAAGGTCTTAGAGCTAATAATTCATTTTTAAAGAAGAAATGCCTTTAATTGAAGACTAATTCATAAACCGAATATTTCTAAAATGGGTTTCCAGAATGTGGGGCTATTCAGGAATGACATGGTATCTACACACAATTAGCCATCTTTTTCTTAATCTAACATGTAGAAAACTGTTGTAGAATTAAAAGCTATGATTATGAAAATGAAGCATAACAATTTCAACCACAGTAATCATTAAAAGTACAAGTTTAAAAAAAGAGAGACAAAGAATGTAACAAATGGATGGTTGCAATATTTTGTGTATACAATTGCTCTAAAATTTGTTTAAATTATACACATGGAAACCATTTTTAAACCTAAAAATTTTATGGCACTGTTACGCAAGACTGAAATGAATGATTTAAGTCTTGCTCTGCAGTAAATCATGGATATAATTAGCAAATGGCATACTGCACAAGTAATTTATCATTATTTGGAGGGCACCATTCCAGAAGGATTCAAAGATCTGCAGACCTACTGCATTGTTTCTAAATAAAGAACTATAAATACAGATTCTATAAAATATTAATATCATTACACTACATTATGATTGCAGCGTGTAAGAACATATAGTTAAAATAAAAAGTAGTCAATAAAATAAAAAAGAAATCGAGTAATAAAAAAGTACAAAATATATTTAGTTTCTCTATTTGAAATTAGCATTATCTACTGTTTTTTGCAGTCCTTTAAATTTGTACTAATGGCATTTCTAATGCTCAAGTAGTAAAACGTGTAATTTACCTACCTTAAGCACCTTTCTAGGATTAGCTTGAATAGAGTTTTAAAACATATAAGATGATTTTCATGAATTAAATATATATTTTAATCCCACACTAAACTTTTATTGTTCTTTCAATACTTTAAAAGAGGTAGAAGATATTACATGTATAATAAATACATAGAAGCGTTACAACGTATCCAAAAAGAATGTACATCTAAGCAAATGAACATCTAAATTTTTGCAGAGCACTTGTTAGCAATGCAGAGTCCCCTTTAAAGGAAGAAGCAGGGAAACCCTCACTAAAAGTGTCAGGAATCTGAAAGACCTGTGAGCTGTCAATATTGGCGATTATTTCTAGGAGGGAGTTCAACAAGAAGAAGAAGAAACTGTTTTCTCTACGTAGCTTTTTTTCCTAAGTGATCCAAAAGACAAAGGCGAGCCTTCTCCAAATGGCATAATGGAAATATTTGTTTTGAAAACTTGCTCCACAGTGAAAATGCTCTATAATACTTTGCAGTTCACCAAACCAGCTGGAAAGTTACCCGTTTTCAAATAACCTCTAAATCTGCTTAAAACAAAACTGAAGGGCTTTCAAACTTTTGTTACTTAAGCTACAGCCTTTCAGCTCAAAGGCTGGTAAATACTTGGGACGCTGCTCTTCTCACTGATTGCAGGAATCTACTAATGAGATGCACCAGCAGAACACTCAAATGACCAGAGCACTCACTGACCATGAACAGTAGCTGGATACCTGCTGCAATTCAGAGGGGGCTGAGGTAAATTACATGCAGTGGAAATTCTAAATTGTAATCCTAAAGCTAAACGGTGAGACATGAGAGCCTTACACCAACCCCATTAATCGACCTTTTTAGAGGAGAAAAATGCAGCACCTCAAACAAGAGGTGTTCAGCAGAGGAGGAGGAGGTAGTAATTAGCACGGTTCATGCTTTAGGCCTGGGTCCACAGAGCTTAACAGAAGAAATCAGGTTTAAACATTTCAGCGCAACTTCTGAGTCTTCCACAATCACCTAATTAAGTTCTGGCGCTCCACCAACAAGAAGTAGGGGCTGCGTTTCAGTGGGAGTTGTGCAAAAGCAAACAGCTCTACTGACGTGCAAGAATCGCCCAACGGAGACGGATCACGTCTGTCTGGGCTTCCCTGGGCTCAGGTGAGAGCCTTGAGCACCCACACACCCATCGCAGGAGTTTGAAGGTAGGGACAAGGGGACAGGGGACACCTTCTGGCTATTTTGCTTGAATTTCTGCAGGGCTGTTTGGGAGGGGGCAAACTCAGAACGTGGGCAAGTATTAATGCTGGTTTTGCAGCACGAACATACTGAGATATTTTTGAGCCTTTTTCTATTACACTGATGTTTGTCCCACCAGTTCCTATCAATAGTCTTAAGTGACCACTGACACAGCTTACGTATTCCGTGTTGCCTAAGAACTGGTGAGAAACAGGTACCAGACTTTATAAGGTTAAATGCTCTCCCCTTTTGCATTTTCCCTCCTCTTAATTGAAAAGCTCTTCCTCAGCATCCCCTATGCCTTCACGGAAATCTTTAACACAATTATATTGAGCACTTCCTTTTATTCTAATGATAGTTCGGTGTGTGTTTGCATCGCACATCAAGTGACACCACTAAAGAGGGTGTCCCAGCGTTGCAGGCGCTATGTCAGCCGTCGGGTAACTGCTTCTGCAGGGAGGAGGAGAAGTTTGCAATACAGGCTGCACTCGCGTTGCTAAAAACACGCAGGAGCTGTTCAAAGCAATAAATACATGGAAAAATTGGGTGTGAGCGAGTTAAAATATGCTAACTAGTTGAAATACTAGTAATATTTTGTACTTCTAAAGTATCTTCAGTCTAAAGCACTGGGCACAAGAACATGCTCTTATTCTGAACTGCTAAGCCTTGAAGTCATTATATCTTCTGTACAAGAGCTTCTCCATTGAGTGAGGCTCCTTTCAGCAGAGGAGATCTGGACGCAGCTCGCCACCAGCACCATAAGCATTGGCCTGAAAGAAGACACTGACTGAGCGAGCGCGATAAAAAGTTCAAATCTCTCCTAGCCTTGGTACACCGCCTCTGTGGTGCTCCCACCTCTTGCCTGGCTAGAAATGAGATCTGAGGCTGAAGGTCTGAAATTGGACTCGACACGTAGCAACACACTGTGCCACCTTTACAATGCAGGACTGGCCAAATCGCATCGTTCAAAGGGAACTATTCAAAACCTCCCTCTTCTCTTTTAGATCCAAATATTGGCACTGATTTCTTTACTTCAAAGCAATCTTAACTGCTGCTATTTCAAGGGAAGGCACTGGGAGAAGGGAGTAGGATGGAGTAAATCATCTTTGAATCTGTCAAATTTAGTGTGGCAGTATTTCCTAAATTCAGTAATTTTGCAGGTATTTAGATGCTGTTTCATTCGTTCAAATTAACAACCAACTACTCCCTGCATAAGTCCCTGTACAAATGACAAAACAGTTACAAGCTGCTGCAACCTAACCTCAAACAAACTAACCAGTTATAAACTGCTGCAACCTAACCTCAAACAAACTAACCAAATCCCAAGGCAGTTGCAATGGAAAACCCAAAGGACCCCTACTTTCAGGACTCTATCAGCAACAGCAATAGCCTATGTCCCAAGAATATTAGAGGGGACAAGAGTGGTAGTCTATGATTCTTGTTAGAAGACAACCTTCTTTGTATCTCATATTTTGAGGAAAGGTTTCAGAGAATTCATCCTTCTGTAATGGCTAAACCAGTAATATTGCCAAAAGCAGTGTCTGGATGAGTTATTTAACATTTAATATCAGTTCACATAAATTGGCATTGTCATGTAGGAGTGAGTGAACAGGACTTTTTCTGCATTTCATATCCAAGAGTCATTTTTCTTAGAGGGGACAAGAGTGGTAGTCTATGATTCTTGTTAGAAGACAACCTTCTTTGTATCTCATATTTTGAGGAAAGGTTTCACTAGATGGGACACGAGTGGTAGACTGTGATTCTTGTTAGAAGACAACCTGTTTGTATCTCATATTTTGAGGAAAGGTTTCAGAGAATTCATCCTTCTGTAATGGCTACCCCAGTAATATTGCCAAAAGCAGTGTCTGGATGAGTTATTTAACATTTAATATCAGTTCACATAAATTGGCATTGTCATGTAGGAGTGAGTGAACAGGACTTTTTCTGCATTTCATATCCAAGAGTCATTTTTCATTGTTCACAAAGGCAATGACCATCCTGATCTTGCTAATTCTCTGGCCTTGTTTGCATCCCTGCAAACCTTTTCACAACAGGGTAGAAAAAGAGAATATTCCAGTGTGTACAACGAAGAAAAAAAAAAAAGGTCTTTCAGAGAATAACTTGGGGTAGAAAGAGAGAATATTCCAGTGTGTACAATGAAAAAAAAAAAAAAAGGTCTTTCAGAGAATAACTTATTTGGGCAACATAATCACAGTTCTGATCTATCTACTGCTCTGGTTTACAAGACCCAAGACATCTCACAAGAACTATTTTATATTAGGATACAGCAAAACAATAAAAAAATCAATGTTGCTTGTAAAAATCTGCACGAAAGCTTGGTAGATAACTGGAAACAGACATGTTGCCCAGTAGAAACAGGTCTATTTGTGTAGCAAGTTGTATAAATGGTGCAGATGTATAACCTGTGCAAGCTGTCACCAGTCCTGCTCAGAACCCAATCTGATCATACGAGTCATGGGAATTATCTGCTACGGGCTGAGCAAGGAGACCACAGCGAGACTATAAATAGATTTACAGATTCTAAGGCCAGAAGGGACAATTATGATCACCTAGTCTGATCTGCCATACAACACAGGCCAAAGACCCTCACATGATAATTCCTGCATCCAATTTTAACTACAATTTGAAAGAAAACCTTGGTTTAGTTTAAACAAACTCTGTTTCAACCACAGCAATGAAGAGGAATCCAACCTGTCCCTTGGTAAACTGTTTGACTGGTTAAGTATCTTCACTACTCAAAACATGTGCCTTATTTCTGCTTGAATTTGTCCAAAGTCTGCTTCCTACTACTAAACATTGCTACATTTTCCCCTGCTAGATTAAATAGATTTATTAAACAAAAAAATCTATGCCCTAAGGAAGGTACTTGCAGATGGCAAACCAGTCACCTCTTCACCTTCTCCCACTCTTGAGTGGAACATCCTTCCCAATTTTTCAATGTTCTTTTACATTATGGGTACCCACTAAAGCTTTGATGAAATTTCAACTTGATATTAACCTTATACAGTCCAAGACTGTGTTTACATCCATAGCTACAGCAATCAACTAACAGTTCATATTCTATCGCTTCTCTACCATAACTCTAGGCCTAGTTCATCAACACCTCTAGCATTTGTTCCTTTACATTTTGCTGATTTAAAATTCATATTGTTGAAAAGAGCCCACTTGACTAAGTGACTAATCAGTGCCTCCCCATGATTTTTAGCATCTTACCATTTTTGTGCCACTGGCAAATTTTATCAACAGTGATTTTATATACTCTTCCAAATAATCACAAAATACCAAATAGATGGAGCTGAAAGCACCGCTGTGGAACTGCCAATTTACATGCCACTTCATCTCCATATACTGTGGGGGGCTTTTTGGTGGGGGGGATTGTCACACAGAACAAGCCTTGAGAGAAAGTGAGAAACTTGATAAAAATTACTTTCATAAAATAAATTGATTTAACCAATTCTTAATTAGTTAACAAATTCATTCTGTAGTTTTACCCAAAACTTACATCAGGGTAGTCCATTTATAATTTCGAGGTTTTAATATTCGTTCTTTTTGGAGATACTAGAATAGCCAGAGTTTTTTTACTACCACAAGTGCTCTGGAACTTGCTCCGTGTTCCAAGACTTGGTTTTTTAAATGAACTTTAATGATTTGGAGAGCTCTTCAACCAGGGTTTTTAAGACTTTATCCGTAAGTTTCCCAGTCTCATTCACTCTAAAAAATATTAAAATGTAGTGGGCTACAGCATAACAGCCTCATTACTTAATGGCAGAACTGTATCATTGGAAAATACTTATAAAAACCATCATGCTTCTTTCTGAGAACAGAGCAGAAGAGTATTTAGTCTTCTGTACCATGAATTTTATCCATTCTCCTCCAGTATTAGCAAGATACCAATTGATCTGCCAGATCTACAGAATTTTACTCTGTTCTCCATAACCCTGATAGTCACATGCATATTTTTTACTATTACTTTTAGTTTCCCTTATCAAATCCTTCTAAATATCTATTTATATTTACTGCTGTGGGCTTCTTCATTCATTTTTCCTAGTTAACGTGCAGTCTGTACTGCGCCCTGCACTCCCCTTCCTCACTGAATGCCCCCTCTCCTTTTTAAGAAAGATTTTTTAAGGAGTTTGTGGAGCGTGCCCCTCTGCTCCCCAGCACAGCGAGGGCTGGGCATCAGAACAAGGACCCCAACACCTAACGCTCAGCAGTGGGGGTTTGACACTCACCCAGGGATAATGTGAGTTACAGTTCAATCCTACATACATTTCCAAACAAGCTCTAGTTTTCTTTCATGCAAAGCAGATGAAATCAAACATTTTATAATTCCAGAGAATATCGCTTAATGAAAACACTGAAAACATTTTCCAGCATTTTTTATTTTACCATTGAAACAGTTATTGATAACCTATTTTATCCATTGTGCAGTAGATATTTTAGAAATGAATTGCTGTATGGTTTAATTAGTTCATTATTATGCCTATTCTTACACGGTAATTTCTTTTATCATTCTAATCATTCACTTCACACTTTTTAAACCAAATGGAATATCAAAGGTTCTGTAGGATTATTTTTGGATCCTGCACATGTTTCACCACACAATTAATCTGTTTGTCAGAAATACTAGTTAACTTCTTCTCTTTACTACTTTCCTTTACTAGTGATTTTTCTCTATTATATAAGAAACATAAGAAATTATCCCTACCTTGTAAAAGGACGGACTTTTGATGCTTTTGACTCAGTTTATTAGAGATTTTTCAATTGTGCACTAGACATTGCAATAAAAATATTTTAATTTTTATAAAGTTTTATAATTGAATATTTTCCTTTATCTATAGCTCATCTGCAATATTTATTTAGTCTTTTTACATGTCTTTACTTAGTTAAAATGCAGAGAGATAAATATGGTTGTTACTTTGCAGGGAAGATTCAGTACATTAATATAAACTGTACACTAATTCCCCCAAAGCATATATATATGTTGTAAACCTGAAGACTTTTTACACAGCTGCTTATTGCTAAACAGTGCCTTGTCCAGAAGGGGACAATCTGTGTCTCTAATTGCTGTCACTGAAGCTGAGATTCATTATGTGACTTTCCCATTAAAATGTGAGCATTAATTTGTATAATGAAATATCACCCACTGCAGTGTTCATTAGCCATGCCCTACTGTATACTGCACATTGTTAGCTACCTAGAAACTGTAGTTAATTTCACTAATGGATATTTCCCTACTTAGTGTTTGGTAGGAAATTTATACTGTAACATTACCTCTTAAACTTTTAAGGAAATTTAAATTCAATCAATTATTTTCAACAAAAGTTTGGGATGTCATTAAGACAGGAGAAAAGGCATGCTGTACAATGTTAAGGATGGGAAATCTGGAGAAATCTAGAGAAATGAAAAGTCCTTTTAGTTCATCTTAGAAATGTAAGAATAAAGGATGTTCAATACCAAAATTGTCTCCTCTTGGAGCACATATACCCATTTCCCTTAATTATTCATATTGCTCATCCCACTACAAGCGCCTTCAGAGAATGGCAACAGGCAGTCTTTTTTTAGGATGAAAATGTGAATTGAATTCATTTAAAACAGCACCATTTTTACTGTATTTCATCAGTTCAGCTAAGCAAGTTTTAGAATTGGCTAGTCACATTTCCAAGGGAAAATGCAGTAACACTGTAAATGTATATAATACATCTAATACACGTAAGATGTGTGTCATACATACCATAACATACTCTCAGTCAATGGACACAGCCCTACCAAGATTTTTCTTCTTATACCTCTTTCTTACATTTTTTCTATTTATCACAACCCAAACCTTCTTCAAGGCTCGACTTTGCTCATGCACATTATTCTTTTTTCATTGCTCAAGGGATTTAACTGTGCCAGTCACACTGGGAATATACCTCAGCACCTAATGACCACACAAACCCAAACTGGTCTCCATCTGAATGGAGCTTCTGAATGCCAACGCAAGGGGCAAAGAGGTGCTAGAGCCAATCTGAAACTGGCCCCTACACCATGTGTTGCTTGTCAAAGGTAGAACAGAAATTTTAATTTTTTACACTTAACCCTTTCTGTGCAGTCCAAAGGCCAAGACATGACAAGTAAAAACCACACCCATTTATTTGATTTCAGCAGGAACTGAGAGTGCTGAAGAACACAAAGAAGATGCTACTCGTCTGAAGCTGGCCCCTACACCATGTGTTGCTCATCAAAGGTAGAACAGAAATTTTAATTTTTTACACTTAACCCTTTCTGTGCAGTCCAAAGGCCAAGACATGACAAGTAAAAACCACACCCATTTATTTGATTTCAGCAGGAACTGAGAGTGCTGAAGAACACAAAGAAGATGCTACTCTCCTTTAATGTAGGAACCTTACGCTGCTCCCCACAGAGGGGAAAAACTGCAACTGTGGAAGCATCTGGCGTATGGCACGTTATGAGTCCGAGATACTTGGATGGTTTTCTTTTTCACAAAGTCTGAGCATCTCTAAGCCCTCGGTGTTATTACCTTTTTAGCTGTATTACATACTATTTTATAACCAAGAAGCTGAATCACAAAGTGGTCTGCCCACACGTCTACTGTGTGTTACCGTTGAATACACAGGCTTTGCCCCTGTTTCTGCAATTCTTCATGCATGTGTTACAACCTTCTTAGCTGTATTACGTACTATTTTATAACCAGGAATCACAAAGTGGTCTGCCCACACATCTACTGTGCATTACTGGTGAATACACACACTTTGCCCCTGTTTCTGCAATTCTTCATGCAGTGAATTTGTGTGAGTTGAAGTAGGCAGCTTTGAAGAAGCAGGACCATAGAGCCCATCTCTGTTCACTGGTCAACATAAAGATGTCACCTAGGAGGGCTACAGGAGTTCTGTCCGTCCTCTCTAAGCCCTGAGGCTCTGGAGCATCTTGCCCTAAGAGTCCTTCCTCTCTTCTCTTGGGTTTGAACTCAGGAACTCTCTTGTCCTTCAACTGTTTTTAGAGCAAGAGGAGAAACTCAGATTTCAGATAATTATGGCCTTTTCTTCTTATCATATGGGAAGAATCAGACATCATATCTTACTATCTTCCCCTTAAAGCTCTTCCTGGCTGAATATCATTGAATTAGATAAGAGGACAAATCCTCTACAATTGTGTGTTGGGACTCAACTGAGTGTGCTAAATAAAACCTTGATT
>NW_015090842.1:12774442-12799442 GCF_001431845.1 Calidris pugnax
TTAATATCAGTTCACATAAATTGGCATTGTCATGTAGGAGTGAGTGAACAGGACTTTTTCTGCATTTCATATCCAAGAGTCATTTTTCATTGTTCACAAAGGCAATGACCATCCTGATCTTGCTAATTCTCTGGCCTTGTTTGCATCCCTGCAAACCTTTTCACAACAGGGTAGAAAAAGAGAATATTCCAGTGTGTACAACGAAGAAAAAAAAAAAAGGTCTTTCAGAGAATAACTTATTTGGGCAACATAATCACAGTTCTGATCTATCTACTGCTCTGGTTTACAAGACCCAAGACATCTCACAAGAACTATTTTATATTAGGATACAGCAAAACAATAAAAAAATCAATGTTGCTTGTAAAAATCTGCACGAAAGCTTGGTAGATAACTGGAAACAGACATGTTGCCCAGTAGAAACAGGTCTATTTGTGTAGCAAGTTGTATAAATGGTGCAGATGTATAACCTGTGCAAGCTGTCACCAGTCCTGCTCAGAACCCAATCTGATCATACGAGTCATGGGAATTATCTGCTACGGGCTGAGCAAGGAGACCACAGCCAGACTATAAATAGATTTACAGATTCTAAGGCCAGAAGGGACAATTATGATCACCTAGTCTGATCTGCCATACAACACAGGCCAAAGACCCTCACATGATAATTCCTGCATCCAATTTTAACTACAATTTGAAAGAAAACCTTGGTTTAGTTTAAACAAACTCTGTTTCAACCACAGCAATGAAGAGGAATCCAACCTGTCCCTTGGTAAACTGTTTGACTGGTTAAGTATCTTCACTACTCAAAACATGTGCCTTATTTCTGCTTGAATTTGTCCAAAGTCTGCTTCCTACTACTAAACATTGCTACATTTTCCCCTGCTAGATTAAATAGATTTATTAAACAAAAAAATTTATGCCCTAAGGAAGGTACTTGCAGATGGCAAACCAGTCACCTCTTCACCTTCTTTCACTCTTGAGTAGAACATCCTTCCCAATTTTTCAATGTTCTTTTACATTATGGGTACCCACTAAAGCTTTGATGAAATTTCAACTTGATATTAACCTTATACAGTCCAAGACTGTGTTTACATCCATAGCTACAGCAATCAACTAACAGTTCATATTCTATCGCTTCTCTACCATAACTCTAGGCCTAGTTCATCAACACCTCTAGCATTTGTTCCTTTACATTTTGCTGATTTAAAATTCATATTGTTGAAAAGAGCCCACTTGACTAAGTGACTAATCAGTGCCTCCCCATGATTTTTAGCATCTTACCATTTTTGTGCCACTGGCAAATTTTATCAACAGTGATTTTATATACTCTTCCAAATAATCACAAAATACCAAATAGATGGAGCTGAGAGCACCGCTGTGGAACTGCCAATTTACATGCCACTTCATCTCCATATACTGTGGGGGGCTTTTTGGTGGGGGGGATTGTCACACAGAACAAGCCTTGAGAGAAAGTGAGAAACTTGATAAAAATTACTTTCATAAAATAAATTGATTTAACCAATTCTTAATTAGTTAACAAATTCATTCTGTAGTTTTACCCAAAACTTACATCAGGGTAGTCCATTTATAATTTCGAGGTTTTAATATTCGTTCTTTTTGGAGATACTAGAATAGCCAGAGTTTTTTTACTACCACAAGTGCTCTGGAACTTGCTCCGTGTTCCAAGACTTGGTTTTTTAAATGAACTTTAATGATTTGGAGAGCTCTTCAACCAGGGTTTTTAAGACTTTATCCGTAAGTTTCCCAGTCTCATTCACTCTAAAAAATATTAAAATGTAGTGGGCTACAGCATAACAGCCTCATTACTTAATGGCAGAACTGTATCATTGGAAAATACTTATAAAAACCATCATGCTTCTTTCTGAGAACAGAGCAGAAGAGTATTTAGTCTTCTGTACCATGAATTTTATCCATTCTCCTCCAGTATTAGCAAGATACCAATTGATCTGCCAGATCTACAGAATTTTACTCTGTTCTCCATAACCCTGATAGTCACATGCATATTTTTTACTATTACTTTTAGTTTCCCTTATCAAATCCTTCTAAATATCTATTTATATTTACTGCTGTGGGCTTCTTCATTCATTTTTCCTAGTTAACGTGCAGTCTGTACTGCGCCCTGCACTCCCCTTCCTCACTGAATGCCCCCTCTCCTTTTTAAGAAAGATTTTTTAAGGAGTTTGTGGAGCGTGCCCCTCTGCTCCCCAGCACAGCGAGGGCTGGGCATCAGAACAAGGACCCCAACACCTAACGCTCAGCAGTGGGGGTTTGACACTCACCCAGGGATAATGTGAGTTACAGTTCAATCCTACATACATTTCCAAACAAGCTCTAGTTTTCTTTCATGCAAAGCAGATGAAATCAAACATTTTATAATTCCAGAGAATATCGCTTAATGAAAACACTGAAAACATTTTCCAGCATTTTTTATTTTACCATTGAAACAGTTATTGATAACCTATTTTATCCATTGTGCAGTAGATATTTTAGAAATGAATTGCTGTATGGTTTAATTAGTTCATTATTATGCCTATTCTTACACGGTAATTTCTTTTATCATTCTAATCATTCACTTCACACTTTTTAAACCAAATGGAATATCAAAGGTTCTGTAGGATTATTTTTGGATCCTGCACATGTTTCACCACACAATTAATCTGTTTGTCAGAAATACTAGTTAACTTCTTCTCTTTACTACTTTCCTTTACTAGTGATTTTTCTCTATTATATAAGAAACATAAGAAATTATCCCTACCTTGTAAAAGGACGGACTTTTGATGCTTTTGACTCAGTTTATTAGAGATTTTTCAATTGTGCACTAGACATTGCAATAAAAATATTTTAATTTTTATAAAGTTTTATAATTGAATATTTTCCTTTATCTATAGCTCATCTGCAATATTTATTTAGTCTTTTTACATGTCTTTACTTAGTTAAAATGCAGAGAGATAAATATGGTTGTTACTTTGCAGGGAAGATTCAGTACATTAATATAAACTGTACACTAATTCCCCCAAAGCATATATATATGTTGTAAACCTGAAGACTTTTTACACAGCTGCTTATTGCTAAACAGTGCCTTGTCCAGAAGGGGACAATCTGTGTCTCTAATTGCTGTCACTGAAGCTGAGATTCATTATGTGACTTTCCCATTAAAATGTGAGCATTAATTTGTATAATGAAATATCACCCACTGCAGTGTTCATTAGCCATGCCCTACTGTATACTGCACATTGTTAGCTACCTAGAAACTGTAGTTAATTTCACTAATGGATATTTCCCTACTTAGTGTTTGGTAGGAAATTTATACTGTAACATTACCTCTTAAACTTTTAAGGAAATTTAAATTCAATCAATTATTTTCAACAAAAGTTTGGGATGTCATTAAGACAGGAGAAAAGGCATGCTGTACAATGTTAAGGATGGGAAATCTGGAGAAATCTAGAGAAATGAAAAGTCCTTTTAGTTCATCTTAGAAATGTAAGAATAAAGGATGTTCAATACCAAAATTGTCTCCTCTTGGAGCACATATACCCATTTCCCTTAATTATTCATATTGCTCATCCCACTACAAGCGCCTTCAGAGAATGGCAACAGGCAGTCTTTTTTTAGGATGAAAATGTGAATTGAATTCATTTAAAACAGCACCATTTTTACTGTATTTCATCAGTTCAGCTAAGCAAGTTTTAGAATTGGCTAGTCACATTTCCAAGGGAAAATGCAGTAACACTGTAAATGTATATAATACATCTAATACACGTAAGATGTGTGTCATACATACCATAACATACTCTCAGTCAATGGACACAGCCCTACCAAGATTTTTCTTCTTATACCTCTTTCTTACATTTTTTCTATTTATCACAACCCAAACCTTCTTCAAGGCTCGACTTTGCTCATGCACATTATTCTTTTTTCATTGCTCAAGGGATTTAACTGTGCCAGTCACGCTGGGAATATACCTCAGCACCTAATGACCACACAAACCCAAACTGGTCTCCATCTGAATGGAGCTTCTGAATGCCAACGCAAGGGGCAAAGAGGTGCTAGAGCCAGTCTGAAGCTGGCCCCTACACCATGTGTTGCTCATCAAAGGTAGAACAGAAATTTTAATTTTTTACACTTAACTCTTTCTGTGCAGTCCAAAGGCCAAGACATGACAAGTAAAAACCACACCCATTTATTTGATTTCAGCGGGAACTGAGAGTGCTGAAGAACACAAAGAAGATGCTACTCTCCTTTAATGTAGGAACCTTACGCTGCTCCCCACAGAGGGGAAAAACTGCAACTGTGGAAGCATCTGGCGTATGGCACGTTATGAGTCCGAGATACTTGGATGGTTTTCTTTTTCACAAAGTCTGAGCATCTCTAAGCCCTCTGTGTTACAACCTTCTTAGCTGTATTACGTACTATTTTATAACCAGGAATCACAAAGTGGTCTGCCCACACATCTACTGTGCATTACTGGTGAATACACACACTTTGCCCCTGTTTCTGCAATTCTTCATGCAGTGAATTTGTGTGAGTTGAAGTAGGCAGCTTTGAAGAAGCAGGACCATAGAGCCCATCTCTGTTCACTGGTCAACATAAAGATGTCACCTAGGAGGGCTACAGGAGTTCTGTCCGTCCTCTCTAAGCCCTGAGGCTCTGGAGCATCTTGCCCTAAGAGTCCTTCCTCTCTTCTCTTGGGTTTGAACTCAGGAACTCTCTTGTCCTTCAACTGTTTTTAGAGCAAGAGGAGAAACTCAGATTTCAGATAATTATGGCCTTTTCTTCTTATCATATGGGAAGAATCAGACATCATATCTTACTATCTTCCCCTTAAAGCTCTTCCTGGCTGAATATCATTGAATTAGATAAGAGGACAAATCCTCTACAATTGTGTGTTGGGACTCAACTGAGTGTGCTAAATAAAACCTTGATTATTTTTTTTTTTTTCCTTCAGAAGCTCATTATATGATAGCAAACTACATTATTATTGTTTTTTCCCTCAGAAGCTCATTATATGATAGCAAACTACACAGAAACTGAGACTCAGTGTGGAGAAGTTTGCAACCACGACATATCCAAGGCAAAAATGAAGCAACCCAAGCCACTAGCTAAATCTTCTAAAAGAGAGCACAGCTTCCTCCTCTTGTGGAGGATTAAACGGCTTCTCTAGCTTTTTTGGGCCAATTGCCACAAAAGCACCTCCTGGCTGGATCAGACTTTGGGTCTTGTCTTGGCACACGTACCAAACCAACCTACTCCTGTGCCTCCAAACACACAGATGTTCGAAGGAACCTGACTTCTGCTGAACTGCTTGAGCTCATCTCTAACAAACAGGTGCTGTGAGAACAAGAACAGTAATTGAGTTAATGTAGTGGAGAAACACAGTAAAGTGTTTTTTATCAGTCAGTTATATGATCCAGGCATATAATAAAGACAGAGTGTGACATAAAAGGCAGGAAACTGTCCCTGATAAGTATGAGCTAACCAATATTTGTTTAATAACTGGTATCTATTACATCATTTCCATTTACTGCAAAGCAACTTAATTTTTATTTAATAACTCTAGTAATTTGCCAATTTACATTTTTATAATATTTATTAGGATTATTTCCAATATGTAAAACATTGCTCCATTTAAACATATTCTTGTCATTATTTACAAATACTTTGTTCTCAACCTAATGGAAACTGATCTTTATCTATTTTAAAATTATAATGATTTTTAAATATATTGCAAATGTTGTTTCAACAGTATGTATGATGTTTTCTTTTTTTTTTTTGTTATTTTATACATGGTTTATTTTTTCTTGTTTTAATTTTGTTTAGTCAGTTTTAATATGCAAGTTTTATGGAATATTTCCATTGCAATTCATCTACTTTCCGTTAGTTCTAAGCCACAAATACCAAATGCGTAATCACTGCCATCTTTAAAACAAGAACAAAATGACCACTATAGAATAAAGCAAAAGGAAGAGGTGGGTATCCTCAGGTTATTTTAAAGAACTTTCCTTTGCATCTCCATTAAGAAAAATGTCAAACTGTTTAAGCCTCATAGTCACAAGATTATTTTCCAATAAAATAACTAACATTTATTTACTTTTACTACATTAGAGCATACAAATAGGGTTTCCGCTGCCTTTCTTCCTTTTTTTTTTTTCTTTACAAAGTCTAACACAACAAAAAGAATATTCCAGCACTAAGTGGTTTGCAATCCAATCAGACAAAACTACATTAGGGTGCTAAATTTTAAAATTCAGATCAAACCACTGTAGTATATTCCTACTCTGCAATCTGAAGGAAGAAGAAAAAATACAAAGGACAAACCTTCCCATCTCAACAATGACATTGTTTTCTTTAAATATTTTTCAACCTTCACTTTCAATTTTTCCAAATCAGGCTTCACATTTGCAATTCCAACATTAAGTATTACACCTGTGCAAACACATAGTAGAAAAATCACTGCTGGTTTGGGGAAGGGGGGAAAATACTGCTTATCTGGGATTTCACTGAAATGAAAATTAACAGTGAAGTTTTTCCAAGTAGGAGGTACAACTGGAAAATAACTCTTCATGCAATTTATTTTACTTATCTATTAGAAAAGCAGCAGTAAAATTCTGAAATTTAAAATGGTTTAAAAAGAAAATTACTCCACAATTACAGTAATTTAAAATAGTTTAAAAAGAAAATTACTCCACAATTACAGTGTCCAATATGTCTGTTTACAAAGAGAAGTATCTTAAATGTCCAGTTTTCCTTATTCTCCCAAAGCCTACTATGATACCTAAGACTTGGAGGAAAACATCATATTGGCCATATACAGGATTTCTGGTAATGTCAACAGGACCTGAGGATATCAGCATTGTACAAATTTTAATTATGGATAGAGTAAATCTTCTTAAACATATACTGGGTCTCTACGTGAACCTTATCATGCATGTAAGTATTTTTAAGTAAACAAGGTATTATGATTCGAATGGAGTGGTTATAGAGGGCTAGTATGGAGAGCAGCCCACCCAATGAGTGACACAGCAGAATAAAATAAGAATCCAGAGCAGTAGTAAGTCTCTCTAGTGTAGAAATACTGTGACTGTTACTAAAATAAAACATGATCAGTTTTACCATGGTGCAAAACATAAAAAGTTTTACCACTTACAAGGACTAAGTCGGGTGAGTTCTAGTGAAAAAGCAAAATAAAAATGCAGATCCATGAAGCTGATGTATTCAAATGAACAGTGAGAGGTTAAAAATGAGCATGCTAAATGGAACAAAAATAGTAACTGAGAAAAACATACAGAATCCCTAAGCAGATGCTAAGGAAGGCCTTTGAAGCAGTTAGTATAACTAAGTCTGAAACCAATAGGCTTATGCCTATTGAAGGACAAGGGTAATTGAAGGAAACAGTGATGAAGCAGGGAAGGAGACAGAAATAACCTCAACTGGGAAAAGATGATTCTATTAAAGTGGTCTTTATCCAACAACACATTCCTTGTGCTTTTATTTAAGACTGTCATATATCTTTCTCAAAAGACTCTCTCCATCTAATGAGTCCAAATCTACACTGGGAATTAAAGCTCCAAGCCACATATTACGTTAACCCCCCCACACATGGCATGTGTCGACAGCGCTCCGCTCACTTGTTCCTCTCACCTGTATGTATTCTCAAGTGGACCTTTAAGTGATGTGAAGTTCTGAAAGTTTTTCCACAATATGGGCAGTCTTTCATGGCAGAACCAAGGCTCCTGTCTCTCAGTAAAGCTGGCTGCTGGACTCCTACAGATCTCCCAGCTTCTTCTCCAATGTCTGCAACACAGAAATGTTCTCACATCACTTCAGCACATGTCAGGAGTTGTTCTCACTAAAACTGCTAACACAACACAAAGTTAAACATGTCAATACTACACCTGTCTATTTCATTCTTTAAATCTGACAGAATGCTGACAATTCACGTATTTTCTTGTTATTGTCTTAAATTATTTCATCTTTCCTATCATCATTTTAAGCAGCATATGGTACCTTTATATTGAACTGAATTATACAAGAAAAGAAACAGCTGTGTCAGCAGCTGGTTTGATTTCTTCTTTTGCTTAGTTCCTATTAATTTTTCGCCAAAAAGTTTTAGATTGCTGCTTTGTTGACTCTATTTAATTTATAAGAATTGTGAAAACCTGTATGCTTTTAGAAGGAAAAAGTTTGCATCAGTATATTAAAACCCCCCATAACAACAGAATTGCAGGGATGAGGGGGGTGGGGATGGGTGTCCAACAGGAGTGGTGATGTCCACACACAAAGCTTGTCAACTTCCTTCTGCAACATTTCAGCATTGGCGTCACGACACGGGACCTAGGGAATCACCTAATATCATGGGAAATGCCATGAAAAAATTGGTCAGGGGAGGGGGAATTCCCTCTCCCTCTCGCCCGCAGCTCCTGGGCTTTCTCCTTCAGTGTTCACAGCTACTCTTGTTCTTTGCATCGTAATACAGTAAGTGAGACTCCAGGACATCTCTTCTCCCTCCTGATATAAAGAAACAGATATTCCCAGCCATCTTGAGCGAGCTGCTATTACCCAAGCAGGCTATGAACAAAATAACTTACAAATGACTGACATAAAAAATGCAAAAATATAGGGCATTTTTAAAAAGTCACTATTCAAACCACACGAGACTCATCTATCATCTTGTACTTACAGGGTCATGCAATATCACATATATGTATCAATTCCCAATTTCACCAACATATACCCTGGCAAATGTTGAAATTCTGAACCAGATTTATGGTGCTGGCACAGCACAGAGGTGCAATACACATGGACACAGCATCACACCCCCACGCAAAAGCTGAGCTATCTGGGTTACATTGAGATGGGGAGCACATAGTTAAAATCTGCACGCAGAGTCTTGATTATTTCAAGCATAAACTACTGACTAAAAATGTTCTGTCTTTACCCATTTGATATGTAACTAAAGCTGTCAGGAAACATAGTACAGTTTACACAGCATTGCCTTTTAAATGGAAGTGATGGGACATAAGAAAGACTTAAACATTTGGCTCTAATAAAAACTATTCACGCAGTAGCAGAGACCCAAATACCACATTTCTGGAAAAGGTAACACTAACAGGCATTTAGTTATTTATTATAAAATGGTCCCTCTAAACCATCTCACTTAAAGCTGAAAGAATGGGATCATAGAGTGATTAAAAAATATATATATATAAAAAATGCTTAGCTTAGTCATGTATGTAATCAAGGTATTGCTAGTATTCAAAAGGCAAAATGATTTTTCACATCACATTCTTATTTAACATTTTCCGATTGTTCTTAGACTGCAGAGTTAAAGCACAATATTTAAGTTAGAAAGCTAGTAACTGTCATTTTGAATTATTCACAAGTATGTAAAGTAACATACTGCAGGAGTTTATTTTGTCCAGGAAAACATATATAGGTGCTAGGCGATAATTCCAATCTCCCTAAAGAGTTTAGTTTTTCCCCTTTTTTTCTCCTCCAAAGTTGTATATAACCAAGTCTTAAGCTGCTTCAGGAAAAAATGAATTCCTGAGTGCAAAAAGATTTTTCTGAAGTGCAAAATACAGAATGCATGATGATAAACTGCAGGATTTTATTTTGGTTTTCAATAAATACTATATGAGCATTATAGATAAATATATAGATAAAGCTAACAAGCCACTCAGGAGGAATTTGCCGAATAAGTCTACTAGTTATGTTTTGCTATATGTCACTCTAAATGATGGCCTGTTATCCATTTGCCTTTTATCTTTCTATCTAGAATATGTGTGGCCCAATAAAAAAGAATAAATTTGTAAGATAAACAGCTCGCTTTGCAGATTTAAGAGTCTAATTTTCACTTTACACAAAATTGAATTTTTTCAAGGCAGCGAGACGACTGAGTTTACTCTAGCACTAATCCCTCTGAAAAAGCAAACTGAAAACAACAATGAAGCAAAGAAAGATGTGGGTGGTCTGAAGAGTTTTCTTTTAGATTTAAGTAGACATACAGTAGATAGCTCCAAAGGCTTTGCTCCAACAGGGGCCTTACCTTGAAGAATTTTTCTTCCCACAGTGAAAGCATTCCTAAGACTTTAAAGCTGGGCTGAGGGGTTTTCTTTTGAATTCCTCTGCCTACAAAGCCCACCGAAGCGCTGGAGGCCATCGCTACCTGAATGAGCAGCTTTACATCTAAGTTCTTTTATTTCAAACAATGAAAAGATATGTTCAAGGCTGCCGACTCTCCCCATCAAATGCCACCCCAAGTTCTTACTAGGGCCCCATTTTGGCAGATCAGACCTATTTGTCAAGGCACTTAAGTTTAAAATGTGCTTAACTTTAAACGCATTTAAGTCTCACTGACTCTGCTACCAAGGGTTTTTTTTTTTATACTGAGTCTCTGAAAGCAATCTATGGAAAGTGAAGGGGGAAAAAGTGACACAGAAAAAGAAGAGATCAGCAAGGAAAAAGTTAAGAAGCAAACTGAATACAGACTATGCCAACATTACTGAATGTGAGGAATGAAAAATCTTCAGCTCCACCAATAATCCTGCATTCTACACCTCCCTTTCTCCTGCTATTGAGAACCCCTTCTTAAGTAGAAACTCAGCTCTGTTAAATTGTGCAAAACTGTAGCAATGTTTTACAGACCTGCAGAACTAGGATTAGCCCCAGCAAACTCATTTAATTTATGATTTACTTGGGATTTGAGCTATGGTTTTTGGGCTGCTCAATTCCGAGGATAAAAGATCAGGAAGGAAAGAGAACAGTTACTTATCTTACATCCATTGTGGTTCACTGAGTTATGTGGTCTACATGATGTGCACTCGATGCACGTGGGATTCGACTGCTTTTTTTCACTATCTGCTTCCATTACAGGCAGGTCTACGTCCTGAATGTCTTCCTGCCCATCCCTACCTTTCCTGATTCAAGTGCAGGAAATATCAGAACAGGGCATAAAATATTGCATAGATGCCCGTGCGAGATGTCAGGCTTCCGAGCCTTGTCTCTGAACTGACTTTCACGGAGCTTTCCTTTCACTTTGAAAGCATCTGTTCACGGCAAAAGTCATGGACAGAAGTGCAAAAAGCAACACTCGGTTCTGTATATGAAACCAGTCCTTGTGCCAGTGTAAGGAGAAGGCAACAGCTGTGAGATCTCCAGCTGCCTCATACTCTGTACCTGCTGGGCAGATACTGCTCCACGGCACAGGACTCGGAGGAATTCAGCCATGAAGCAGCTCCTGGGGTGGCATGACAGGGACACCTCTTGTGTACCGTGCCTTGTAACTGACTGTGCGCCTGTTCTCATGGGACAAACGCAAGGAAAGAGAGTTCACTTTATCAGAAGGTGGCAATTAGCCACATAACTGAAGAGCCAAATGTATTTGCTCCACAGACCGAAATTAAAATTAAGCAATCCATAAGATCAGTATTTGAATGACTAGCCCGTCTTCAGACGGGCGCCCACTTCTCAGGAGAGGAGGGACAAAACCCCACCACTCTCACCTATCATGGAGATGACCCATGTAGTGCTGCAGGTTCCTTTCACTTCCCTGCGGTACTTGAAAAGGAAATTTCCACAGAGCCAGGTAATCCCAATAAACAGTTTTGAGCTGGGAGCACTTTAACAGTAGCAGGTTAAAAGAAAGTGTGAAACACAGTGAATCCTTTTTTACAGCAGGTATCTTACTAGGTATGAGAAATGATCTACCCAGAAATGAGCCGCTGCCATGGCTGGCAGTGCCCTCAGCACATGGACAGAGATGCTACAGAGGCACAATGCCAAATTCAGTGGGTATTTCCAGAAAAGAGAAGACAGACTTAGGTGGATAGAGAATCTGTGTACTCAAAGCAGAAGCTATCTGGGCAGTCATAGGAAGAGCAAAAGAAAAATAATTATTTGAAATTTCCATATATGTTCCGTAGGACTGGTCTACCTCTCTGGGATGTGCCTATCAACATGATTAGAAAAGCATTGATTGCTTTTGTAAAAACAAACCTGTTTTCAGTTGGTTAGGTACCAGCACTGACCTCAGTCATGTCAGCAGCCAAATTTTCAAAGGCACATCTACATACACATCCCCTAAATTTTACAGGAGTATTTATTTGCCGCCTGTATGTGAAAGTGCAGGGATTCACAAAGAGGTGCTTTCATGTTCGAAGGAGCTAAATTGCAGTCCTCATTGCAGGCTAAATTATCAATGAAGTCAGTTGGAATTTATCGACACAAAGATTGCCAAATTAGCCAAAACCAGGCAATCACATGGAAAAGGTAATCAACTCACAAAATAGGAAATCACGCTTAAAAGTACGTGTTTGTTCTTGCACATTTTTCAGACATTACTAAAGAACCCTTAGAAAATGTGGCCAGAAGCCTTTAAAGAGGCACATAATCCCAGATTTTCATATATTTCTGAAATTCAAAATATTTGCAGTTCTTTAGAGCTGCCTGTGAAAGTCAATGGTGCAATGAGAAGCGGTAGTGGCCGCGGTTATTTTTTGATCAGCTATAAACCACCCAGATCAGCCCATCTCGTGGCAGCAGAAATTATATTCTGAATCTCCTGTCAAGAAGGGAGGTAGAAGATCTTCACTGTGTTAATCCTGTCACTGCTGCCACCGGGCAAGTGTGCCTGGATTCGACCACCTCTGGGAAGCAGTACAGCATACACAAAGTTTCTGGGAAAGCATGCTTACCTTTCTTGCCTATTCCTTAGAGAAAGCTTTAATAATACTGAAAATAGCGGCAAACGGGAATATGGTTAGGGATACAATTAACCATATTTTTCTAGCTACCTGAAGTAGCTTCAATTAGCATGCACCGATGTAAATGAGAACAGAATCTGGCCCAGCGCTCGTAATTTGAAATTAGAATCCTATTAGCAGATGTCACTACACTTTTTTTGCTAGTGAAGTTCATGGCTTAAAATGAAAAAGTCTAACACTACTAAACATTGCAGTTATATTTTAGGCCTCCGGAAAGAGTTACTAATGTCTTAGGTCAGGAACAACTTGCTGTCTCTATTGTTTCATCAAGGATTTAGGTTTTATAATGACCATATATGGGAATCTTAAACTGTTAGGCATTAATATGGATTGGCAGAGAATTTGTTTAAACAGAGAGCTATTTTAGAAGAGAATTGGAAAGGAGGCCTACTAGTGAGAAAGCAGCATTCACATTGTTTGTATTATTAGAAATAAAGATTATACCAAAGGTTCCATTGGTAAATAAAAAGATACCGCTTCTGACATCAGCCTTCCCACTTAGCCCTCCGAACCACACAGGCAAACAAAAGGCACAAACCGCTAGACTGTATTTTAAATTTAAATCTGCCAATGATTAGTGCATTGGAAAATTTAAATTTAAAATACAATCAAAATTAAATTGAAGTTAAAATGCTCACAACCTTTTATATGATGTAAGACCTTTAGATGTGGGCAAACGGCAGTCATAGGCAATCCCTCGGGCTCCAGGGGACCACTCTCAGAGTTACTTCAAGCACAAGGGAGCCAAAATATTCTAAAGGATGTTTTAGTAACTGGTAGGCTGGTGACCTGGGGGCAGCACACAGACCTTAAGCCCATGTTTGGAGCACAGGACACACTTGAAGATTGGTGGATTTCACACCTCACGGGTGCAAAACACTTTGCACGACAACACTGCGTGTACGCAAATGTCGGTTATATCTTAATGGTTTTCACTGTGGTACATTCCCAGAAACATGCAAGAGACTGTATATACAGCACAAAGAGACATCAATAGACACTTAACCAAAATTTGAGCTTTTGTTTATCACAAAATGCTTCTTATCCTCTTTTTTTCATTTTAATCAAATTCCCCACAGAGTTTTTGTTTTGGAGTTCTTAGCAATCTTACTTTTCAAATTGTTCTAAATCTTTAAAACCTTTTAAGATAATCAAAGTTCAAACACAGTTTCTGAGTACATCATTTTAGCTGCCTGATTTGTTTGAAGAATTGTGTGACCAAAAGACAGAAAATTAAATGTCATACTTAAAAAACGGGGTTGGTTACTTGCTGTTAACTTACACAGCTCACTTTGGACTGAAATTTAAGCATATTTAAAAAAAAATGTTTTTTGAATGTTTTTTTGCATGAGGCCTTTTTAACTGTATCTCTTAAAAACAACAACAAAAAAAAGAAGATATCTTAAGCACCTTACAATATCCCTCATTTAACAGTTGGCAGAAGGAAACTCCCAGATGAACATTGGCCTGTGTCTTTCTCTTTAACCAGCTGAGTGATCCAAGCTTTTAATAAAGCTGTTCCAATTATTGTAAAAGTCATCTAGTACCTTATAGCCACAAATATTGACAGTTTATTGCACAACGCATTCATGACATTTGAAGGTCACATCATACATAATACATACACTTTTATAAAAGTGTCTGGAACAAAGAGATACATGATCAGCAATTACATCTTACCATTTGAGGGTATGATTTTATACTTATTTAAAACAGAATACTATATGAAATGCAAATTGTTAATAAACCACAAAATAGTTCATTTTCTGTATTTATTGTTTTATTAATCAGTGATACTGAATTCCCTTGTACAAAATCAACAGAATGTTGTCCATACCCCAAGAAGATCACAGTTAAATATCATTATCCTGCAAACCATCACACATCTTCTTAGCTCAGCGTGAGAAGAAAGTAAGATTAAAACTTTCATCTTGCTACCGTATAGCTGTCCAGCCCTACTGAATTCAATGAAACTGCAACACTTAGATGTGAATCAGGACCTTAGTATATTATTGAAATATTAGTTTTGATAAAACTGAAGCAAAATGAAATGGAACAGTGATGAACAATTTTTTGAAATATATAAACATGCAGGCATATCAAACTTCTTCATCCTCTTCCAATGCTCCTGACTTTTGAGGCCATTCTAAAATCACATGCATGTGCACAAATGGTATAATTAAAAGGTGTAAGTTGCAATTTATGCAGTCAGACCCTTGCACAGTCCTTCAATGGATTTTAACATCCATCACAAATACACAAAGCATGGCCATGAGAGTGCCTGCCTTTGGTTAAATAGTCTTCATTTTTATAGCATCACCACTAGGTCCTGGAACTTCCACCTATCTAATGGAAGTTGAGCTTGCAGCAAATGACCACGGATAACTACACCTCTAACACATTTTTTGCTGTTTTGTTTCAAAATCCTGCTTATTTCCTAAGCCCTTCACATGCAAGACACTTCCACCATCCAACTCCTTCACCGCCTTTTCAGTTCTGCTACTCCAAAATCATGGCTTAGAAATCCCACTTCCCTAGTTTGACTGCATTGATCAAAGCACTTCTGATCCCAAAGCACTGAGTTTGCCAGATGATGTTCATGAAATTCCATTAGACTTGTATAATCTTTCCACAGGAAAAGGGGATGCTTTAGAGGAGGATGTACTTTGTCATTTATCAATGATGAAAGATGGATCTGTTTGCTATCCTGAACGTAACACTAGTTACTCTCAGTGATGGGCTTCTGCTTGTTCTTGCTTTCTTCAGAAGTGCACGTCTGAGCTGCCAGAACACCTTATTGTGCTTCTCTGTACAGAACACATATCTTCACAAGCAAAGCAGATACTTACTCTTTGGATCTGCTATACTGGGCTTCAATATGTACTCATGGATCTTTCCTTGGTATTTTGCCAAAGTTGTCATCTATGCTCAAAATTTACTCTGTTGTTCATTTATACATCTGATAGCAATGTCAGCTCCCAAACCTTCCACACAACATACTTTCCATGGTTTTCACCTCCTTTTCTTAAAACAAGCTTAGAATATTCTGGATTTTTACCAAATGTTCATGCCAACAGCAGTCTGTGATTCCTCATGTAAGCCAGTCTCACTAGTTTTCTTACCCAAACCCTTGACTCACCCGTGTTAGCTTTGATCCTGTCACCTCCATTTTAAATTGGCACTTGGTTACTGACCAGAGAAGACAAGGTCTTTCCACACTTCATACAGACTGTTTACTGCTTTTGAGAAAATTCCAGTGGGGAATCTAAGCAGAGAAGCTATCCAACTGGACGATCTTTTGGATTTGTATGTGTTATTTGTAGGCAGGTGTTCAGGTACCAGATGGCCTTAAAGCCCGTACTACTCAGGTTATAGCAGCTTCTACAGGCTGTCTGCATCATATTCCCATCTCTGAGATTTGCAGAGTGGCTACATGGAGCTTGATAAACACTTTTACCTAGCATTGCTCTCCTGATGCCAAGGCTAGATCAGATATCCAATTTGGGAGAGTTGCCTTACAGTCCCTCTTTAATTAAGTACTCCTGATCTCCTACTCCTGGGATGGATTGCTACTGCTGATTAAGCTCCAGAAGTAAGGATCTGTGGAGGCAATTTCATGAGGGAGAAAATGAAGTTGCTAGCTAATCAACTAAAATAACCACTAACTGGACTTCTGTGAATGAACGTATCACCTTATTCCTGCTTCCATACTTACCCTGCTTCTTCCACATTAGCATCTCTACATACCTATAGACCAAACTGGCATGGTGTACTTCATTATGAGCTTTATCTTGTTCCTAACCTATGTGTGGGACAAACAGAACCATTCAGTACAGTGTACAGGATACACCATAAAGAAAATCCAAGATGGTGTCAGTAAACTGTAGGAAAGACGGTGAACCTGGGTGGAATAGAGTAGCACTGAACCTACGTTCTCTGGGCTCTTTCCATGTGCCCAACAATGCAGAGTCTGTGAGATTTTAAAAGGCACTTATTAACACCCAACTCCACATCGTTTTCAAAATCCATTAATATCTTTTAAAATCTTTTGAGTAGTTGAATGGAAATATTTAATAACTGCACTGGCCAAGTTTCACCCCGAGTTGCTGGGCTTAAACAAATCCAAAAACCAAACAAATCATTTTTTCAAGTCAGAACCACAGACTTGCCTACATTATAAGTAGCTCTCAGGTCATCAGGTAACACTGGAGAAGTTTTTGCATGCTATTGATTAAGAAAACTCCTTTTTATTATTATTAGTATTGTATCATAGGGTTGCAAAATCAGCATAGGTCATCAGATTTTATAAAAATTCATTCTAATAAAGAAAAATGTAAATTATTTTAAATGTCACAGAAACATCTTTTTGTAGCTGCCAGTAAGAAAGAAACAAACAATAGAAGCAGTCACTTAAAAACAACTGTATAGGTAGCTAAATTACTGATTTCCCCCTTAACAGAATGAGAAAGAATTAAAGACCATCATTCCATTTACAGATTACTGATTACAGAGGTGCTGACAGAGTCTCCAAAGAGTGAATAATGTCATGGTGTGTGTTACACCATTTGGACAATGATAGTATAGACTTTTCTGCTATCTGTATTTTCTTACTTTTTACTTTCCAGTGCTGCCTTCAAACTAAATGACTGCTTTGAGCTAATACAAATAGCTCTGTAAATAATTTTTCTCTCGTTTAACTTCTTTGGTACGTGCCACTTAAGTATAATTTCCAACTTATTTCCCTATTTCACAAAAAGTGAGTTGTACTTGAAGAAATACTTCTTAAGCAACTCTCAACTGCTGCATCTATTTTACTAGCAGCCTTTTCCTATTAAAAAATACGTTATTTACATTAATTTCTCCATAACAGAAAAATATTGATTTAATTAATTACTTCTACTCTAAAGAAAGGATTCTTTAACTGTTTGGGTGGGTTTTTTTCTTCTCATTGGTTTAACAGTGTATTGTGGGCATACTGAGAACACCGTGTCTTTAAACATGATATTGTATGAATGGGCTCATTAATTTTTTTGTACGAATGATGTATCTCAAAAAGTACATACTATGACAATCTGTATCCATGTTTTGTAAAATAGCCTTAAAACACACCAATAGCATGCTATTTGTGGCCTACAAAAATATGAAATGCTACCTATGGAGCCGATATATCAATAATCTAGTTTCCCTTTTCTACTACAAAATCTAGAATTTTTCATCCCAACTATCCTGGTAAAAAAGGAGAAAAAACACTATTTTGAAGGCTCTCTTCTGCTTTAGCTGAGCTTGTGGCAATAACTGGTTTAGGCATAGGCTTCAGTATGCTGGAATGATCCTGAAACTAATTTTGCATGTGTTGGAGTTGGACTCTGGCCATGCACGTCAGTATGCTGGAACAGAGTTATCTAAATCCTGAGCCTTATTTTACATGTGCTGGTGTTGGACTGTGGCCCTGCAATCTTTTAGGTCTCCATCTGTAGCTATCAAAGCCAGGGTGTGCCCAGCCACTCGCTACTGCTCACTGCTTTCCTTCCACAGGAAAACTACAGGCTCACAACCACCCTCCCGCACATTGGTGTGACCCTGAGATCTTCAGAGTCCTGGCAGGTCTTGTCAACCTTCCTCTAAAGCCTCTTGGCTGCCATGGCCGGCCTTTTGCAGCGCATCACACTTCTTATATCACTATAATCCCAGATAGTTATCAAGTTCCACATCAGTGATGAGAAATATCAACATCTCGGACAGATGTTCCCTCAGATTGAGTGAGTTAATTCCCCTTTCAATACTAGGTAAAACAACTCACTAATTTTTGAGCAAGCTATGGAGACCACAGCTCCCAGACTGACAGAAGGCCTCTCCGAGTTTCCCAGCCTGCCAGAGCTTCCCCTGCCACCATCAGCCAAAGTGATTTGAAGTCCAGACAGCCTAGTCAGAAATAACTAGTTGTTTTCTTCTGGGGAAGGGGATAAGAAAAGACCAGGCACTCAGAAGCCACATTCCTCCAAAAATGTCATAAAGGCTGGCTGGGCACAAATCTGGACCATCACCACAGAGGCAGCAATGGGGACTGCACAATGGAACCTGGAGGATCTCACAGCACAGTGAAAAGCTTTTGCAAGGTTCCTCCCGCTTGTTTACAGTTCCTCCACATTAATCCACCAGAAAAATACATATTTTAACCCCCTAGTAGCTTCTGTAAGACTAGGAGATAATCTGAATCAAATTATTTGCTAGCATTTTTCTTTACCTGAAATGAATGACATTTTTTCTCTATGGAGCCTACCAAACTGAGGAAACAACTTCCCACCAAGGTCAAAATTAGACATTTGAATGAAGATCAGGCATTCTTCTGTGACTGGTCAGACACAAGTTAGCTGCCTCAGAGACAGAGGAAGACTTATTTTAGAAGAAAGAGGGTTGTTCCATCTCTTAACTTATTAGCAATGCACTTTCTTCAAACTCCAGTGGTAAAACAAATTCAAAACCCAGGTAGTCTGCATGCACGGAAGCACCTTTTGTTTAATAAATAATTCAACCAGGTATTCCTTTTTAATTTAAAAACGGTCTGACTGAACAGTCAACAGAGTGAACTAAAGTTGGCAAAACACAGTGTTGAAAAATTAAAAAGTGTATTCAAGGCCGTATTCATTTGCTTCACTTCTCACATACTGGAGAGACAGGCTGCACTGAAGTTCTAACTTTTTTCTTTTTCTTTTAAATTATACACATGCAGTCACATGATGCTCACTTGATTTTGAAAGCTGCCTTGCCCTGGAATTAGTCTGTCTCTCTGTTACCAGCTCAGCAGCCACTGCTCCTCTAACCTCATGAACATCATGAGAAATTCAGCCAAAATGTCCTCACGAGCTCCTCTGCCATGCCTGTAAGGGCCAGACTTAACTACTGACCATCTTGGAGAACAGAAATACTGTAAAACATTCTGGAAATACTCAGACCATCATCTGAATGATGCTACCATATATTACTAAGTGTATGGTAAGGAACAGGAAACACATCTGGTGGGAAAAATCTGCACATAATGATGCAATGAATTCAGTTCCATCCCAAGACTGAATTTGTAACACACTATTGCAAACTCATACAAATAACTGGAATCAATTGAGTGCATTTGCTACTGACGGATCCTCTTGAAAACAGTCAAAAGCATATAGGACTATCTTAAGTATGAATTCACAGGCTTAGTTTCTGTGAAACAAAATTCTTAGCAGTAAGCAGCTGAGGATAAGAATGAAAAAGACAAAGAAGAATCAATTCTTACATTTAGCCTTCTGCACCACAATGATTAAAAGAATTTCTCGAGTCTTGGAGCAGACAGCAAGGAAGACGTAATGCTGTGGTGAAACCTCCTTATTTCAGATTCCTGGAGATCTACCCATTCCCCCAGACATCCCTGAGCAGCATCAGGTACTTAATACCTTCCTAACAAAGCACAACCTCTTGGACTCTGCTCTGCTGAGCACTTGATTCCCATCAGTGTGAGCGGCTTTACAATGTTTTGCTCCCTTTCTGATCGGCATCTCCTGAACCCATGACCACTCTGTAACCACCATGCAACATCTACCAACACGAAATTACCAGCTTGATGATGCTCACGTGACATTAAATGCTGACAGAAGGAAATCTTATCTCAGAAAGGTAAGATACGCAGGAAATAAGATCTTTGCAGGGAAGGAGAATAGGGGAAACCTAACCCTTAGAAAGTAACACCAACTTTAAAGAAAACGACACATCAATAACTTAGTTTTCAAAGTGGACATACTTTAAATAAGCCATCTTCTTAATGGCACAGGATGACAGACATGAGTCACATTTGGAATAGACAGAAGTTTCACAAGTACATCTTGAATAATTCCACAGTACATGGAGGAAGACCAGATTTTCACCAAATTTTCACTATTCTGAACAATACTAAAATTACCAGCATATATAGGATGAAAACACTAACCAGACCGGATAAACATTTTGTACAGATAGGAAACTTTCAACACCTTACTCTGTTGTGTCAGAACAGCCCATGAATTATATGTACAGAATAAATCTCCGAATCTGACAAAATCTGAACAAACGCATCAGGATAACTGTAGAGATTGTTTAGACACAAACTCCTACCCTGTAAGTCAGAGAGTCTTAAGATTCTAATTTTGGCCAACTACTAGCTTACGTTAAGACACTATGCAATAAGTACCATCTCAGTGAACAGACTAATTTAAACTCTGACAATGCAGGCTACCACATTTGTGCAGACACATGTTTCCATGCCTTTTCAGGATGGTACTAGTGGGAGCCACTCCAATGGCCTGGCAAGCCCATGCAGAATTTGGTACACGACAAACTGGGCTTGCAACTGATTACATTTGAAAGCTGTCTATGGTGGAACTGGCCAACCTAACAAAGTCATGTATGGGGTTGAGAAAAGGTGAACAGCAGTATAAACTGGTCAAATGAAACTGAACTAATCTCAATGATTTTACTAGTCCTTGTTCTTTCCTGGCTACAGATTTTGTGATATCTCACTACAGATATGTGCCCAGTCACCAGGGTCATATGTATTTTTTTCAAAAAAGGGATCCTGTTGACTGCTGGGCAGTGGAGCCTGCTGATACACACTAAAATATCTTAATAAAGGGTGGACAACCAAAACCTGCCACTGCTTAACAGTCAGTAACTCCATACTGCTATCATACCAAGGTTTCTCATTAAACTGCAGGAAAGTAGTGTTGCATATTTAAAATAAACAAAGTTGGGAAGATGCAACCAAGAAAGGGCAGCTCAGATACCAGACAGGGTGTCAATGAGTGCTGTAGATCAGTGGAACTGCATTCCAGAAAAGAACTGCTGGATAGACCATCACCTGCAGCACTGCTCCAGTGAGTGCTGCTCACCAGACAACAACCTACTTCCTTCTCTGTATTCTAGGGTTCTTTTCAATTAATATTTGTTTTAGTTATGTTGAATCCCTGTTCATCTTCTAAGATATTATTTGATTATTTTTTTTTAAAGAAATTCCTTTCTTCTTGGATATGCTTTCACCACAGTATTTTTGAAGTATGAGAGTAAACACACAGTCCCTATGATGGCAATTTCCATTCATAGTTTGACAACTAAATGTTGCGATGTTACTTGAAACTCCTGCCTCTTATCTTTCAATTTTTCTTTAGGGAAAAACAGCACAGAAACATATCCTGTCATCTATTTGAAAAGATGCAGATACAATCCACCTATGATGATTGCAACTTTTGGAATTAAGACTGTGATCCAGAACAGCAGTACGATCTACATTTTAACCACAGCTATTACAACAAATGAAATCAAACATTCTCCACACATTTACCTTTATCCTGATAATGCTTTGCAAGGCTTCTGGCTGGGAATGCTTTACATCGGCAACCATTATTGAAAATATTCCCTTAAAAATATGCATCCCAAAACCATAGTCAAAGGAGAACTACAGAGAGGAGACGGTACACATCCAGATCTTTCTTTGCTTTTTATCTATGGTGCAGAAGCTGCTAGCCACCAAATGTCATAAATATCTGAGGGTCTTCTGATGGCAGACAACCAGCAGCATAAGATCAGTTAGTAGTAGCTGACTGTCAGCATCACAGGCAAATGCATGGCCTCTGGCATCACCAGGGACTTTGGCTGGTAGAGTTATCTGAGGGAGCAGTGGCAAAACAATCTTTCCCACCAGGACAGGGTGTACTGGGGAGGTGGCTGAGGCACTGGGACAGCACAGGAACCATCATGCTGGATTCCTCCAAAGCACAGGAACCATCATGCTGGATTCCTCCAAGGAACCAACCCCTTCGCATCCTCCTATGGGCAGTACCGTACTTCACCAGCAGTTTTAGCAATTTCAGTCTATCTTTCTGCACTCTAACACACGCAAAGGCACCAAAGCTTGCTTTCAAAACAGATTTTAACTAATTTGGACTGCCAGGCCACTCCCTAGGCAAAAGCAGAAGTTCTGCAGAAGTTTAATAAAGAATTCTCTTACCCAACAAATTTGCTTCATTGATACATTGTAACATTGTTGCTTTGTAACATAGTAACATTGTTACTACTCTAACTACTGGTTATTAGGGTCAACCCTGCACCCTGCTCACACTGAGGGAAGGAAATCTCTAAGGGTAATACTTTTGCTTGAAGTTGAAGAGCACTCCTCGAAAATGTTTTTCTGGATTTTCCCTCTACTACTTGACCTAGAACTTCATTGTTGTAGCAAAAAACTTCCACCCAGGTTAAACAGGTTTTTTAAAATCCCATTGTGCGTAGTTTGGGAACGGAACTGCTTCAGGTTGCACTAAAACCCCTTCTCATGGAACTCATGCACCAAACCAGACCTTCTCATGTATTTTTTCAATGTATATTTGCACCCTTCATTTCTTAATTACAATATTTTCTCCAGGTAACATCAGGCCACTGTCCCTTTGAGTATCTGCCACCAATGGAGGTTTAGTGCAGAGTTAAAATGTGGAGCAAACCACCATGAAACAAGACAGAGCCCAAAACCTACTCATCCCTCCAGAAGTGTCAAAACAAAAATATTCCTCATAGAGACAGGTTTAAACATTCAGAAACAGGGAGACACCTCAGTATTGGCAGGAACAGGTAAGCTGTAAATATTTTTAGAGATTTTTCTTTTGAATGGCAAATCAACCAAATACAATACAAAATAAAAAATCAATTATCAGTCCTAATTAAAGACAAACATGTTTCTTCCCATCCGACTGAACTCTCAGAAACTTTTTGGGCATTTGCAGTCTCGGTGACACCACTCTAAACAACAAATTTTAAAGTTCAGAATCTACATTTTGTGACAATCCAAGTCTTGTCCAAATCTCTGCCAATTTCTTCTAAAACTGGCCTCACTAGATCACACCCAAATCATATGCTAAAGAGCAGCAACAATTAATTGTTTCCTCCATGGCTATACTGGCATAGTAGACACTGTACTGCATGATGGACTGTGCATTTCTTTAGGAGCTATATGTTTCCAATTTAAATGTGATTAGGATTCAAAAATGCAAATACAATTATCTTCATTCTTGGAAACATTCTTTTATTGCTGGACTTTTACTACATTTTGATGGAACCAACCCCTTCGCATCCTCCTATGGGCAGTACCGTACTTCACCAGCAGTTTTAGCAATTTCAGTCTATCTTTCTGCACTCTAACACACGCAAAGGCACCAAAGCTTGCTTTCAAAACAGATTTTAACTAATTTGGACTGCCAGGCCACTCCCTAGGCAAAAGCAGAAGTTCTGCAGAAGTTTAATAAAGAATTCTCTTACCCAACAAATTTGCTTCATTGATACATTGTAACATTGTTGCTTTGTAACATAGTAACATTGTTACTACTCTAACTACTGGTTATTAGGGTCAACCCTGCACCCTGCTCACACTGAGGGAAGGAAATCTCTAAGGGTAATACTTTTGCTTGAAGTTGAAGAGCACTCCTCGAAAATGTTTTTCTGGATTTTCCCTCTACTACTTGACCTAGAACTTCATTGTTGTAGCAAAAAACTTCCACCCAGGTTAAACAGGTTTTTTAAAATCCCATTGTGCGTAGTTTGGGAACGGAACTGCTTCAGGTTGCACTAAAACCCCTTCTCATGGAACTCATGCACCAAACCAGACCTTCTCATGTATTTTTTCAATGTATATTTGCACCCTTCATTTCTTAATTACAATATTTTCTCCAGGTAACATCAGGCCACTGTCCCTTTGAGTATCTGCCACCAATGGAGGTTTAGTGCAGAGTTAAAATGTGGAGCAAACCACCATGAAACAAGACAGAGCCCAAAACCTACTCATCCCTCCAGAAGTGTCAAAACAAAAATATTCCTCATAGAGACAGGTTTAAACATTCAGAAACAGGGAGACACCTCAGTATTGGCAGGAACAGGTAAGCTGTAAATATTTTTAGAGATTTTTCTTTTGAATGGCAAATCAACCAAATACAATACAAAATAAAAAATCAATTATCAGTCCTAATTAAAGACAAACATGTTTCTTCCCATCCGACTGAACTCTCAGAAACTTTTTGGGCATTTGCAGTCTCGGTGACACCACTCTAAACAACAAATTTTAAAGTTCAGAATCTACATTTTGTGACAATCCAAGTCTTGTCCAAATCTCTGCCAATTTCTTCTAAAACTGGCCTCACTAGATCACACCCAAATCATATGCTAAAGAGCAG
>NW_015090842.1:12804442-12874442 GCF_001431845.1 Calidris pugnax
ACAACTTCAAATCCAAACTTGAATATAGACTCTTTCATTGAGCTCTTTAATCAAATTCATTTGTAAATTAAGCTACAAACAACCTGTCAAAACCCACTAAGAAACCCAAACAAAACTCTTTTGGACTACATACTTTACATCACCATGCAGTATAGCACATCAGGTCTCAGATCTACACTGATCTTCTCTCCGGTGTTCTGCAAGACTGTTGGATGCAAACATTGTGTTTCAATGGCCTACATCAAACACAGTTTCCTGTTCACATACCAGGATGGAAATATTAACGTAAGAATGCCAAAACATCTAGCCAAAAATGGCTCTTCTGCAACCACCAAGCTAATGGCCATCTTGCTGATTTTCATTATGTACCCCTTATGAGCTTTACAGCCCCTTCAACCCCAGGTATATTCCCTGTATGGGGAAAAAATGGCATTTATCTTATCAGTCATCTATCTCACACCACAAAAACATTTACTTCCAATGACATGCATATTTGTCAGTATTTAAAATATAAAGCAATCTACTAACAAACCCATTAAGAAAAAAAACTATGTAGTTAAATAGCACTTAAGTTGCAACAAAAATTTTTTTGGAGTATAAATCATAGCTGAGCTGAAGCCCTGAAGCCCTGATCTTTAGCAATAAAGAACAAGTCCAAGATTAATTGCCAAATCGGTTCTTTCTCTTGCAGGGTTGTTGGGAGTGTAACTTCTTGCAGACACGTTCAGGAAGAGCAAAAAACCATAGCTCATTGGCAACCTGGGCCACTGGACACAGAAAATCCTTCTAGTATTTCAAAGTCACTACCTCATCTCCACCCACTTGTCATTTCAAAGCTTTCTTAAGCTCAGAAACTCAACACCAGCCCATTTCTCAGCATAAGACCAGAATGGGAAGGGAGCAAAGTCTTCCATCTCTGATACTGTGAACCGGCGGATGGTTTTCATGGGCCAGCCACAACCCAGCACAGTGTTTAAGCTGTATTTTTGCTTAGAGCTCAGCGAAACCAGGATTTGGTTTTGGGAAACTTATGTGCTTCATGAGTTGTGAAAGAGTCCCTGGGTTAAACGCAGTGGGGTTTTCAGAACACAGAACTAACATGTGGAAATTCGGGACTCTTTGGGGAAACATGTACAAGGCATGCCTCACTAATAACACACTATGAAAAAAGGCAAAATGTTCCTCTGTGCCAGTAACGCTGTCTTCTCAGTTTGGCCTTTTAATGCTGATGTCAATAGTAACCCCATCCAATTTTAAAAGTAGAATATGTTTCAGTAATTTTTACTGCAATTCTCTACTATATTTTATAGCAATAATGCTGTTACAGCTATGATGATCTAAGGACATAAGCACAGCAGAATTTGCAAGAATAACAGCTTATATTAAAAATTAACTGATATTAAAACAGCTAACATAACCTGAAAAAGCAGGAATGCTTTTCAGGCACAAATTCTTTTTCAGGAGGACAGCAAGCAACAAACCTCAAGCTCAATTACTGAAGTTAAACTAAAAGCAATTGTTCTTGGTCTAGACTTATCTCAAATTTAATAGTGTTGGTTGTTTTGGTTTTTTTTTTTTGTTTTAGGAAACAACTTTAATGTTTATTTTTAGGAAAAAAAAAATAATTTTTGAGAAATAAATTATTCGTTTACTTTTCAAGATATCCATTATAGCAAACACAGAAGCACTGACCTCAATGTACCTGTAAAGTAATTCTGCCACGGACAGCACTGTTCTACTGTGGTGAAGGACAGACCTGTAAACCAACACAAATCTGTCCTGCACCTTATACATGCTGTGATAAAATGCAAGTTTATTATAAAGGTCACTGTCAGAGGCTAATCATTTTCTTTGTGGGAATCTAACCATTTGCCACTGATGACTCAAACCCCCAAAGTCATCTTTTAAAAACTCCTAACCAGGCATTTCTAAAGAAATATATTTTTGTGTGACACATATTCCAGTGCTGGAGGTTAAAGTTAGTACCTGAAGCAAATGGAGAATTTTGCTAAGTACAGATAGTATTACATTAGTAGTATTTCCATCAATTTCTGGACAGCTGGATGCAAGGATATTTTCTACCAAATTCTGTAATTCATAACTAAATAAAAATCCCCTTAATTTAAAAGAAGAGTACATTAGAATCGGTTTAGGTCAGTAAAATTAAAAAGCTTAACTTTCCTTATCCAGAGGCCAAAAAGAACTCTGAAAGGTTTGCATACACCAACCTTTTGCTAACTGTTCACAATAAAAAAAATAAATGTACAAAACTTAGTATTATCCCCAGTATGAATTTACTGTTAATTGACGTTTAGATAACTGATGATAAAGTGTGAACTACTTCCGCTGCCACAAACTTGGAGAATACTATTTGGATGCAGTTTGAAATGGAAATCATCAACTATCCTGTTTAAATATTAAAAACCAGAGGGGTGGGGCTCGGCTCAGTTTCACGAAGCTCAGTGCACCACAAACCACTGCACCACCACCATTTAGCTCCTGTGCACAAATGTTTATCCACAGATCTCAATGCATTCAACAAAGAAAGCTCATCTGTATTTTAGAATGGCAGAAACTGGAGCATATAAAGACAAACTTACTTGCCTAGGCTTACAGAAAAGTTTGTGGAAGAAAGAAGCTTATTTCAATTTACTCCCAATCCTATCCCATCCCTGGGACATCAACAACATCCTTGAAGCAGCCTAGAATAAACCTAAATATTTAAAGCCATATACGTTCAACTCATTTCAACACAGATGACCCGACAGACTAAAGGACAGACATCACAGGTAGAAGCTATCACATAAATCAATACTAGTGTGTCACTCCATACAGAGATAGTTATAAGAAATGCACATTGCAAGACACCTCCAAAGTTACACTGAATAAAATATTTATAATTGCAGAGTGGACTTGACACAAATAAACATCGTATTAAAAAACAACAACAATACAGCCCATATTCACAGTCTGTTGTTCAGGTACAAACTGATGGATTTCTGTAGGACCTTATTTTCTAAGCTGTCCATTTGCTTGCTTTTATCATGTATAGCTCTTTGTTCCCAAACACTTCTCAAGGAACCTTTATTGCAGCAATTCCCAGTGCTGGGAAGCTCCATCCATTGCCAATGGCCTCCTGCCTTGTTCAAGAAGAGCCCCACAAAACTGCTGTTGCATCACAGAACAAGACATTTACAACTGTTTCACTGCAAGTCCTGGAAAACAGGAATCCTTAACATAAATTCAGAGAGACCCTTAAAATGTAGAAACTACTATGTGGGACAAGTTCAATCTATCAAAAGAGGAAAGGTTTTCAGATCCTAAATTTGGGTTGGGACCACAGAAGCTTTTGAGTCCATCTTCAGATAAACTTCACAAAGGGTTTAACATTTATCATATAAATTCAAAAACTTTTATCTTAATAGAATGCAGATGTTGTGGCAGGTATGTTAACACAGGCACAGAAAGCAGCTATTATTTAAAAGGATCTGAAACAACAGTTTGAAAACAAAGTAAGGAAAATGGAATCAAATTGAAACTGCATGGACAATTTAGGCTTAAAGAATGTAATTAAACAAACCAAATTAAGGAAAATTCTCCTTCTGAGAAAGGCAGGGCACGGTCTTTAGTCTGACAAGTGGCCAAGTTTGCTCCCTACCCTGCTCAAAAAGCTCCTGTAGCACCTGTCTCTCACGGCACCGGAGCAATCCACAGGGAACTGGAATCCAGTCTGTGACTCACAACCCACCTGAGCGCAGTTCCCAGCACAGACACTACGTAAGATGCTACCTTTTGCTCCTTTGATCAAGAGTCAAGACGTTTATTCTAGATCCAAGAGTGTAGTGAGATAAACCTGGGACTTCAGGCAGGATGGTTAAAAGCGACTGATTTTCAGCAGCGCTCGCTACTGGCAGCTACTGCGTTTTCAACTGACAAGGAGATTCTTAGTTCCTTTGCTTTCAGCTGTTCATCTGTAGAATGAACCTAGTAACATATATATCACAGGAGAAGTATTATAAATCTACAATTAATATGGGTGTGAAAGCATATAACCTGTTGAGTAACACTCGCTAGTAAAATTCTTGGACCTTCACTTCCTAATTAATTATTCTGACAAACCCCCTTGCTTTTGTAGGGCAGGGCTACCACATCTTCAAGTTCTACATCATCTACGTGCCTTGATGAAATAAGCTCAGTATCACTAGCAGCAAGTTTTTGTAGCTCATAAACTAATTTTTATCATTTGTCAGTCAGCCAGTCTCACTCAATGTGATCTCTTCACGCATCTGGGAGCCTCCCCCTCCTCCTGCTGGACCTCTTTCTTCTCCAGGGCCTTCTCGGTCAGCCTCAGGGAGAATACGCTGCAGCCACCTACTCTGCAGGGCATGAACCTCCTGGCTGGTGCAATTATTTCAGCTCTGGGAGATGAGAAGGCTGAAGGCAGCAGAAGCTTTTCTTACAGTTGTTTTTGACAGGGAAACTCCCAGTGAAAGACCCGAGAGCACGTTCTGCTTTCAGCGCTAGGGAGCAAGGGGCAGAAGCACTCCAGAGAAGTTAAAGAAATTTTCTTACTCAACTCCTCTCTACACAAATCTCCCTGCTATCGTCTTTGACTGAACTGGAGCCAGCTTGACATCTCTCTTTCTTCCTCTCCAAAAATAGTGGCTTTGGGTACTCAGAAGAACCCTCAGATATAAAGCCGGGTGCTATTAACATACTATTTTTCAACAACTGCATCGCACAAAAAAGATTCCAAACTTAGTTCTCTCCCATCTGTAGGTCTGATGCTGCTGTCCCTGTGCAAGCAAAGTCCTCCATCAAAATCAGTCGTTCCCTACTTTTTATGTTTTTTTATGATCAAAATACATATTGACACCATTACATAAAACTCACAGACTATGTAAAAGCACGTAACTTCAACTGCAGTAAAATGTGGACAAGACCTCAATGATATTAAACTAGAAGTGGGGGTTTTTATTTTCAGAAAAGAGGTCTCAGTGAGTTTTCTTTGTCCCTTAAATGAGACAGTTTTAACACAGCAGTTTGCTACGCTCTCAATTTTTGTGTAAACCATGTAACAAAGCATACGATTATTTTTCCTCATGGATTTTAGTGGAAAGCTTGAAGGAAATTTTCTTAAACTTGCTGCTTACCTCTTTCCCCAAAAGGGTATGTTTCTCTTTAAAGTTAAAAGAAAAGAAAAAAGGGAGGAAAAAAAATAAGGGGGAGTTATATTACTGGTAACAAAGGTTTTAGCATCCACTAAAATGTCAGCTAAAGTTGCCAAATAAATACTTACACGCTGCTGATGACTGTTTGTTTAGGAAAAGGAGATTTAGCTGCTCACATGTTCATTAGCACACACAGAGAAATGGATGAAAAATTCTTTTGGTGCTTAAAACTGATGCCATGGCTGCTGCTTACAAGTATTTCTAATACGCAGTGGGTAAAAAGTGAATAATGACCAGATTAAGATATTTAAGGAAAGCAATGCTTGAACTTTTTCTTTAAAAAATAATAATGAAGCAACCAACAAAAATGCCCTTTCATTTTTCCCAGTTACTCTATAAACTCAAAATGCTTGAAGCAGATTGCCCGTTATTTTAGCAAAATATGGTGATTTCTGAGCGTTCCTGTGCTTTTACATATTTGAGTTTTGCAATGATTCAGGCATTATTGCTCTGTAATAGGTGTGGCTGCCTTTGAAATGTAAGCTCACAGCTTCTGTAGTCAGTGAACCATTGCTGATAGGGCTGACTAGTCAGAAGCAAAACTGGCTAGTTATGAAACTACTATAGTATATCCTTTATCTCATACACATTTAAAGGATTTACCTATCTATCCCACTGCAGACCTACTCATTGAGTAGGAGCCAACAGCATATGATTGTGTTAATTAATCTGCTATTGTGAGTAAAGGAACAGCTGCAGTGGTCTCGTGGATACGTTGTCAAAGGAAAACAATGTAATGTTAAGCTTCTGACTGCATATTCTGTTACAAAGGAGGTTTACGAGAAGTTAAATTCATAAATCACAGATCATTTTTATAATAATAATAAATATCATCTGACCTTTAAAGGAAAGGTTTTAGCATTCTTAATTTCAGTTTGAAATATGTTCTGAAATACGACACTTAAGCTTTAACCCAATTCTTTGTTTTGAAAACAAACATTCCCCAGAAATGATAGGAAATGGTAGTAGCTATAGAAATGACCTCTGACTGTACTAGATACATGCCATTGTAGTTTTAACAAAGATCAGAGCCCAAAATATCAAGTTAAAAGAAAAAATTGTTGGCTTCCATCCAATGCCTCTTCTAATAAAAACACAATTTCCAATATTATACAGAAATGCAGAATGAAAGGAACATTCATTACAGGAAAAACACTTACTATTTACATAGGATTTTATCTTTTTTTTATATGGGAAAGGGTACAAAAAAGACTTTTTCCTAAGTAAAATAACATAATCACTTTTGTGATTCAAATCTACCCCCTACCAAATCCTTTTGGACGGTATATACATCGACCCTTTCATAAACACCCAAGTGGTGACTGACCCAAAAGAGAGAACAAATAGAAATTCTTTATGGCTGGCACTTAGAACATAACCATAGAAAATTCTATTAGAAATCCAAGTAGGAAAAGTTTCACAATTCAAAGATGCCTTGATTCAATATTAACCTTGTGCTATGGCCAGCATGATTTTATGAAAACAACCCGAGTGCCTTTTAATTCAGAAGTGGATTGCTTATTGAAATAAACAGAGGAACATCCGATACAACCATTATTTTAAATAACAGGGACCAGATTCTCAGTGGGTACAACCAGCAAATCTCCACTGGTATCCATATTCTTACGCCACTTTACGGCAGCACAAGAGCTAGTCCAAAAAGTACTACCTGTCAAGCAAAATGTCAAATTATAGAATTCTTGCTTTGTTTTGTTTATTTCCTTTGACAGTTGTAGTTGGCTTTATTGGCATATATGCTTTCGATTAGATAAGCTGCTATTACTCTTAAATCTTTTATGTCTGTCACCCTTTGCTTTTCTCCTTGATCTAAAAAATCTGCTAAAATTGTGAAACCAAGGACCCAATTCAGAGCTCTGGTACACTGGAATGACTGGTGATTTCACAGGAACTAAGCCAATTTAAATCTCGTCCTGGCACCAAAGGAGATGTTTTGCTTCAACTGGAGTGAAACACATAAGAAAGCCTGAAGTAGCTTTATTCGTAATTTTAAGTGTGATTTAAAACAAAGAAAAAAAAAAAGTACATAATTTTAGATATAAATCACCAGCGTCCAACTTGATAACCCAGCAGTAACTGTATGGCACCAAACAACAGATTTCAATCCAACAGCAGGCTCCAAGGAAAGAGAGTATTGCCAGAAATTAGGACCCCAGTGTTTTAAACCCACGTAAGTGATATCTTCCAAATTAAAGGGTTGCTCACAATAAGAATAATTTTATGGATCACAAAATTCAGTGTCAGCTACGGATACCCAAATAAATAAATAAATCTAAATATCAGTGGATGTTCTTTGCGTTTAGAGGACGTTGCTCTTCTTCAGAGTAAATTCTGGTATCCAGACACCCAGTATCCCCCAGAAATACTATCTGACCTCTTGAGAACTGCCATCTGTATTTGGGCTCATACACACTATTATTCAACAGATCTGACTATGCTTTATTAAAATATCAGCATGTATCTACTTCCTGAAATATGCACACGCTATTCACCTCAACTGTGCAGAACTGCCAATTGCTTGCATAAGGTCATTAAAACAACACTTTTTTTAACTTTAATCAGGCTCTGTGAATTCATGAGCATCATTAGTCACTAGGTTGATGACTTCAGTGAGGTTGATTGGGTTGGGCCTTCATTACTACTCAGTATTATGTTTTATTTTCCAAGTCAAAATTCTCAAATAGAACAATTTCTTGGACTTTTTAAAGTCTGATTAAAACAGTGGTATGGGCTGAGACTCCCAATATTTTCATTTGACAAAATATGCTATAATTTTGGATAAAATCAGATATGTATTTTAACAGGAAATTATAGCTTTGATTACAGTACGGTTCCTTTCGGGCCAGAAAAAGAAGAATGCATGGAGAGAAGCAAATTCCCTAAGTTTCCATAATGGAAATCTAAAAAGTTCCCAGAAAATAACTGAAATGAAAAGGTACATTGGAATAAATATTAAATTCTGTTATGCTTATGACTGGGAGGCTACCCATGCAGCCTCAGCATAATATAGTTTTTTACTGACGTTCTCTTTCCTCGGAGCTTAAATGAATCTATTCTGTCAATCATCCACTGGTTTTTATCTCTGTGATCCAGTTTCTCCTGGATGTTAGCACAAGTTGGTCAAGTTGACACACATTCCTCTGCAACCAGTCATCCAGCTGGCAGTGATGCTCAACAAGGTGAAAGAGTATCTTACAATCCCTCAGATGGCTAGAAGAGCAAGTGATCTGGAGGTGACATTAGGGAATAGCACTTCAACTGCCCATTTGGTCATTACAATTGCTCCAAAGGCCTCTCCAAAATGCAGAACATCCTAAAACTCATCACCAATGACTATGAGAGACATCTACCCTTTAAATAATGGAAATCTGAAGAGTGTTCTAGCTACTTGGGAGATTGCTTACGGTTATATACCAGTCAACGTATAAAATTAAAACAGTTCTAGGATATCCCATGGACTGAGTTGAACAACTAGTATTGCTTTAGTCAGCATAGCTTAGTAGCCGCTATTTATTAAAGCTGCCTGGTTAAAAACACTAATTTCTATTGTAATTGCATCTGTTTCGATGCCCCGGACACTTGCCATTGTGTGACAGAAAAAAAAAAAAATAAATGGTCTCAGCTAGTCCAAGAAGAATAGTCCAAATACAGAATTATCAACCTACTTGATAGCTGATACAATGATACTTTTACTTTGGACCTACTCATGATGAATGCGATGAATACTGGCTGCAGAAAGATCTAAAATTTTCTAAAACAAGAGCTGCAGAATCCAACTACAGAAACTCAGTATAGGCTAGCGTATAAATCACTAGACTGAAACTCAGGAGATGCTCCACTGTCTCTTCCACTGCAATACTGAATGACCTCAGGCAAATTCTTTTGCTTTTCTTGCCTCTGTTTTGCAACATGTAGAATAGAATTAGTAATATTTTACCTCTTCCTAATTGTTTTGAGATTTATCAATAAAAATACTGTGTAAAAGCCAGCTGTTTATGTATTAGACATGAAATAAGTTGACCAAATGATAATGGTTAAGTATTTTTGTTTTAATGATAGTTGAATCAATTTGTTAATATAAACAGATCTGTCCCTCCTGGAATAAAACACAGCTCTATAGAAAACATCAAAAGAGAAGGCAAAATTAGATTCCATCAAGAACAAGGGAGCATATAGCACCCTGCGATAAGAACTGGACACCATCTACAAAGAGGGATGCATGCAGAGAAGTCTTTAAAGGTTATGAATTCATACCAGCCCAGACAGCAAAACAGACTTTCCCTAGACACCATCTTCTAAAAGCAGAGACAGCAAAGTACTTGACGGACTCGTTAGTAGAATAAAGATGCAACCAGCTCTAGTGGCTGAATTCATACAGGTATTCTGGCATTTGAGCAATTAACTAAATTTCTCAGGACTTGTACTTAACATATACAGTCCTTATTCCTAAATCCTAAGACTTGATCACAGCATTAGCTAACGCTTCTCCAGGAGTAATTACTAGGAAATACTTCCTGCCCAAAGGCTCTCTCAGCAATAGGACACGTGACTGACTCCACAGTAGATGTGGCTTTTGCCAGTATACTAGGGACAAAAATATATTTAAAAGAAAATCAGGAGTTATGAATCAACACAGCAGGTGATCTCAGTCAGGAGACGGAACATTTACATAGCAATATATAGCACAAGCAGTGCACAGACATACAAAGATAAACAACAATAGCGTACTATAAAAGGAGAGAAAGAACAAAGATCTTCCTAAAGAAGACCTTTCCAAAGCCCACTTCCCACCAAATGAGACTCCAGGAACTGCTATGTTAGAACACAGAATACAGGCATTGGGTGATGCTGAGTATCACATAGTACTACAAGTAAGCAATAAAAGAACCAGGAAAATCTGCTAAGGTAAAGTTAAAAACCTTTCCAGATTTGAAACTGAAAACAGAGAAGACAGGAGGAGCATAAACAGTGCTTCCTTCTGAGACTGCAGGCAACGAGTGACAGCAAGACAGACACCAGGCAGAATGCAGTTTCGTTTCTGACAATACAAGATTAAAAACCCTTAATGTTTTTAACAGTTTTCAGTTAACTCTGGCAATGGAAGTCATCAATGAATCTGTCTTAAATGTGGAGTGCATGATCAAAGACTCTCAGCACCTCAGAAATAAATAGATTTAGGAGGTTAATGCTGACCAAAACTTAAACTCTGCAAACCTTGGTAACCTCTGTTAACCAGGTAAACTCTGTCCACTCTGGTTAAGGGCTTGTGAGACAAGGTCAATGTCCATCGGAGCAAAGTTTGAGCTATTCAGTACCTGAGACCCAAAAGAAAAGGAAGGATATGAAGATTTGTTTGAAAGTCAAAACATGCAGAGGAATACTTTTCTAATCCAATTGCTTAAAGCAGTAGTTTGAGATTCCTATTGGCATAGATGTCCCGAAGATCTCTGTAACCTTACAAAAGAGTTATGAGGCAGAAGAAACTCATTAAGAACCCTTGTCATGAGCTGCTAGGGCAAAAGAAACAAAATCTGTTGGCTTGTCTGCCTTCTTACTGCCTTGAAACAATCCTACTGACAGATTTTACAACTAAGTTCTATCACTGATTTTTTCCAGACATCACATACTTCTGACAGGAGCCACAGTGCAGGGGACTGAGGTGGAAGCAGTCTGCAGTGCAGTACTCTTAGAACTGCTTGTCTCCTCAGCTTCAGACTAGCAGATTGCCATAAAGCAATCATAACCTTCAGTATCCTTAAATGTAAATGAACTCTAGTGAAGAATGAGAGAGGTGGTATGTCAGAGCTGAGTCTTCAAGGACCGAGCTTCTTAGACTGTGATTTTAGGCAGACAGCAGTGAAGGAACCATTATGCACACAGATGTCTTCTGAACATCTCATGCACTAGAAGAGAAACGCGACACACCAGATCAAAGATTTGGTAGCTTTTCATCCAGCTGGAGATGACTATACTGCATGGTCATTTTCATTGCCTGGTTTCCTCTTGTAGCTTAAGTTTAGAGTTACTATATTTCAGACCCAACAAAATACATAAAGGCACTCCCGTCCCTCAACTCTATCCATTTAGAGGGAAAAGCCATCCAGGAAACTGCTGCTCACCATTCCAGTTAGCATAACAAAACTTAGAGATGTTAGAAACCCTGGCTATCAATCAGCTGCAACAAAACACTCATATTGGGTTGGACTTCCACAGCCGAGTCTTCCATTTTTATATGATATGTGCTGTTTCAGAGGAAAAGCAAGTATTTTCCACACAAAAAAACCAAGGTATAGTCTTCTATATTCTTGACTAATATTACTAAATGTGAGCTATACTTAAAATACTCGACTTTCGTTAAGTTACATGATTTAATTTCAGACTCATTCACTCACCTCATTGCTTTTTGAGTATTTTCACGATTGCGTTATTAAATCCTGTAATAATATCGTTTTATTTAAGGTATTCTCATCATATGCGTGGTTGTCATTTGCAACAGAACATTCCTATAGAGATATTATTCCTGGGGAAATAAGAAATAGGGGCGAAAAATGCTTCCTTAATTTATCCAGCTCTTTGTTCCCTTGCTTACTACAGGAAAAAAATAACAACATCAAAACTAGTAAAGCTGTCATCTTGGTTTAGAAGACAGAAAGGAAGATTCTGCCATGGGGGCATGCACAGATCTAGAACTTGGAGCTACATAACCATGCACTTTAGATGAGTAGTGAAAAGATGATGTTGAAATGAAGAACGGCTTTTTCCATTCCATGTCTATTACTGCAGAACAGTCCTGGGTATGACATTGTCCTGTCCCCTGAGAAAATGTATTTACAAAATGCTCCCAATTGCACAATAATTTTCTCAGAAAATTTATACATTCTAAATTTTTTTTAATCTATTGCTAAAGCAAAATAATTCCTAATAAACTCTGGAAGAAAAAGATCTAAAAGGAATTTTAAGTGTATACATTACAGCAATGTTATTTTTAAATTAATATTTTTTTTTAAATATTGGAGAGTAGAGAAAGGTATATATCTATTCTTGGTTTCATTTGGTACCATGATCAAGTACAAACACTGGAGAGTGGTAATCGCCAGAGTCATTTTAACCTCATGCTATAATATGCTGGAAGTGACAAAATGGAATTATTATGCAAAGTCTATTATATTTGTCAAAGCCTTTTAAGTAACAGCAATAGAAACAGTGAGAAGAACAGCAACATAGGCCATCAGACAAAAAAGAATCATAGTCTATGGAAAAATATTTGCACACCTTTTTTTGAATCCTCTCATGATAACTTTAATGATAATGATTCCATGAGGAAACAAACAACAATGGTACTGATTCTATGGGTCAAGACTTATTTTTTTAAGAGATTACACCTCACCATATGAAATTACAAATTTGTAAGATGATGCAGAACCACTTAAGTGGCTATTCTTAGAAAACAAGATTCTTATCTGATCAAACGTTTCTTGGTACTTTTAAAGCGCAAGTCAAAGGACACTAAAAATCACAGAAGAGAGACTGTTTAAAATACAGGAGATCTGACCACTCATCTGGATTATACTACCCAGAATCATTAACCAAATGGAAAAAGCATGTCTATTTCTTAAATAACGTTAGTACGCAGTGATTTTTTATGGCATCAACGAGAAAAACTTCTGGTTTACCAATCACAATACTTTCTATCTCAGTATCTATGCAAACCAGTACCCCAACACAGTATAATCAGAGACTCTCATCCAACCAGAACTTGTGCAAAAACATCTTAAATGGATGGTATCTCACTGTCTCCAGTTTACCAGTGTTTAGCGTAAGCAAATATACAGAACATAAATAGCACTGTGATCAATTAAGCAGGAAATCAGGGATAAGAGAGTACTTTGAGATCTATGCATTAAAGACACTTGGAAGAACTGGGTATTATTCTTTCTGAAATGTGTTTTTGAGTATATTACAAGAAGAACAAAATGAATCATATTCTTAAATCCCTTGGAAATACAATAGGTTTCAGAGAAAAAAAAAAGCATTCTCGTAGTATTGTGATAAGCAACATGAATAGGGTTACAATCCCAGTGTAAACCTTTTAAAGTCATGCCCCCAATCCTAGATACAGAGACGTGAGCCTATCTTCTATATTTCATCATAACCATATACCTAAATGCTGTGTTTGAAGCCATAATGCCAATAACCAAAGAAATTCCAGTCATATGCACACACAAAATGGCAGAAAAAGTTGAAAAAGTGGACCCACTAAACTTGCAAAGTCAAGTCCCCCAAACCCCATTTTCCTCTGCAATTTCTAGAATGAAGACTCACAAAAACCACACACCTATTAGTCCCTCACTTCTCTAACATTCACCTGCACTCAAAAAGGTGTTTTCTTTCAGACAAAAATCTTTTTCCCCCTACTTAACTCTATGTTTCTTGTTTAAATTAAAAGAACAGCAAAATTAAACTTTTTCTGAATGAAAAAACTACTGACTATATGCACTACAAACACCAACAGCTACTAAAGACCTCTACTAGACTTCATGGCTCAGTGGTCTGTCCCAGAATGCTAACATCTATAATGTACAATATAAGCAAACTGAAACTACATTGTAGAAATATGAAATGCCATCTCAATAGCTCTTAATTTACCTTTTAGGACACAAAGAAGGGGCTGAGATCTGCTCTCTGCATTCACACCATCTTTTGGAAACTCCACCAAGACAGAATCAAGTATTTCTGTACTTAATACAAAATACTGTGAATTGCATATATCTGATCTTCTCCCTTCTATCTAGTACTCCTGAAAAGCTATGTCAAAATTTGCATTCAAGATGCTGACCAATAACGTACATTTTAACTTACTGTGGCAAATAAAACTTTGTGCCATATGGCTGATTAGAGATATTCTCTCTCTTTTTCTTCTCCTCTAAACAGCTGGGTGAGTAACAACAAGGAAAAGACAGTCAGCAGCTGCACACTGTTATCATTACTTTGATACTGCTTGAAGGAATCTAAGCCTTCCACAGGTATGCACCTGAGATTAGAGGGAAAAAATTTTCCTCTCTAAATATGAGAGGAAACAGCTATGGGAGTTATAATTATGTTTTACAGGTGTCATCAGAACAATGCTTCCAAATTTTACCCAGAACAAACATACTCTTTTTCTGTTTTGTGATCGAATTTTTCAAAGGCCTTCAGGGAAAAGATATTATTGTACAAAGGCAACCACAGTGAGTAAATAAGTATAAAGGCAAACACTTCTACCGCAGACTTCCCAACTTTATCTATTTCACCCATGCAACTTTAGTAGTTATCCAATAGGATCTGCAAACAGAGCATTAACCGTTGGAGCTCTGTGTTTGATGACTGTGTACCTGGGATTCCCAGGTTGGAATTTCCCCGCGCCGCCACGGCTGGCAGAGCCTTGCTGGTAATCGGAGAAGAATTAACACACCACGTGGCTCTGGCTCCCTGCAAGTCAACAGGTATTTGCTAAGGGTAACAGCTGCAGGAACCTCACCTAATTTCACCTTCTAAGCAGCCAGTGTTTCAGTGGCCACAGCTGACACTCGGGAAGAGTGTCAACTGCAGCTGGGGCTAAGGGGGAGGAGGAACTTGAAGCCATAGGCAGAACATGCTGCATAAGTGAGGAAGACTATGGACACCCCTCTAGGCCACACAGCTCTAGCACGTGCCTCAGTTCCACCATTCCATCCAAAGAGGATTGTAATTCATATTTCTGAAGGGGTATCTATTTTACGTCTTTCGTTGCTGCTTTATTGAAAGAAAAAAAAAAAAAAAAACACAAGCTACTGTGAGCATTAATTTGTTTATGAGCAAACAGCAGCCACGTTAGCTCCTCCCCCTGTGAGGGCAGTGACCCCACCTGTGGACTGAAGAAAGGCAAACACATTTTTTTCAGTTTTCTCCTACAGGGTTTTGGGTTTGGAGATTATCAGAATTTTCTCAACTTCTTTGGATGTCGGTGTTCCTTCTTCTACATTAAATAATTGCATGGGAGGAATATTTCACAGAACGGTACAATTAGAGAGAACAATACAGCATCTTTAAGAAAAGTGAAGTTTTAGTTTGCATGTTCAAACATTTACAAAGACTTTAAGATTATTCAGATCCAGTCATCTTACTAAAACTCACCACCAGAGCTGCACACCCAGTCACAGGAATAAGAATTTTCAAAGTTCCTAACAAATGACTCATGAAACAGCACAAATCAAAGGAATACTTGCACAAATTTCACAAAGAACTATATTGTGAGCTTTTCTCATGTAGCTTATGAACATGAAAAATAAAATCTATTGAGTATATAAGGTTTCCAACTAATCAGGGAACAGCAATTACAGTGCAGCGCTAATTGTGGTCTTTGTGAATATCTAAGGTCTCTTTCTATGCACAAACATACATTTTCAAGACAGAAACCACCCTTTCATTGTTGGAAAGCACCTAGAAATCTCTGGACACTACTCTACCAGCAGCTGTGTTATTTTTCTTTAAGTTTAAATTATTGTACATGGCTATCGTTGCTAGGTAGGACTTGGCTTCCAGCATTGTAACAGTGATGGCTGAAGTCTGGGCTGGACTAAGAAACAAGCAAAAATTCAGAGGTGAAAATTACCTCTGTGGGGGTGGTTTGTATTTGTTAATGCCTTTTTAAAATTATCTTGGATATTTGCTTGAGCAAGGTATTGCCAGTTTCTGCTCTCCAGGCATCCTAGCACTTGTACTCTTGTTGCTTTCAAGTTCAGTGTCACCAAGATACTTTCAGGCAACAGATCATCTAATGAAGAACAATATGATGTCAGCGTGTAATGACTTCTTGAGAAAAAGAGTGATGTTACTCAGCAATACAAAGAGACAGTCTCACTTTCTTCTCAGATAAACAACTTGGTAATGAAAGATTGTTCAGAGGTAAAGAACAACTGAATGAAATTTAAAGGGGCAGAGCAACTAGGGTGTTAAAAAACCCCAAACACCCATGTTTTAAATATTAATAACAGACAGAGCCACCGATTCTGTTTCTATTGACAGGAAATTAAAAAATAAACAAAAAAAAATTCAGATGAGGATTTAAAAGAACATTATCCAGCGACAGACACTGAAGCTAAGACTATCTCTCAAAATGCAACATTTACAGAAGAACAGTAAAATTATCACTACATTCATGTTTGGCTCCAAATCACTGTACTAAACTCACACCTGATGTAACAGATTAAAACATAGTAGATGGCACTGGCATATTGGAATTTGGCTTTATGGAGCATTAGAGGTTTCAAACTGAGGATGCTACAAGAGTGTACCTTAATACTTGCACAATGCACAGCGGTCAGGCAGTGTCAGGAAGCCTTGAAGTGCACTTCCATTATATTCCTTCCTATACTTTAAGTCCACTACACTGCTAAACAGTGCTAAACATCTGCACTGTAAATGCAAATCAGGCCCAAATCCCTAAAAATCTGTGTATTTTTTAATTCACTAATGCTACCAGCACTCTGCATGCAGTGAAAAGATGGTCATTACAGGAAGATGCCATGGGCCATTTTTAAACAGAATCCATTTACATTTACCAGAATCTTATTGCCAGTCTTGGTTTTGTTTTTTAACAGTGCTAAATAGTCACTTGGGAAAGCCTGTTATGTACAAACAGTGCGCACACAAGCTTAATTCTTCAGCAGCTTCAGACAGAAGTGTAAAATGCAAGCTGGAGTCCAAAGACAAGGAGGTAGAGCTCTAGTAAATCTGATGCAAAGCCTAATCTGCCTTTGGTCTGTACAATCTGTGGAATATTTGAAAGGGAAGCAAACATCCAGCAAACATTGCATGTTACTTGTCTCAAGGGAAGTTCTGAATTTTCGTTCACCCACCCAGACACAGAGAATCAAAAGGAAGACCTTATAAGCCAAGTACTTCAGGGTAGGTCATCTATTTCTACATCTCTCTCCCTGCATATAGGCTGCACTCAGCTTATCAGCAGAATGTACTATAAATGGTAAGAATCTAAGAAAATAGTAGATGCACTATTTATGTCAGCAAAAACTATTTCTAATGCTACTTCTGTGCACGCTCTGTTTCAGAATGCAGTGGAGTAGATGGGCAGCTTTTGCAGTTTCCTTTTGGTCTGAGATTCAAGTGCCTCTTTCCTGGTGTACAGTCTTGCAAGTTTTTAAAAGAAGTGACATTACTGTTGTTGGCACTGTCATAGGCAGACAAACCTGGTTAGCTCAGTGTTAACTGCCTACTAAGTTTGATCATTGGTGTGAGATGGCGTTGCACTGACAAAATACCAACCACGAACCTAGAAGACTCCTAGTTCACCCTCCTGCCCTTCTAATTTATACTTCAAAAGATTATATTAACTGGTATTAGAACAGAGGATGACTCTATTCTTACTTCACAAGTATTTTACTACCATATCCTTAAACATTACAAAAACAGTATAAAAAAAAAACTATAAAGCTAGATAGCAAAATAAAATATATAAAAGAAACACCTACATAATAACTATGATGTGCTCAACAGCTCAGTCATCCTTCTCCAGTATAAATGTCAACTGATGTTCATATTACCCCTTAGAGAAAGAGTCCACCCGTCTCACAATTTTTTCCATGCAGGAGTCAGATTAGAAGGATACTCATTTTCTGGTGGTATTTTGAAAGTAAAATACATTATGCCTTCAAGGTTTTGAGCACAGTTACAACCTATTTCCTTTAAACCTTGATCTTTAGTATGGTTCCACATGTGCAGCTAAGAACCAGCTTTATGCATTTGATTAAATATAGTTAAAGATCAACTAAAGAAGCTGCTTTGTGTACCTAATATATGAAAATGACATAAAAAAATCAGCTCAAATGTGTTTCGTTTTTTTTCATTTTCATTCTCTCATCAGTGACTGTTTTGAAAATTACTGAATGGAACACAGTGTCTGAAATGATCACTATTAAAGAGTCTAACCTACTTAACTTTTTAAAAACTGACCTTTTGTATATTTATTCTCAACACAGTAATCTTCATTTTCTTTTTGGTTTGTCTCCTATGGACCTTTCTGCGAACACAGCAACAATGAAAACAGAGAGTTTTGAAACACTGCCTTCTAAGCTTGCCAAAATTTACTCTACAATTTAAGAAAGCCCTTTGCTACTTAATGTCTGGTATTTTCTTTGGCCAAGGAATCTTTTGAAATTCTGACTAGAGCTGTGAAAACCCAGATGATGAACAAGCACAGTAGTGCAGTGTGTTGAGGATTTAACTTCAAAAAACTTACGATGTTTTCTAGGCTCACTAACCTCATCAAGCTAAATTCAAGTCAGCAGTGCTTTTTAAATACATGTCAGGAAGCAAAAAATACAAAAATGTTGAATCAATCAGAATTCTTTCAACAGAAGCTGTAGGAGCTTAATGCCAGTCGAGGGTAGAAATTAACTTAAAGCCCAGCAAGACAACATCACTGGACAAGGACACACTCACCTATCTTCTTAGTGTGGTACCTGAACTTACAGCTGGACATCCTTCTTTCGGTGTAAAAAACTACACTTTGCTATAGTCAGTTCTGCTCAAGTTCAGCTGATAAAAGATCACTTCATATATTTTTGGGGAGAAATAAAATGAAAACAGTGACCTACACACTCAGATTTTCCACTGCCTTGCACAATCGTTTGTATTTTTGCAAAACACATGTAAACTAGCACAAAGTGCTGCTATTCTAATGTGTCTTTATTTCCCACCCACTGTGCAGAGGTGTAAATGATGACACACTGTGCCTGGGAGTAGTGAATCAGGCCCCACATTGTCTGAAGACATATTAGCATGGGCTCCTGTGAAAGGAAAAGCAAGGACACTAAAACCACTGAGGAAAAGAACAATAATGTTTTTCATTGATAATGCTATACATGTTCTTAGTAATGAGTCTCTCTCTCAACGCACTCTAAGTAAAGCAATTGGCATGTTCTTTAGATAGAGCAACAGTACAAATACAGCTGTGTATATCTGACACATAAGCGTTTGATTTTGGACTTGCTGAATGTTCAGATAGTTGATGAGATCACTTCAGTGTTGCTCACATAAAAAAAAAAAAACAAGGTATCTGCAGCATGCCTAATTCTGATATTAATCACCCTCCTCAATAGACTGAGAACCTGCATCAGGGTCACTACTGTGCATCTTTTCTTGCTCTAAGATATGTTTGCAAAAAATTGCTATTCACCACAGGGTAGCTGGGAGGAGAATGCCTGGGAAATGATGGGCATCAATTGTACCCACAGCTGTGAGTTCTTCAGTTCTGGCTGCAGCAAACATAGTTTCAGGTCTTTTCACAGTTCTTTCAGTGCAAAAGAAATGAGGACTATTCCTTGGTGTTATTTCAGCAGTCCCACTGGCTTCACTTGCTCGCCTCATGTTCAGACAGCTACTGAACATCTCACCCATGTGAAGACTGAGTGTAGAGCAAGAAAGGTAGTGCAATCCTACCATGAGACATAGACAAATGTCAATTCAATATAGACAAATTTGCTGTTTCGACCTTTAACATAAAAGGTAGTACATATGATGTTTTGGTAGGTGAGGATTCCCTTGTACAATAGTTAATTTTCATACCTTTTGGGTGCAATTCACGGCTAACACTGTGCTATCTCATTGCCCAGGTCATAGGCCATTGTCCTTTCAGTGTCAATGAAAGTGAATTTGGTTTCTATTGCAAAGTATCAGTGTGTTCAACGATAAGAAACAGTATAAAGCATTCTGTATTTGTCCTCTACTACTACTTGTCCTTTTCGGTAAGTCCACTTTCATTCCTTACCCTTCTTGTGAAGAAAGTTCATTATAACTGTAGTATAGTAATCACCATCACAAAGTCAACATTTACACATAGTTACTCGATGGTAGCATCTTAGCAACCACAGTATTATTTCTACACAGAATAGGAAATAACTGTGGTGACCCTGATACCATTGTGTGGTAAATGTGGTTGCATGTTGACTTAATGTTCTTCACTGTACTGGAATCATAATTATTTTAAGAAAACAAATAAAATTACAGAATAATAGAATACTTGATAGACAAACTCCTCCCCTTCAGAACTCACTGCCTACTTTTTCAGTGAGAGAATAACATGGAAAATACCGATCATAACAGATATCTACTTGATCAAAGATATATGCAGACATATAAAATCACATACGTATGTCCATAAGATCAAAATAAAGGCACTGGAATATACTAAAGAACAGTAACTGCCAACTTCCACTTCTGTAATGTTTTCTCTTTACATATATGAAATTCTTATATGCCCATCTATTTCCAATTAATAACCAAAATCAAAGATATTCTGTTCTTCCCTTGAATTCTCTCCAAATGATGAAAAATGGCTGTTTGCTTTTCTTTTGTTCACAGAAATCTTTGATTCATCTTTTGGTCTCAGTCAGATCATAGCTGGTATTCCAATAATCTCCCAGGAAAGTGTGAAGTATTTAAGGGGAATGCGTAAGACATTTCAGAAAATGTCTTCAGATTTGCTTCTGTCCCTCTCTGAATAGTTTTGTTAGATCACTTAATGGAAAATTATGCACTCTTTGATAAATAAGACTACTCCCCTACCTTGGTGTTAGATAAGATGTGAGTAGATCAGTTTTCAATTACATTAGCCTATGATATATGTGGTGAAGCATTCCTAAAAACCTAACGAAGGGGACGCCTAAAAGAGACATGAGGAAAATACAGCTAGAACTCAAGACAGAAACGAGCAGGAATCAAGGCAGACAGAAGTACAATTCTGTGAATCCCACTTTACAGCTATCCTTACACAACACATTTGAAAAGTAAGAAATAGTTACTCTACTGTACCTTCTGCAAGTTTTCTAACTAGGGAGATACCTAACACTGCCTCTGCAGTATCTCTGTTGTTCCACAAGATCAGAAATGAGCTCAAAAACCCAGACATGGCCCAGAAGTCCCATCCTTATTTCTGTCTCTTCCTCTTTAGTCTAGTATTTAAACAAGGCCCAAAGTATGGCTACACCACTGTGCCCTCTCAAAGACTCTATTCATGCTAGATGACAATGATACTTATTAAATTATATAAGATGGTATAAAAAATCTGGGAAAAAGCAGAAAATAGAAATAGAGTGTGTTTTATAGCAGGAGAAAAAGGAGCATCATTTAGGGATGAATACTGCTGCCAAGGAAAGAAGGAAGAAAAAGCATGCAGAGGCCATGCTGGCGCTGTGGTATGGCTGTGCTTACCCCAGCTAGGGGCCTGCTAAGATCCCACCATGGCTTCTTTCCATCCAGCAAGTATGCCATGCCTTCCATCCCCCCTTCCCTGGGGGGACCTGTCCCTGGAGGGTCTGGGACCCTGCTGGGGCTCACCCCTACAAATGCCCAAGGCCGGCTGTGCGCCTCAGGTGGACTTGCGGTAACTGAGGCGTTTGGGTCCTTCAGGGACTTAGGCCGTCCATGACTGAGCTCCTAGGAATGTCACACTCCACACCGCGTGATCACGGTGCACAAACAGAAAATACCACACTGGTATTTCAGCCTATTCTTGGCCCTCTGCCTAATGTTTCCTTCCCCCTCTTCTTCCCCCTCACTTTTGATAATACTCACTTATATGCTAGCCTGTGAAACTGCTGCCAAGCTTCTGGGTTTTATTTGGACCCCAAAGAAACTAATAAATTTTGAGACTATTTAAACTGCAGCTAGCCTAGGCAGTAATATCTTTGTAAGTACAAGTAGGAAACCTTCATCTTCAAATAAGGAAGAAAAATCATTAAATTGGTGCAGCCGACTAGATGAAGCCATGACTAGAGAAGATGCCACAGGCTCAGGCAGGGTTTGCTAGGGGCAAGGGTGAAGGGATGCTCCACAGTTTGGGACAGTGTTAGTTAAAGACTACTTAACCTGCACATGAGTATGGCCAGCTGATGCAGGTACAAACTGATGGGCAGCAATGGCCCTGCCACAGGGCCATTGAAAAAAACCTTCAGATGCAGCTACCACATGAACACGAAATGGGTCAGAATCCACAACCCTGTGTTTTGCTCAGGGATTGTCTCTGCATCGCTCACATAACTGGAAGAGCTACCAGCCACAAGTCCAAGCCAGCCTACATAGCAGGGACAGTGGGGAACAGAACCTCAGTGCTGGCACCTGCCCATGCTTTCCCTCTATCCAGACAGGCTTGCAGTGCTCTTTCATTCGGCCTTAAGGAGACAAACTTACTTTCATTACCAAAAAGGCAGGCTGGAGACGTAGCCATCTCTCTCTTTAAGCTCTAGAGACTTGCTTTTATCCAGACCAGTAGTAAAGAAAAATGTCAACAGGGTTGGCAAACAATTGAGAGTCCAGTTTCCCTGCTCTGCCAAGTGACAATTCAAGCCACCAAGGATGCTGATTTCTTTATCAATATTCACCTACTGTTTCACCAAGAAGATGGGCAATGTACTTTTGCCAAAATTATTTAGGACCTCAGGATCTGAAATCCTATTCCTTAGCACCCTGGAAAACATCAGGATTTCAAAGATATGTGGACCTTCTTCCAGGACTTATGGGCTTGTACTCTATCTTGGGGGATGCTACAAGGGCACCAAGGCAAGCTCAGGAAAAACAGTGGCATTCAGATGCCCAAATCAGTGCCAGACTTCCTGGAAAGGCAATGCTGGGTTGGGCTGGATTTCAGGTTTCTCCACACTGTGTAAGGTGCCACTGAAATAATTTAATGGTGCCCGATAACCTATGAGAGTGGCCTCAACAAATGCAAAGAAACAACCTATGAGCAACACCAAAATACAACAGAAGTACATTTTGGTTTCAGTGCGTCAGAGACCAGTGAAATAGAGGAGAAGAACTGGAAAGTTTGGAAGAAACTCACATCTGGGGTCTCGTCTGAGCTGAACGTCTACATTTATTATTTAATTTTTAAATGAAAACAAACATCCCTTCAGTGTAGCTGAGAGCTGTCCTGATAATAAATATACCATCTCATGTCATCATTTTCAGTCCTGTTTACCTAGAGACCCACAGACACACACACAGACTACAATCTGAGGGCTAAACACAAAACTGTGATTTAGGCTTTTTTCCCCAGCAACCAGAAACACATTTTTTTTGTGGTCGCATTCTCAGTCCCAACAGATCATGTTACTTGTACATGCCATGAGAGGCAGGAAAGAGAGTCCGTCCGTGGCCTTTCCTTCCCGACAGGACGTGGACATCTGCCTTGCACAAAATTCACTGTGTCCCCCTCCAGAGGTCATAAAGCATGAGCTTTGCAAAGACACAACAGGGAGGTGTTTTGTTTTCTTAATTTTTTAGTACGGTGCCCTTTTGCAGCTGTTACTCATAACAGAGTACAGCCTGACAGTAGCAATGTTGGGGCTAATTCTATTATTTCACTTATGTTAGTGGAATTGATCCCAGATTTATAGCAATGCACCTATAAATAAAACCTAGCCCTTCAAACATCATTAATTAATGTTATAACGTCAAAACATTACCAAAGATACTTAGCTATAGTGTTTCTACTTGTAAAATAAGCCTCTTAAAGTTGCTTTTTATGTCTTGAAGTAAAAGGAAATGAGTCTGCAATTAAGCCAGTGTGAAAAGGAAAAAAAAAAAGGGAAAAAAAAAAGAAAAAAAAAACCCCACCAGATTTAGGACCACGATGATGATCCCCACAAGTAAACTCTGACCTTCCAACAGAGATGGCAATTTAAGGCATTATGTAAGAGTAAAAGCTGACTCTTTGCCAGGTTATTAGTATAGGCCTGCACCCGCAGCAGCTTTGCTGTAAGTACTTTCCCAAATGTCTAGATGTACACAGCTTTAATACACACAACTCAAGCTTCTGTAAATCTCTTACAAACATGGAGCAGCATGTACAGTATTCCATATCAGGGATTGAAAGGCTGCATATGGTGCTCAGTTATAACAGATGAGCTTTAAAAAAGTGCAGCTTTGCATCTTGCTGAACCTGATACCAAATGAGGCCAACAAAGACGAAAAGAAAGAAAAAAAAAAAACAAAAGGAAGAAAGGCAGAAAGAGAAAACGCCTGTATTAAATAGAATTTCTACAATAAAAGTTCTGTTTGCCGTCCTCCGGGACTGACAAATTGCCAAAGCAGTGCTCGCTGCCTGCAATCCTCAAGCTCAATATTTGCAACTGCTTCATAAGGTAAAACATCTTCAGCCAGGGGAGGGGAAAAATCAAGTATTTCCCCTACCTCTCCCTGCGTCCCTGCTTGGCAAGGCGAAGCAAAGCAAAACAGAATACCTGCTCAAGGAAACCTCGAGGCACTAGGCTAGTTCAAGTCCTCCATTTGGGACTGACTAGTGACAGAAATTATGTTTTTCTGTTGTTTCCTCAGTCACCCAGTTTGAGAGATTAAACCGATCCTTGAGGTAGAAAGAAAGGCTGCAAGGAAACAGGAAGCCGGGTTTGAAAGCAGATTTCCCTCGAAACACCTAGAAAACTTTTACTTTCTCTTTCCTCAGATGCTAATGACTTTCTGCAGCTTCCCAGCCAACTTCCCACTCCTCCCTTCCCAGCCCCCTGTTGCTGCATGCCATCCCACAGCTCCAGTATAAAGTTTGGCTTTTGCAGCATGAAGCAGCTGGGCCAAGCTACCAGGGAATGATAATGACCTCAGAAATCTGCTGTTAGCTCGACAACAATAGGGTGCTCAGTCTAGTGGAAAATTGTGTTCATCAGCTAACTCTGCTCAGTTACTAATTGACATTGCCAAATATTTTAAGAACAATTGGAATGCACAAGCAAAAAAATGAAGATCTTAATCCTCAGACTTAAATTTTTTTCCCTGTTTTGTTCACATTGAGAAGTTGATGACTATCACTGAAAAGAGAAAGAAAGAAAAAGAAAGGAAGAGAAAGGAAAAGAAAGGAAAAGAAAAAGAAAGAAAAAAGGAAGAAAGGAAGAGAAAAAAGAGAAAGAAATGAAGAGAAAGAAATCAAGAAAAAGAAAGGAAGAAAGAAAAAGACAGACAAAGAAAAGAGAGTATCATATCACTGTCTTTCCTATGTCTGTGCAACGATGCCCGGTACAAAAGCTTTTTATGTGTTCTGTCAAAGGACATAAATATAGGCTGAAACTCTGTGTTTAATAATGAAAGCTCTTCTACCCCAAAGCCCCCCCATTTTAACCCCCATAAAAGATGTCTGAAAGATTCCAAAACAGCTGATCAAACAAACTATGCCAAAGTCAACATTATATGCTGCATACAAGAATAAGTGGTTATATTTAACAGTATTTTATTTTTCTTTTTTTAATCCCTGTGCTTTCCATTGATCATGTAACTTGGCCTACTTTATTTAATGAACTGGAGGGTCAGTGCATTCAATTACCCCTTTCATACTATCAAGACTTCAATTATCCCCATACCAAAATTATAGGAAAATGCAGAAGGTACTACCCTGCTGGATATAATGAACAGTATCATTTCTTACTACATTAAGTTTTAATTATTCCATGCATTAATTCCTAAGCAAAAACCTGTATAAATACAACTTTTGTTTAAAATAAGGGGTCTAGAAATCAGAGTGGACATCCAGCCCTGCTCTGCTGCGCTTCCGCTGTGATGCTGCAAAATTAATTTCAGAAGTGTGCTTGCATTTAGACAAGAATCGTTGAGATAGCATCTCCTCACACACAACACCGGCTGCCTGTGGAAGAGTATGTGCAGGCACATATTTCTTACAGCAGTTTCCCTTTGTATTGTATGTGGAGACAGAAATGACATTTATTTGACTCTCTCATAATTTCCCACAAAAGTAAACAAAAAACAAGATAAAACAATGAAAAACACAGGGAAATGATCTGTGTGACTAGTTTCGTTCATTTCTGTTAGAAAATATGACCTCTCAATTTGTCAAAGGTCCTAGTTTTAGCAGTTGATCTTAAGCTTAGTTCTCAGCAGTTTGGAGAGCTAAAGAACAAACACATTTTCTGGTTCACTGGAGTCATTTTCACATGTTCACTGATTCAAACATTCTTTTACTCACATAACAAACAGCTGCATACCACATTAGCCCAGCCAGTGACAGTCACACATCTCTGCAATAACTGTTTGATTGCAAACTTGACCCTTTCTTCTTCTCAGCCTGAGCTAGACATTTTTAAACAGGCACTCCATTCCCAATCCTCCTTTGCAAAGAATTACATCAGATAACAAAGACTTCTCTGCCACTCATTGTAAGCCTTCTTCTGGAGATCTGTTCTAAGAGGCACTGTGTAAAAAGGTTTTTATGATGAATTCAGAACTACTATCATGTTAAGAGCACCAATTTATAAAGAAGAATTCATTGGTTAAGATCTGAAAAAATAGTTTCTCAGGCCCTACTGACCCAGTTTCCAACAAAAAAGAATCAAGTGATGCAAATTAAGTTTTGAGACATTGTTATGCAGTCTGAGAAATTTGTAAAACTGTGTTTTGCGGTAATTTCTTAATAGAAGATTCAATGACTACTTAATTCTCCCTTACGCAAAAAATCTGATTTCTTTATATTCTACAGGTTTATCTTTCACAGGTAGTGATAAAATACACACTGCATAACAATGAAAAGTTCCAATGGCAACATGGCAATAAAATTAACTAAAGACTACTCAGATTTTGTTCTGGTAAAATGCAATACTCTCTTCCTTTCATCTGATTAAGAAGTTATAAAAATGTGCACACTTTGCATGATAGGATGTATGACACCAACAGCCTTCCTAGATTTACTACTAACAGACTAAAGGAGACAATCAGATATTAATAAAAAAGGGCTGCTTTTCTTCAGTACAAACGAACGTGCTTCTAGCAACTGTTACTGCACATATTTTGCTTTCATTTTTTCATGCTTTGATATAAATGCATCAGGTGTGGAAAATAAATGTTTTAAATAAATTGCAGTTAAAAATAACTTTTAAATTTAAGTTAAAAATAGTTTAAATGAGCGACCAGAGAGAGAACAACACTGTGGTGTTATCTTTTGCCTCTGAAGACAGAAAAAACTTCCCACAACAATACATTTAACGAACCAGAACACTTGGAATTAAAGTTTTCAGGGCACTCAAAACAGACCAACTTTCACATGCATTGTTTTGAATCCTCTTCAGTCTCTATCAGTTCAACCTCACTCAGAAGACTCTGAGGCTCTTTTTTTTCCCCAAACTTTTCCAGACAGCCCTGGAAGGCTTTGGATAGAATTTAAACGATTTCAGGATCTTTTATTTCCGATCGCTCTATAGCATTGCAAAACAAAAGTGACGCTTTCTATGTTAGAGGAGCGCTCTCCTCCCCCCTCCCCCCAGTGTGTAGGATTTTTAAAAGTGAAAGTTAGAGAAATAATCTTCTTCATCCTGACATGTTTTCAATCCTCTTAAAACAATCTCAACAACTATATATAGTATGAAATTAGCTCTCGCCTGCTACCCTTGTTCCTACATAGAATTTTCTAATGTGTCTCACCAGTAATAAATTGTAAACGAGGCTATGACTCTAAGAGTAGACAGTGTGTTTCATGGGTATTTAAACAACAGCATTAAGTACTATAGGAATCTGTGGAATGTGGAGGGCAGATTTATGTGTCTTAACAATTTCTTTACTGGTTTGTAATAAGCCAGCAAACTAACACTTTATTTTTATATTAATTTGGCCTCAGAAGTAGAGTATACTGGAGCATGACAAGAACAACAAAAATAAACTGGCATATACTTAATAACTGTAACAGTGAATTGCCTCCAATACTAAAATATTTATCGAAACTGGGGGGAAAAAAAAACCTAAAAAGAATTACCCTCAACAGCCTGCTACCAGCTCTTTAACAGTGGGCAATGTAATGCCTTAAGGTACCTCAAACTGTCTTTCATTTTCTAGACTTAATGGCTGATTGCAGAAATCAATGTTGCCATTAGTAACAGAGTATTTGTTATGGCATGATTTCCTCTGTTGTTAGGCTTGCAGAATGATTACAGTATTAGTGAGGTGCTTTCTTTATAAAGGGCTGAAGATATAACTTTCAATTTACTATCCATTAGTAAGTGACTTTGGAAATATAGATGAGGCCAGAAATCTTACCTGTTATTACTTGGAGATTTTATTTCAGCAGTCATAGGCTAGTAAGTTTAAAAATTGTACCAGGAAGCTCAATATTTTATAGACATCTCCAGTGAAATATTATCTGCTTTGCTATTTTATACACAGCAAGTTAACGTGACATACAATGCAATTAAAATGTTTCAGTCCAATTTCTATTTTTCTTGTACTTTCAAATAGATGTGATTTAAGCAGAAGGCTTCATACATGTTAAAATGTGCATATAAGTTACAAGATTGTCAAAAAGTTAGTAATATGTATATCTGAATCTCTTCTCATCAGTCCGGTGGCCAGGTACAAGTAGATACCTCAGCTAAGTAATTGATAGAGTTGTGGGAATAAGGGCAATCAGAGAGGTTAGCCAACACGCTGCTTATTAATCCTATTTCTTTGCACTATAGCTCAAAGAAGGCATCTTTCCTCGCCCTTTTAAATGGAGGACATGGACAGATCTGCAAGAGAGACACCATGAATAGAAGAGGAGAAAAAAAAAAACAAACAACACCTTCCAAAACCTGGAGGGAGAGGCCCTGGAAGTGACATTGCCATTGGTGACTGTGCAGCCCCTGCCCGCTGCTGCCGGTGGGGTGGTGGAGGTGACAGCTGAAGGGCTGGGAAACCTGCCCTTGGAGGGGAGAAAAGGGTGAGCTGAGAATTAACCTGGAAGGCATCTCGGGAACCCGCACACAGATGTTCTGGCACATAACACCACATCCCTGTGGACCGCTAGGGAACAGCCTAACGAATGCATAAACTACTCTGCTGCTGTGATTTCAAATACAGCCACGAAGCTTTCAAAGCAGAGAGGGAAGGAGAAGTTACCATACCTGAAGAGGAGGGTGAGGAAGGATGCGGGCTGTCCTCCTGGGCACTCCCCGTCTGCGAGAGCCCCCCACCTACTCCGCTTTCTTCAGTAATGTTGGAGGACCCTGGTGTTGTCGACCTGCTGACAGACTGAGACTCTTGATCGCTTCCAGAGCCACGGCGCTCATCGAGGCCACCTTGAATTATTTCGTCTTCTCCTTTCCTGTCTCTTTTGTGGACCCTGGAGTGAACGACCACTTGGTGGTATGTTCTAAAAACCCTTCCACAGTCCGGGCATTCAGTTGGCTTTTCTTTTACGTTTCCATGACTTTGTAAGTTGTAATCGAGTCCCTGGTTCATACCATGTGACAAAAAATCTCTACTGCCTTCTAAAGGGTCTAGTTTGTTTGGCAAGTCTCTCTGATTGCCCATTTTAGTGCTGTGAACCAAATCAGCAGGCATTTTCTGCTTAGAGCCATCTGCTCCTACTAACACATACTCCCGCTTCTCCTTATCAAACATAACTCCAGCATTTGCCAAAGTGTCTTCATGGCTGCGCTGTATCTGCTGCTCTTTAGACAAAAAGCCATGTTCCATGGCCATTCCCCTTGCCATAAGCTGCCAGGCCTGATAGCTGTTTACTGGATCCATCTCCGCCGCTTTGGCGGCAGCTTGTAACCTTTCTATACAGCTGGATTTCAGAGGAGGCACCAGATTGAGACAGCCCAATAAAGAATGTTTATCCCCTTCAGCAATACTGTGGCCGATGCCAGAAATGGGCGAAAGGAGCTTCCCCAAGACTTCTTTCTCTTTCATGGGCATATCGCCTTTGTTATAGATTTGATTTTGTTCACTTAAGCTCGCTTTGTCGGGAGGAAGAAACCCGCTTTGCAAACACGACAGGTATCTCGAATACAGGTTCGCATGAGCTTCCTGGGACATGCTGCTGATGGAGACAGGTACTTCGGGATCATTAGGAGATTTGTTCTTTACAGACAACTTATTCAGGTGAACTTTCATGTGATTTTTAAGAAACCAAGGCTCTTTGAATCGCCTCCCGCAGATCTGACAGCAGTGTTCAAAGGAATCCTTGTGCTTCCTCATGTGGCCTTTAAGGAACCAGGCCTGGCTAAACACCTGGCCGCACACCTCACAACGGAACTCGTTGGTGGATTGCTCCCCGTTCCCGTTGGAGCCCTGGCCTTGTGCCGACTCCGCAGTTATGTGAGCCTTCTCCACATGGCTGATCAGCTCCTCCTCCTGCGAGGCGGCGAAGTCGCACAGGGTGCACTTGTAAGGCTTGTGCAGGATCCTGATGTGCCTGTCCAGCTCTTCTCGCTTCTTAAACTTGCCTTTGCAAAAGGTGCATCTGAACCCAGCTGTCTGAGCGACGACTTCTTCCTGGACGCTGACTGGCTTTGGAGAGGGAACAGGGTTTGAAATATCCGGTGTGTTGTGATTTGCTGGCACAGACAGGTTACAGTTTGCGAGAGGCATCGGCTGGGCGTGCTGCTGTGCTTTCACGTCGGGTCGGGGCTGCAAGAGGCTGCTCTTCATCTGTTTGTCCCGAAGAATCGCTCTCTCCTCCAGCTCATGTAAAAGTCTGTTTTCTTCTCGGACTCTTCCACGACCTTTGCCAAGGTTTCCCAGCTTATGAGTACGCAGGTGTATCTTCAGGTTGCCTTTTTGAGCTGCTCTGTGGTCGCAGTATGGACACTTAAACGGTTTCTCTCCAGTATGAGTTCGCATGTGCAGCGACAGGATGCTGTTAAATCGAAAGCGCTTCCCACAGAGGGGACACGGGTACTTTCTGTTTTTCCTGGCATCATCCTCTATATCGCTCATCTGAGACATAATCCCTAGGTTTTGTCCATTTAAGAACTGCTGCAGATCCACGCGCCCGTTCAAACTGGTGTCGACCTCTCTGTTGAGCTGGTTTGCCAACAAGGCCATCTGACTGCTGATGGGCTGGTTTGCTATGGACATGTGGCTTTTGTCTTCTAGAGGTGCTGAGGCCTTCTCCTCTGGATTCTGCCTGTTCTGGAGCTCCGGGAAGGCATGGCTGAGCTGGGAAGTGATCTGGTGCAGCTTCTGGCTCATTGAATACTGCCCATTGAGCAGGGTGTTGTTGAGATGGGCGTCCGCTTCTGGCACAGCTGAAGAAACACCAAGGCACAAACTAGCTTCCTCCATCTCTGAAAATCAGAAGATATTTTAGATTCAGACTGTGAAAGAGTTACAAGCGTGGAATCACTGACGTACAATTTGCATTTTATGTTTTACCTACTCATAATAATGCAAAGGAATTAGTGTAAAAACAATAAAAAGTGTATTAAATGCCAACTGTGCTACACAATTTTGATCATACATGTGCTTTCATCATTCTGCATCTTTACCAATAACCATTAATTACTATTTTTAAATATGCTACAGTTTCAAAATCTAATTATTATGGAAGGGGCAAAAGCTTTTACCACCTCCCTTGTCTTTCTTCTTGTGAAATTGCACCTGTTTACATTTCTGAATCTATAGAAAAAGAAATGTTATGCATCTCTCCCATTTCCATTAGAAAAGACAGGGGAAAAAAAAAAAAAAAACACAAACCAAAAACAAAAATAGAAATCCATTTGTAACTTTCAGTTCCATTAACCATATTCAATATATTACACATTCTACAATGAGAAAGATAGTTTTATGATTTGACAAAAAAACGATGGTATGATATTTACTGGTGTACAATAAAACAAGATAATGTTTTGGGAAAAAATAAAGTAAAGGACAAGCTTTAGAACAATAAAAGGGATTTTGCTTTAGTCAACAAAAAGTGCAGTAATATCTCATTAAGCTGATTAGTATGCTGCTTAGAAACAGTACTAGGTGCTGTAACACATGATTATAATCATAAAAATCCTTCAGTGTTTGCAAGTAAGCATTAACGAGGTATATTAAATTTTAAGGAGACTGCGACTAGCAGCTTTGTAAACCTCTGAGATTAAGATTTAACCCTTCTGTTACAAAACATTGTTATTTTGTCAATTTGAAACTGAGCCCATCAAAAAGCACATAAATTATCTTCTGCCAAGTCTTTTAATTCATCGTTGAGAACCTTCAGATTTCAGTTCTTAGGAAAACTTGCCAGATTATAGAAGGAATATCTCTGTCCTTCGATGGGTAAGACATGTGATTTAAGGGACTTTGATTTGTTTTAAAGAGCTCTCTTATGGAACTAGATAAAACCAATTAAAATCTGGGGAAGGTGTTGTGGAAAGCCTCAACAAGTTTAAGAATTTTAATAACTTTCCTAATACACAGTAATGACTACAAATTGTACCTACACTATATATATTGTAGAAAATTAGAATTCAAAGCTGTTTGTTAAACACAAGTGCTCTGTTCTGGTCTGCATAATCGTCCACAATAATCTTCTATCCTTGCCACTTCCCTACTCTATACAGAAATAATGTATCTATAAAATCCTATTTAAAATATAAAGTTTTACATTAATAACTCTCAAACTATACGATGCTATAAGGTTATTTTAGAACATAATTAAGATCTGTGTTGTTCAGTGGAGTGATTTAACACTTTATTCACTAATAAAATTACTGAATTCTATACGTTATTGAATAATTAATTTGGTCAATTTTCAGTTTGGCTTTAGCCAAAAGCATTTACTCGCTGTGCCTTCTACAAAGGCTGCAGGCACACTCCAGGTGGACACCATTCCTCACATGGCTTCACAGTGGCCACTCACTAGACAACTTGAGGCCCAAATCTGGCACATACTTAAAATGCATGTAATTGTGCTCATGGGAGTAGTCCAGTAGACTTCAAAGGGTGACTCTTGAAAGCAAAGTTCCACACATGCTTAAGTATTTGCAGGATCAGGGCCTAAAAAAAAAAAAAGCATGGGTGGTCTCCAAGAGGAGACCTATTTGGTCCACGACAGGATGATTGAGGTTGTGATACAATGCAGATCTTGTAAGAAGTAAAGGGGGAAGTGTATATTCATGTCTATTAAAGATGAACATGAGGTACCAAATTTTGCTTAGATGTAAACCAGATCTTTTTCACAGTTTAACAGTGTTCAGAGTCAGGTTTAATTTTGGAGACTTGTATGCTATCAATGTTGTTATCTATAAAAATATTAATGATATCAAGTATATAAAAGGAAAAGGCTTATACCTATAAGCTATGGGACTGTACATAAGTTTGGCTTGCAGTATCTGATTTCCGAAGGTAGGGGAACACAGTCAAGCCAGGTGTTCACCCAAGGCCACGAAGCCAATAAAATTCTTGGTTTCCATGAAAGTTTTCTGTGCAGCAGACCACAATCAGTCAGAATGTGGGTACGCACAAACACATTTTTTTAACATTTTTGGAAGTTTGCTTAACTTTTGAAACAAGGCAAATTTCACATTCAAAAGGATTAGCTTAACATCTGAGCATCGTAGTGCTTACGCCTGCCGTTGCCTTAAGGTGACTGTGATTTTGAGTATCTGCATACCCACTTGCTAAAAATAAACTTAAAAAACCCAAACAAACAACAAAAAAAACCCAACCCACAAGCAACAAAGCCCCCAAACCAAACAAAAAACAGAATCCACTTTCTGTATGTATTCCATGTGCCACAGGTATTATTTCTCCTCATCATGCTTAAAAAAGGCATGTTGGCAAACAAGAACATAAAAATTCAAGAAATGCATTGCGTCTACAGACACATATATATATAACGAAGAGGGTTTAGGAAAGTCTGTGTGAATTGTCATTATTCTTTAACAGCTTGAAAAATGCAGTCTAAATTTCATTTATTCAGTTGACCTCAATGGGAACTGGTGCCTTTACAAGCTCAGGAAGGTTTGGGTAGTTAATTTTAGCATTTTATGCTCTATCGAAGTTTGGAAATGCTGACAGATCCCAGTGGAGTTTATTAATTCTGATGTTTAACCCTAAGCATCAGTTCAAACGTATGGTTACTTGGATTGAGGAGGGGAGAGGGATTTGTGGTTGAGATTCTAAGTTATTCTGTGGCTCTTTTTTTCAAAGATAACTTTAATAAAGTAACAACAGCAGTTATTGTTGGAACATGATAATTTTTTCTAATTTTTATTTTGCTGTAATGTCTCCCACAAACATACACACACAATGTAGAATATAGATAGGATGAGTTGAAAAAAAGATAATCAAGAAGAAGACCAAACCCTTAATTTTTCATTTAAAAACTAATAATTTAGGATCGAGCCTGGGGAGCCTGACCCCAAGCACATTGATCTTTTGGCACTGGAAATTTTATAGGTTTTTCATGAAATATGGAGAAAAGTAAGAACTGCTTAGTAAGAAATAACCACCTGTAAATGCCACTTATTCTGACTAGCTGTTCAGTTTCTAGGATCTAGTTACCGCAATCTCAAGATGCTACAGTTTCTTCACTTTAACTGTATTCCCACCCTCACCTGCCCCAGCTTCTTGGAGTCTTGTCTCCTGCCTCTGGCTCTGAATAGTCAGATCAGACAAATCAGACTCTCAGTTTTCTTCAGCCCATTCACAGCAAAACCTACCAAAATCTCATCGTGTATCCACTTGCAAGACAGAAATAAAACTCCTCCTCATCCATCATTCCACTATGAATTAGATAACCCCATCTAATTTACCTAATTTCTCTTAAAAAAATTAGCAATTTTATTCTCTCCCTCTTTATCCATCATCCCTGTCTAGATCTATGGCCAGAGAGGGTTACACCAGGTGGGGAAAAGGGCTTTCGTTCTCCACCCAGTGAGCCTCTTGCTTCAGGCCTTGCAGGTTGAAGTCCCCAGCTTGGTGTGATGGTGGTCACTGCACAGCCTCTTCCCCTGGGGTAGGACCCTCTCCCAAGATCTGGCTGCTCTCCACAACACCCAGCAGGTCCAGAATCTTTTGCCCCACAGCCATGCAGTTGTTATGCCTCCATATGGACCTCCCTATAGCCACAACTGTCCTCCTCACAGTGGCCTGATGTCCAATTCTACCGTATCCATTCTGCCCCAACAACTAAATGCTAAAAAAAGTAATAAAACCTCATGTGAATGGACCTCATTGAAATTCACCCTTTAACAGATAACCAGTTTGTAATTCCAGCTGTTTTGACAAAATAAGTATTTTTCACAACATCAGCCTTCATTATGACCTGCCCTTCTTGCCTCCCCAAACCAGAACACGAGGTAGTCAAAAACAACAAATCTGGAAATGCCAGTTTATAAGTGCTGATGTGAAGCTTCATAGGAGGGAAAACTTCTAGCTTTCAATTTTAAATATGTAGTCTACTACGTTATTTTCATGATTCTGATCTCTCTTGTAAGGAAAACACAGAACGTTTTGCCACCGCTCGCACTGGGAACAGAAGCACAATGTTCTCTGCAGTTAACGTATGTTTAGAAAAATCAACTGCAAAACAAATGGGAGATTGTTGAGAAATTCAAAATACGGCTGCTGAAATTTACGTGGTACATTTTTGACCTTTCATTATCTCAAACGTTTTGTCCCACCGAGACGCGGCACCGCACAGAGCGTGCTGGGATCAGGAGTTGTTCCCGGGCTGCCCTTCCCAACCTAAACAAACCCTGAGCTCTCCCACAGGCCAAAGCCTGATGCTCACCCTGGTACCTGCAGGCTCTCAACCCACCTGGTCCAGGATCTGCTCGGGGCAGCGTTGGGACCAAACCAGCCCCTCAGTCCCGTACGGAGCCAACACACCATCAGAGGACAGCCCTTCACCATACGGGTGTGCAGCTCCCCATTCCTGCGAGGAGGGCACTCAGCTTATGAAATTCACAACTGGATACATCTATTATAAAAATACTCTCTCATCTCCCACATGAAGGTACAGCGAGGCGTTCAAGTGCCTTTGATGATACTAATAGTTATTTTGATTTCACTCACATTTTTGCCCTCAAGACTATTTCCTGTGATATCAATAACGAAAGTTCTGACTTTAGCCATTTCAATTGAACACACAGATTTTATTTAACTATTTGAAATGGATTACTGGAATTTAAAACCAATTATGACACCAGAAATGCCTGTCATCACAACTACATTAATGTAATATGAGAAGCTCGGCTTCCTTTTGCTGGAAACAGAGGAAAAAAAAAAAGAGATGGCAAATAGATTAAAAAAAAATAGTTTAAATATAAATATATGCCTACACACACATGTAAACATACGCACACACACATATATCTGTATACATACACATATATGCATACACACACCTGTTATCTTTGTAAACAGATGGACCAAATTCAGCTCTCATTTACACCTGTTCATTCCTACTGGACACACACACTAAAGCGTTTCCCTCTTCACTGCTGTAGAGAAAACAGTCATTTTAAAAACACTGTTGTGCTGTTATTATAGCTTAGATTAGGTTAGTTAAAAGATTTACAGTTCAGTAAGCAAAGTAATGCTTTACAAGCTCACGTGTTTAAACGACAAGCTCGCTCTGGCCCTGATCCTCTGAGCAGTTAGAGTTACACACACTGTTACTTATGCCTTCAGAATATAGACCTGGTATTTATCTTTCCAGCTAGAAAAATTCACATATATCTACATTATCTTGCGGTCCATTGACAAATCCTAAATACTCCAATACAGACTGCTTCAGTTCTTAGCAACTCATAAACAGGTATCGCTGAGAAACTTCGGAATATATATTGAATTTTTATTAAATATTGTTCTTATTGTTGTAGCTGAAACAGTTTAACTAAGGCTGTTATAAGCATAATACACTCCTGTTAAGAAATACAGAACACCAGACTACTGAACCCTTTCAGGGTCATTAAACAGCTGTAAACATTATTACAAAAATAAACCAGAGATTTCATGCTTACATTTTAGCCCAGAGCTTGGTGTGCTGAGCAAGTACATTTTTTTCATCTCTTACAATCAACGCTGGTGACATTTGGGCATCCAAACAAATTACATCACAAATATTACTGAGGTGGGTAGGATACTGAGCGGTTTATTTGCCAGATGATTAATATATAAACAGTAGGGCAGGATGGATGACCTACTCTTCTTTGACTGATTTGTAGGCAATACTAAGAGACATAGATGTAAATAGTTAAATTTTAACAAAAACATGTGTGCACGGAAGGGGAGGGGAGAGATCAGCTGTATTTAATGCCACCAGGACAGCATTATCCAATCTGATAAAATGAAATAAACATTAGGCCAGATTCTATTCTCATTTTACTTATGTAAAATAGAGTAACTGCATCGAGTTCATTTGAGTTTTCCTTTATTTTTTCCCTCGTTTTTTTTTTTTTTTATTAAGTAGGTGTCCTTCTCCTTAGGGTATAATATAATTATATTAGGGAAATCTAGGGTTTCTGGAGTGTAACAATGTTTTTTTCCAAAATAAGTTGGCCTACAGGTAACGTGTCCTATCCATTTGGGCTTAATTAAGTATTATTGAGGCAAACCTAGCGATTTGTTAGTCACTTGACCACATTGAAGTTTTACAGTCATTGTGAAGCATACGCAGCTTCTAGGAATTAAAACCTGGGGCGAAGCAGCACTCGAAGGGGGTGTGTAGAAAGAACTGGGGGCTGCCACTGTCCTGGTTGGGCACCCAGGGCCAGAGCCTGGGGCAAACACCCATCTCCCCGCACCCAGGCGCCGGGAGACCACGCAGGGGGGAGCGGGGAAGGCATTTGACAAAACTATAGCTGCTTTGTAGCGCTGATATTTAAACAAGCCGCTTATTGATTCCAAAACAAAGTACTCCTTTAGTAACAACAGAGCCAACTCATTCCACAACAGTTTTTTATGTCTTAAAGAAGGGTTAGCAGAGGGATTTTGAAGTTTCAAAAGTCATTAGCAGACAGAAAATTGTTTGCTGGGGCTGTAGTGCTTTCGCTCTCGACTGAGGAGACAGTTGCTTTCCCAAATACCTGTTACATCTGCAGGTTACTGTCTAGCTAGCACAGCATTTTGGACTGATAACTGATCAGTGGAAGATAAATCACCAGAACAGTCTTTGGTTGGTAGCACCCATGGAGTGGAGGACTGTGAACTGTTTGTGATCACAATCTAGGAAGATGAGCAGAGAGGAGACGAGAGGTCATTTATAAATCTCACTCACAGATTAGAATAGAAAGATTAGAAGAATGCAGACAAGCTGTTTGATTTATTGCTACTTTGCATGTGACTTAGCAAAATCTGTTTTCCTTCTTATTTATTCTATTTCACTTGCATATACTTAAGAAGTCAGATGCAAAGAAGAGAAAGATAAATAATTGGTACGGAAAGTTCAGTAGATTAAAAAAAAAATCCTGCTTTTTTTCTAGGCATTGGTTGCATCTGGGATCATTATTTTTTAGTTTATAAGCATTGATTCTCATTTTACTTTTTTTTTTTCCTAGCGTTCTCCTGATGAGAAAAGCAAAGATAAGAATGACACCAAAAATTCAAATGGGAACCTGATTTGCTGAATGCTTCATTAAATTAAAGCTTCTGTTACTTTAGAAACAGCATTTTTAAAAGTAAATTTGTTATTTTCATGTAATTTGGAATGTATACAACTGATTAAACTCTCTCCAATTTGATCAATCTCCTGTAGCTCCTATCTGATCATTCACTTTAATTAATCTAACTGGCATCCACGTCAGATTGAAGAAACCTTAAAATTAAGCTTTTAACGATCCACTTTAGTATTATGCAGTACAAATAAAATAATAAAATGCCTGGAAGTCTTTGCAAAGCATATTTATGATTTCATTTTTTGTCGTTTTTACAGCCCGAAACGGGTTCTGAATCCCCATCCTCATCTGGGGACACTGTACCGCACTGCAATAGAAACTCTGTAATACTCTAACTCATTATATAATATTAAAATATACAGCATGTTGACCCTATTAATCCTGCATTCCTCAGTCAGGCAAGTTCCAAACAAGAGGCAGTGCATTTCAGCTGGGCGGGGGCAGCAGGATCAAGCCCTCTGTGCCAATTACAGAGAGATCACGCAAGAGTTAAGACCACGCAACTCAAATCATAGTTTGGAACAGTTTAAATCCAAAACTGCACGGCTGGGTTGATGATTTTATTTTCATTTCACAAAGGCTTAGAGTTAGATTCTGCACACAACTAAATATAATGTCAAATGCACATATGTCCCGAAGATCAAAGTATGATTGATTGTGAAATATTCATATGCGATAGCCCAGCGAGATTTTGTTCACAAGGGCACCTGTCAGAAGCATAAGCTTGGGTACAAATCATCAAATAAGTATGTAAAATCATTACTAAAATCCAGGCATGCAATCAGATAGTCAGTTGTCTGAAATTCTTGGACCGTGGCCAGCACAGTGGCTCAACAGACTAATGCTTTGGTCTTTGCAGATCCTCAGGGCCCTAGTTCAGTTCCTCCTGCCACCGGTCAGGTCAACTGTGTGTACCTAATGTTGACTTTCCTGGCACTTAATGCTAGGAGTAAAGGAAAAAAAACCCGAGTCCATAAGTTCCCTTTGACCTGAGCCACAGAAACATCTGCTGGTTGAGTCACGAACTGCTTGTTGGCCAAGTTTAACAGTAACCGATCCTGTTGCGGATCAGCTCTCTCAGCAGTAGGTGTCACTGCAATAAATAGATGGATTTCAAGGGACAAAGACACACGTTCCCAATGAAAATGCATAAACAGTACATCCCTGAATAAAAAGAGCTTCAAAATAGGAGTATAAGTAGAGTTTTTCTTTAACTTTATGCAAAAGGCTGGAAATCTGGTTTGGGGAGAAATGAAATTGCACAAGTGGGATTGCCAACAACAACAACAAAGTAATTCTGCCCTTTAGTCCTATGTCACAGAGATCCTTTAATTCACATTAATCACCTCCCTGCAATCCCAGGTCTATTAGGTAAAGACTGTTACAGATAAACCTTTTTAAAAAAAAAAAAAAAAAAAGCTCTCTAACAAATTAAGTAATTTTCTCTAGTGGAACAAAAGACCTAGTTATATGGAAAGACACTGCACACTCAACTGTAGTTTTAGGACTTAACAAAGACCACAAGGTTAGCCTATTTTCTGTCAAATTAGAGAGTCCACATCCAACCCTATCTGCATACAGAACAAGCAAAAAGAGAACACTTATAACAGCTTTAGGGGGAGAAAAAAGATGTCTCAAGTATAGATTTAATTAATAGAGTGCATATTTTGAAAAAACAGTAACCAATTTATACTTGAAACAGAAATATGTGGTATGCCAAATAATATCACAGAGATGTCAGCCAAGTCTACACCATATTTGGTTTCATTATCAAAACATGGTTTGTAGGATAATTAAGGATGCTCCAAATTGCATACTATTGAGTTAGACAGTAGACAAAACAATGCATCACTAAACATATGTGCTACCTGTGATGACATCAACACAGAAACTACGTGCCTAAGTAAATGTTTTAATAGTGGAAAAAGAAAGATTAATGTGTTACACCATGCATAACCTGTTGCACATGAAAGAGAGCGTATGTGACAATATATACTCTCAAAGTATATATATAATACAACTGCATTTATTTTACTTCTAGTGGCATTGAACTGGGAACAGAGGAGAGGAAAGAATATAGAGATAATGAAAAGATAAATTACTCAATTCTTCAAGATCAGTATATTTAAGAGAAACCAACATAGAAGAAGACCCCACACACATGGAAAACCTAAGACACAGCATATTTGGGAAGAGTTAAGCTCCTCTTTTTCCCCCAGCAGTAATTCCCATCAGCTCACACCCCAGTATTCTGTAAAGCTCCCCAGCATCATGGGTGAGCAACACAGTGATCAACACAGTGAGAGAGGAGGTGAAGACATTTTCTGCACGTTTTTTTGCCAGGCACAGAAATAGCCAAGAACTTAGTATCATGGAAATGCAAACAGTTAGAAACTCAGAAGTAACTTGCCCGATTTCAGTGCACCCAAACAGCTTCCAAGGCTGGAATGGGATTGAATTTTTCAGAATTTCAGCACTGTAGAAATGAGTCCTCTTAAATGATCATTTCCACATCTCATTTAGGAAAAAGCTCGCCATGTATCTTGACTTAAATAGATGGCTCATCCTCTGTAAAGCAGCCAGGGACGGAGTCCAGAACTCTTGACTCCCGTTGCTTAGTCCAGTACACCAGATAGCTTTCTTTTATCAAACATAATTGACTGCTGAAAAGACGGGTTTTTTTAACTCATGACAGACCTGTCAGCATAAAATTTTTTGGTTAAAATATTACAGAGAGTTATTTTGGGTTTTAATAACTGAGATTCCTGGCTGTTAATCCCTTCTACCTTGAACTTCTGTCTAATCTCCTTTCTTCCCTCAACCCAACTGATTTATTTTTCCTCTCCCTATAACATATGGACTTGGTGGCAAAAAGAAAAGACATAATTTAGAGGGTCATTGGGATTCTTAGATACAAGTGGCTTCAATGAATTGTTTTTAATACTAATTTCCAGGAAAAGGATAATGTTAAGAAAGCCTCAGTTTCAGTGGAATTGGATGGAGGAAAAGACACAGCTGAAAGAGGCAGGGATGCCAGGAGGCAGGTGGATGCAGGAAAAATAGAGCAACCATCACTCAGAATGTTCCTTCTGTTTGTGGCCTTCAAAAAAGTAGAAAGTAGAAACTCCTTGCAGAATTAAGTGGAAAAAGATAGATGAGGAAACACAACACAAACTTAGAGTTAGGATAGAAAAAATACATTTAATTATCATTCAAGAAAAATGAAACACTGAAACACACAAATCTCCTTTATCCTTGTGTTCTGGTCTGCGCACGCTTTTACCGATAGGATGTATTACTGCTGTTGTCATTTAACTTTATTAATTGATCACTGTCATGAACACAAGAGCAGAGCCGGTAACTCTAGAAGCCACCTCGTACCTCCTGTGATGCTTTCACACTGAGATAAGTGGTTTAGACTTAGAAGGGTGTGGTAGCAGTCACTGCGCACAGCTCAGGCACCAACAGCTTGATTTTGCAACTGTTATAATCCTATCTACCCCAAGGTCAGAAAATATTCAGAAAACATGCTCTTTTGCAGACTGTCATTTTAGAGAAGCAAAAAAAAAAAAAAAAATCCATCGATCTGCAGTACTGCTAATTACACTGTTCTTTCAGATGGCTTCTTGAGCAGGAAGACAACCGTGAACAGGAATATCTATACTAAAAGTAACTGATTTGGGAGTATTTATCCCCGTATTTCCCCAGATGCTTTTTAAGTTATCTCTACCTGTTGGAGTGAGATTGTTCTGCCTTACAGTAACCCTGCCCTTTTCCTCTGCACAACGGTGCAAAACAGCCATAACCATTAAGCCAAGGAAAAAACGCTGCCGCAGAAGCGACCATAAAAAAGGGTCACATCTTCGCAGCACTCTTGAATGGAGTGAGGTACAACCTGTGAGCGAACAGAAAATCTCTTCCTACCACTGAGCTGCACCATCAGTCACAGGAAAGGGAACAGCTACCTAGGGCGTTTATGGAAGGGAGCATAGATGCAAGCACTGATTATGGTAAAACAGTATGTACGTTTATATACAACGGCAGCCTGACCTTCAGGATCCCAACAAGCTGAGCAACGATTGCCGTTTGGGCACCTCTGTTTTATCTGGGCACAATAGCTTTGATCATTAATAAAAAGGGCACCGAAAACTTGGCAGACACATAGCAGATAGATGAATACGGGGGAGGAGGAATGCTATAAAAATACAATAACATATTTCAAAGCTATCTGCAGGATAAAAATCCTTTAAATAATTTTGATGTTAATTGCAACATTCCGGGCCCTTGGCTGAAAAGACAACCTATGATGGTTGATAGGTGAGTGGCAACAAAGCTGACAAAGAAAGTCTGATAAATGCAATCACAGGATGACAGACCCTGGCAAGTCCAATTACGGTTGCAAAGTCAGTTGGGAGATGGACTCTGCTAACCGTAATATATCCTTAACAGCCAGCTCCGGCCACGGACAGCTCTGACCAAACTCCTTCGAGTGAGTGACAGGATCCCTGGAGGCTCCAGCCCCGTGGCAGGCTGAGAGCAGCTGAGAGTTGTTACCAGAAGGACCAGGGACTAACAGGGAGTGCTTTACGGCAAGAGTTTTTTGACAGAACGTGCAAATAAACATCACTAACTCCCAGTGAAACTATTCCAAGCCTCTTGAATAGTCTGTGCAAATGAGCAGTTCGTGTTCACTCTCTCCAGCCCGTGTAAAACTTCACTCAATGTTAATTTACCTTGCTGCAAACCTGTGTGAATCTAGGCAATTTCAGCAAAATACAAAGCCAGACAAAAGGAGGGGGAAAGACCTGGTGGTTCGGTTTCAAGGACCTGGCCACAGAAGGAGGTGAGCAGGCTCCCACTACTTGCAACAGGACCTCAAAGTGCTCCTCATCAAACACCAAAAGCCCCAAAGTTGAGAGCACTCAGGAGTTCCCACACAAAACCTCTGAATTGTTTCAGTTGCACAAGCACAAACTCATTTTTCTGTTGTACTGATTTCCAGCACCTTGTGCCTACACTTACAGATACAGAGATTGTTACATCTCTCTTTCTAATTCAAAGGATTTTAATCTCCTTCACCTTCTATTTCTGAACGGACCAGCTATTCTTATTTGATGTGAGAAAGCAAGAAGGGGATGTATATAGCAAATTGGGACTTCTCATACTTCAGTGGAAAATTATCTACAAATTTAAGTCACATTTAATCAAAGTATCATTCTTCCTCGTAGTTTTGTTTCCTTTTTTTTTTTTTTTTAGTCACAGAAAAGAAGTCCTTTTTCAATTTTTGGTTGTTGACTTTTATTTTCCTAGTGACTTTTTTATTAAAAAAAAAAAATAATCTAAAGGACTTCTTTGTTCTCTTTCTGGATTTTCCAAAAATATTGTAAAATGACAATGGTATAAAAATTATACTGTAAAAAAAAAAGTAAGTACTCTGAATGAGCAGAGTTATTCATTTGAAAAGAAGTCCTTTTTCAATTTTTGGTTGTTGACTTTTATTTTCCTAGTGACTTTTTTATTAAAAAAAAAAAATAATCTAAAGGACTTCTTTGTTCTCTTTCTGGATTTTCCAAAAATATTGTAAAATGACAATGGTATAAAAATTATACTGTAAAAAAAAAAAGTACTCTGAATGAGCAGAGTTATTCATTTATATCCCTAGCTTATGAAATGCCCGTATCATGTATCCTTTATCCAACAGCAGACTCTTTTAGCTTCAATCACAAGAGCTAACAATATGTTATTGATATGATTTCAGGAAACTGTCAGCAGGCAGCTTAACTTTCAGCTCCTCAGCTACGGGGAGTGTATGCACAAAACCTACCTGTGCCTCTCCCGCAGGAAAGCTGGCAGCGATGCGCGCATTCCTGTCAGCTGTCACAGCAGAATAAAGAGAAATGTAAACAGGTCTTCCTCACCAAATGCAGCCTCATAACTCCTTACGCAGCGAAAAAACCCGCTACTGGTTTCACTGGGAGTTTTTAACCAGCACTGGGAATCCCTGGTGGAGCCCTGGGGTGAAGGAGAGCTGGGCAGGTAACCCAAGGCACTGCTGGGGTTCCTCACCCTACTCGCCCCGTGCCCACCTGCCCCCCAGCACTCAGCCCTCCTACAGAACTTGGCCTCACGCTTCCAGCCGTGCCCTCCAATTATACTCAACACAAAATCAATAGGAAGACAACCGAAGAGGAAGGCTCACTGGGCTGCTGCCCTGGGGGGAAGCAGAGCGGGTTGAAGGATGCCTGCGCTGGGGTCCACCCCGTGCCAGCTCTCCAGAACCAGCAGGAGCCCAACTCCTACCAACTGGGGTGAAAATTTTTGTCAGTTAGGTTAACGGTTGGACAAGATGATCTTTAAGGTCCCTTCCAACCTAGAAGATTCTGTGATTCTGTGATTTGTGCATCTGACCCTCGGTGCTCACTTTGGAGAAGGGGTAAAATCAAAACGAGAGAGAGAGAGGAGACTCCTCTGTACAGATAAAATCTTCATTTTCAACCACTTCTGCTTGAAGGAAAAATAAAGGTAGCACATAAATAAGTCCAGTATTTTCAAGTTTTATATTTACATGCTCTTACATTTTGAAGAGCTGAAGAATAATCACAAACATCAGAAGCTAGAACAAGTAAGCTAAAAGTGCATCTCTCCCCCAGTCTAGGAAACCAGTGGTTTTTAAAACTAGTTTTCATATTGGTTTACAAGCTCTAATAATAAAAGGGTATGTTGTACTATTACATGTTGGTCATTTTTTTCTGTTTGACGAAGAGAAATAACAGGCTGCTGCACGAGTTAGCACAGTTTTGGTGGGTTTTTTTTTCCTCCAAATGATCAGAGAAAGTACCGTACTTTAAGGATGTGCCTCACTTGCTCTTAAAAGGGTAAAACAAAATATTCTTCTAGCTATTCTAAGCCTGCCATATAAGTATTATGCTGTTACAGATTTCAAAAGGTTAGCTTCAATGAACCTGACATCAGTATAACCCAAAATAACCCATTCAAGAGAAAAGTAAGAAATAATTGCTGTTTTCTCTTTTTTTTTCCTGAGCTATATTGCTATAATGATTTTGCATAACAGATTGAACAAAGTGCTGTTGTGACAGGTGGTAGAATTCAGCTAGTAAGCACAGAGACAGGGTTCAATTTAGTTTGTGAATCCTTTAATTGTTGTGCAGCTAATTAAAGAAGGTTCTTTACACTCGCAAGTGTTTACCGTTGCTAGTATGCATACATGAAAAATTAAATTGTGCCTTCAAGGGCTGAGAACTATAGAAAAATCATAGCTGATTCTGCAACATGCTTACCAGCTCAAAATAGCTGCTTTTCACAATTGGAATTTGTAAAACTTTTTGCTAAGCAAATATAGAGCTAATTAGAAGTGTTCGTTGGACCAATTAACATTTAAATAAATAAGCCATATTGCACATTTCACAGTCTTTATTTAATGATGCTTCTTAACTCTTTGGAAAGATTCCTTTAAGTACAAATAAGTTGTCATAAAAATGAAAGACAAAAATAACACCATAACAGTATATTCTATGCTTTTTTCTTTTTGCCTTGAAGTCTTTTCTAAAACTCTATACCTGTTACTGGGGAAGGGGGGGATACACAAATCTGGTTCCTTCTTTCATCTTGTCAAGTTACCTTTCCACCCTTTTGAATGCAAACAGAAAACCATATTTGATTACTATTTAAAGTGTTATGATAGCTCTGTTTGTTTTGCCCCATGGAACAGAATCTGTTTTAGAAAAAAAAATATCTTACTTTTATCTCATAAAATGGCCATTCCAGACCCTCCAAAAAAAGGGTGTTCTCAGAATAGATTGCTCTTAGAGTAGCAAATGCAGCAGTTTGAAAGTTGCATATACAAACAGTGAAGTGAAAGGAGAAAAAATTTTTTTAAAATATATCTGTTTTTCAGGTCGACTGTTTGCATTCTCATACCAAAACCACTGTTGTTATTATACCTAACCTCAGGGCCACAATTGCCTGTCTCTTTGGGGTCAAGTGATATTTTGCTTTCAAAACAACTGTCTTTTAATTTAACAGTCCCTTTCAATCAATAAGACCCTTCAGTCTGCGTTGAACATACATTTTCTCTCTCTCCTTCAACCTCCAAACCTCTACCTAACACAAAGGTTACATTAAAAACAGGGGGAAGGCTTCTTGCTACTTTTTTCCAAGACGCATTACACTACCTTGTAATCACACTAAGAGCTAACATGGAAGGACTCATTGTTGACCTTGGCTTTCAGCGCAGAAAACCAAATTAACAAGGACCAATTAACATTTAAATAAATAAGGAAGATTAACAAAGAATACTCTGCATACCAAGAGGGGAAAAAAAAATAAACTAAAGGAAAAAGTACAGTATCTCCCCTCAATCAGCATGAATGAAATTCTCTGGGAAGGATGGGAGCCTGGTGGTGCGTGGAAGCACAGGCTGCTCCTTCCCGCGCCCGCTGAGCACCAACGGGGGTGCAGCCACGCGTGGCAGCGGGGAAGCGCTCCGTCAAACCCTGGGGAAAACCTGCAGAGACCCCACGGTCCTGCATCATGTTCTTAACCAGAGAAAAGGTGCTTCTTCCTGGCCCTTCCACGTGAGGCTGGTGGTGGTTGCGGTTGCCCACCTCCCTGGCTGCCCCGCGCCAAGAAGCACGCGGCATCGGGCTCGTGGTTGATCAGCAGGAGGCCAAGAGGGGACACCTCTTGTGGGGACTGCCAGTACACGTGGCTCCTGATCACATTTTCAGTGCAAAAAGTGTGCTTGGGGTATTTTTTTTTTAGATTCAGTAAATTTTGGTTAAAAAAAAAAAGATGAAAAAGTAGGCAAAGAACATCCAACAGCCCAAGAGGAAGGTGTCTGGGAAGTCTCAGGCGACTGGGAAATTTGTGTTTTAAAATGTCCGTTCCGTTCCATTCAACCTGGAGACTCCAACCTGAATTTTTGTCACATCCAGGCAGTTGCTCTGACTAGCAAGCTACAAACTATACTGGTATAAGTTCTCAAAACTTTCATGCTTCAGGGAAATCAAGCCTCTACCCAACGTAATTTCATATACTTCCTTGACCTTTTTTTCAAGGGGTGGGGGCAGAGCGACACACAGGTACCTGAAGCTGTAACCTGGAGCTCCTGTGCCATAGGATCAGATGATGCCACACCAAGCAGGATGAAGGTAAATGGTCCAACCACCTTTCACCTTCCCTGCCTCCCACTCTTCCCTTGGGTCAATCTCCAAAGAGAACTTTCCATTGGCAAAGTTTCTCCACCATTCTTGGATATCTTTATCCCAACCGAACAATTAAATCCTCCACTTACTAATCATTTACAAAGCCTGTCTTTTAAAAGGAAACTCCTCCTACACAAAGGTTATGAATAATTCTCAGAAGGTTACAACATGATCTATCATTTTAAGTATTTGGATCTGGAGTACCGGTTCAGGCCTCTAACTGACAGCCACCTTTATGAATAGTTAAGAGTTCACAGAGATGATTATCATGTACTATTTAAATATGTATAAAGGACAAAGATAATAACAATACTTTGCACTTTAATAGAAGCTTCTGTCTGAAATTCTCAAAGGAGAGCCAAAGTCCTCGCGAATGCGTGCTCACAGCTCCTCTGACCTGCACAGTTGGTCACCGCTATTATTCGCAGGAATCTGGTAGGCTGTTATTGTTAGATTTCTCAAAAATGATAATGTCTGGCTTAACTCATAGAGCAACTGAAGCTTTACCAAATGGATAACTCAAAGTGAATCACCACTGTAGGAATGTTGACCAGTGCCTTGTGCCGAGGCAAAAAGCAGCGTGGGACGCTGCAAGGTGCTGTACAGATCCTCAACCCCTCTTCTCCCGCTCAGGGAGGAGAATCCTCCTCATTCCCAGGCCGAGATAGAGCTGACTGATCAGCACAGGGTCCAGCTGGGAGAAAAGCATCTCTTGCTACTGTTCTGAGTCTACTTTTGTAGACTCAGAAATAATTTTAGATTATTTTTTTTCCCCAGTACTAAAATAATTTTAGGTTTTTTTTTTTCCCCAGTACTAAAACAAAAAACAAAAAAAAACCAAAAGTGGACTCTTACTTGAGAGCCATACTTTCTTCCATGAAGAGCACTTTTCTGAGCTTGACAGAATTACAGCAGTTTTATATTTAAAAAAAAAAAAAAAAAAGAAAGTTTTAAGTCATCTATTTCTAAATGCCCTACTTTGGTGAAGTTAAACTCTCCTGTCTTCTGATCAAGAGGCTGAAAGAAAGTGACTCTTTCTACTATCCTATAAAATACAGAATTTTTAGCTACATGAAGATTTAGACATGATCAACTGTACCCTTCACAGAAAATATGAACAAAGCTAGTAATTTCAAACAGAAATGTAAGAAATAGGGATCCCAAATATCAGCACCAATCCAATGCAACTATAAAGTTTGAATTGCAACTAAAAAGTTGGCTGGGTTTGAAAACTGGACCTGGACAATTTGAACTTATGCAAATGGCATTTGTACAGCAGCGAAACCAAAGGTCCTCCTGTCCTTAAGGCCATATTTACAGAAGAGAAGAGTCCACTGATCTTGAATAATTCTGCCAATGTACTAGGAAAACATGTTTTACTTTCAACATTACTAATATGTGTCTGCTATTACACAACTTCCTTTCTTAAACAAGTAAATTTCTTACCAAGAATAAAAACAAGAACTGCAAAGAAAAAAAAAAATCACGTGTCCCAAAGTACACAAGCTTTCATGCTTCCTTTTACAATAGCAACTTTGCTTCAACGTCTTTAAAAAATTCTCATGAGTGTGAAGAGAACCACAGGTGACTTTCAGATCTCCTACAAAACTTGTAACGAACGTAACTTACAAAGTTTTTGAGAGAGAGAAATGAGGAAAATCTACTTTAACATGATTGTTTTCAAACACCTAAACTAACTGGGAATGACGTGGTATCATGAAATCCCGCATGACCAGACAACTTGTTTTGACACAAAATGCAATGATGTAGGGAACTGGACTGGCTTTGTCCACTGGACAATTTGTCCTGTAAGAGCGTCTGTATTCCCCCTCTCTTTCACCCTGGAAAAAAAACTATCATCATTTCCCTAGCAGCATTATAGTCAGCCTTAACTTTTTTTTTTTTCTTCTTAATTTTAACTCAATTCTTAAAATCTGCATGATGAAGTTATTGAAATAACACCCCAAGCCTCTGGCTGCACAATGGATCTCTGATCTCATTCAAAGTCCTATAGCTAATAACAAACAGCAAGAGACTGAACTCCCTCTTCTCAAATATAACCATCTAAAGTCAAGTTGAATTCAGCATAACGTTCACAGATACAGAAGATCAGAAAATTGGTTCACAACAACTTATCACGGAGTAACATGTTAGCACAAGTTAACTGATTCACAGTAATTTTTAGTGTACATGCTCCTGGCAAATGTGATGTAAACTTAGTACAGCATTGAGTGAAAGACATATTTCACTGGTTTCATTAGGGCTAAACTAATACATTGCTTCTCACGTGCTGTGAGGCAGGAACTACACAGAGACAGACACCGCAGCTGACAATTGGTAATCTGGGTGTGGGGATCAGTATATATTGCTAGGTTCTGTGGTCTTTTGCTGGGGTTCAGAAAATCAGATATTTCACACTGCAATTTCTTTTGCCATATTTTCATTAAAACACCTGTGTTAAATTTTTCATGGAAAGCTACAAGACTTCTCCCTAGGGCCTATTTGCCTTGGAAGTCCCACCAAATGTGCACCAGGATACAGGCCGGCAAAAATAAATAATAAAAATTGCAAAGCGACCAAACCCCATGAGATGCAGAGATACCAAGACTTAAAACAGTGGGAGATACAAATTTTAAAAATACACATGATGGACCCAATCCAAAAACAACTTGGTGACAGTCTTTCCAATAACCTCCATGAATTTTGGTCCAAGCTCATGCTGAATCAGTAACAAACAGTTATACCCATATATGGACCTCAGGGTGGAACTTGAATTCATAGATATGTGGAGCTTATTGATGACAAGCACATATAGAAGAAAAGATTTAATTTACCATTTTTCCCTTTATCTTTCACTGTAGTCTTTGACACAAAACACAAAAATCAAGGTGAGCATTTATAGGTAGACCCTTTGTCCCTGCAAAATTACTTGCAATAACTGAAAACAACCTGAACTAAAACCAAACAACACAACAATATGACTTACAAAACCTTTTAAAGAAAAAATTCACCCATGTGTAGTTTCCCAATAAGCCACACACCACATAACTACAGCAACACACTGTTCTAGAGCTTCTTTTTCTTACTCTAACAGATTCTTACTCTAAACCCTTCTTCTTCCTGCTCAAAAAAATGTCTTTGCGGTACTACTGAGTAGCAATGGAGCATGAAGTTGGAATCTTCAATTAAGACTGCAAAACATCAGCACTGCTTGTGAGAGATGTCATTAACTAGAAATGTTTTGGGTTTTTTCTGTCATATTTAATGTTTCTATAAGGCAGAGCATCAGTGGTCACTGGTATGTTATAAACCATTAATTGCAACAAGTAAGTTTCACCAGCTAAAGAGGGAATCGAAGTGAATTTTCTACCAGGAAACAGACAAGTTTGTTCAATACACTTGAAATCTCAAGCAGATGCAGAGTCACTTTGCAGGTACAGAACAACAGATGAGGAAAATGTACCCTGTAAACAAATAACTGCTAGTATTGGCTGGAGCCATTTCTCTGCCAGACTATGATATGGTCTGGTACATGATATGACTTGCACTTGCTGTTTTTACTCTAGTCTTTTTTTAGGACAGGATCTATCTCACCTATTTGCAGGCATTCCAGCATCCCATCTACCTAAATCAGCCACCCGTCTTTACAGAGAATGAAATCCTCTCAAGATCCCTACACCTCTCTGTGGGACGCACACACAGATAATCTAACTTTTAGACAGAATTCCCTTACCTTGTGCAGGAAAAATAGTGTTCTGTAATCCAAACTATACCGAGTATTTCACCAAAGGGCAGCTGGCATTTTCGCTGCTTCGCCACGAGCACTTTTTTCAAAACCGTATTTTACAGGAATCAAGACTAAATTGTTACTTAGAAGGTTCATTTTGTAAAGACATTAATTAATGGACTGCGCATGAAAGTGAGGTGGGGAATATTGTGCATTATTTTGTTGGCAAGTACATCATTTTAGTAATTAATGTTGACATCATCTTTTTAAAATGCATTAAGCAATATAGACAACATATACTCTGCCGTCCAGCATTCCATTCTTTTTTTAGGGGGAGAAGGGGAGGGATTGGGTGTGGGGAAATGGAGAGGGATTCTCTCGTGTCCGAGAACTGATATTGCAGTGGGGTCCCCCACTGCCCAGCACAGCGCTAGTCTGTCTTGGTAAGAGGTACACTTTAGGTACAGTTCTGAACTTTCCTAGACATTTTTGAGAATCTAGCATTCCCACAGACTGCCAGAGTTGTAGAGATCCAAACTCCACAATATTTTTAGTGAGCACTCCTTTAAGAATCCCCATTAATGGAGTCATTTCCTTCCTTATGGGTTTCAGGTAGAAAAGCAACTCCCAGTAAGCTTTCGCTTTGACCCCTGTGTTCCGACAGATTCCAGTTCCCTTTCTCTTCCTCCCTCCTTTTCATACCTAATCAATCAAACAGCTGCTCTCTCTTGTTTCCCAAATAAAATGCATCCCTCTTTCCATAGGAAATGGAAGATACGAAAAAAGGAGGAGGAACTAGTTTACCTCAGTGGTGTAAACGCATCAACCTTTTTTTCATCAGCCTGGCCAGCAGGAACTGAACAGCTGAGAAATACCAGTTATGCCCCTGAAAAAGAAATTCTGAGCATCTCCTTATTGTTCTCAACAAGGTGGTGCCTAAGCACCTTAATTCTAAGGTTCTAGATATGTAGGAAGTTAGTGCCCTGCATGACTCAAAGCTATGGCATTTTTTTTAGCTGTTTATTGACCTGTTTATTATTATCTGTTTATTGAGCTGTTTTCCATGAATCTGTCTAATCCCTTTCTGAGCATGCTGATGCTGTCTGCCTCCACAAACTCCCTTGGCAGCAAGTTCCAGAAGTTCACTACTCACCGTGTCGAGAATTATTTATCCATTTTACACTGATCTGCTACTTCCATTGGTTGTTCTAGCTACGGTTTTGTGGCATTTGGTGAAAAAAAGGGGGTGAGAGTCGTGGAAATTATTTTGACGGAACATTGTGTTTGCAGCTATCCAGTTTTCCCCAGTGAAAAGTGTCCAAAAAAAGGGGCAACACAACTTGGAATGTAAGATCCCACCATGATAGCATGAGATGTGACGAGTGCCCTTGCTAATGTAGATTCGCTAACACAGTCTACTGAATTTCATAATCTAGTCCTTGATGATAAAAAGACAACCGAACAGTGTTGAAGGCTCTTCCATAAGCTAATGATCACTCCCTGTACACAGTCCTTCTGCATGAGACCATCTGAAGATTGGTAGTTTTTTCACAGCTGAAATGGAGCACCTATCATCACTGATGTTCATTCAGGTACAGAAAAAAAACCCCATTCTTACCATTTTTACTAAGAGGAAGAAAGAAAGGAAAATGTCAGAATGAAGACTTCGCTACAGCTCTTTTTCAGAAATACCCACCCAAATTTGGGTTTGAAGTCTACACGGAACTTCTACCCAAAACCAATTTAACTGAGAGCCCAAGGAAAATACTTTCCCATCTGGCAGGGATTGTTGTTCCAAGCTGTGTCCAGATGATTCCCTCCACCCTCACCCTTCAAAACCAGAACCACTATAAAAAAATAACCATTCTCTTAACTTAGCTTAAAAAAAAAAAAAAAATCTCCCGACCATGGTTGAAGCCAAATGGCCCTTCAGGCTACTACTGAAGAATCAATTACATTAGCTGTAAGCCTAAGAGAGTCCTGGGGACAATCAGTCAGAGCCATAATAGCTGTGAGGGAATTGTTAAGCAAATTGAGGGATTCTTTAGGTAATTGGGATTGGACAACCAGGTCATACTTAATTTGAAGCATCCATTCCATACAAGTGCTTCAGAGGTATAGTAGGAACTACAGACAGTAAAGTCTAATTGTGCTGCTACTAACCCAGTGCTTTTAAAGGGACACCCACCCCTGCCACCCCCCATCCTGGTGCAGAATATTTAACAGGATTGTGCTCACTTTCAGCAGAGGAGAATTCAAGCAGCTACTGCAGGGTCAAACCAGGGAGCTGAGAGCCAAGGCTCTGCAGCCTTCTGGGAGAACCTGTAGTGCTTATTCACAGCCGGAGCCAGGGACACTAAATGCTCAGGGTTTCCTACCAAAACTGAGAAGGAGAAAAATGGACAATTCATCCTTTCTCTAAGACAGTTCAAAGATAGTAATGAGGTACGTTTTTTCTCTTTCTGTTGTTGACCATGCATTTAGCATGCTAGATGTATGCTTAACTACAAGTTCTGCTCTTCCAAAGAAACTCTGAAAAAAAATCACAACTTCTGCTTTAAGCTTCATAGTGAGGTTTAGGGAGAACAAACCTCACAGTCAAGAATATTGTCAGTTTTGGGAGGTCGCTCTGAAGGGGCTGTGCATGGATCTCATCAAATTGAATTTTTCACCACAGTTAAACAGGAAACCATTCCAAAAGCAGAAAGCTCTCCATTTCCTTTGTTCACCAAAACGGCTTTCAGCAAAAAAGAGGTAAACCCAAAGCGCATCCACATGTCCAGTTTGCTTCTGGAGAAACCTGTTGCAAGCAGCTACTGCTAGTATTTTTTGGCTTCTCCAGCAAGAAGCAAGCCATTTGGGTTGATACAACAGGGATTGCAGTCCCAAGAGAAATTAATTCCTTGTTGGACTGCCCTGAACTTTCACAAGGTAGACAAAATGAGCCAGCAAACACGGCCCTAAGAGTGCCAGCACCAAAGCTGACAAATCCATCCTCTTGTCTCCCTTCCCTCAGATTCTTTTCTGGAACTAATTTGAGGAAAAACCCTAATTCTGGGTCTTCTGGCAAAGAGCACCTAAAATAATTGCCCAGAATGGAAGATTCTGCTAGTGCCACATTTCTTTGGCAAGGCAAGAGAAAAACTGGGAAGAGAGGGATAAAGAACAGAACCTGGATGACTGAAGGGTGCCAAAGCAAGAGCTTTGCGCCAGTTGCCATTCTGCTTGAAATCTGCTCTGAGGAGCCCAGTGGTCTCTGCTCCCAGCAAGCTGGCCATGGCTTGGAAGAGTTGGCTGGAGCAGACCCTGGCAGCACAGCTGATGACAGCAAAAACTCGGAGCAGCAGACGGGCCAATAGCCCATTGGTAGAGGTCAGGAATATCTGATCATGCACACTTCTGCCATTACAGAGCTCTCGCTGAGTACAAATCCAGCCTATTTCATGCTCCTGGTTTAGAGGATGCTTTAACTGCTTATCAAATCAGTTAGCATTTTTCTAGCCCTGACAGAACACGAGCCAACAACAGACACCGGATGCAATTCTACCTCTAATGTTTAGAGTTGTGACATGATCTATTCGGCCAGGCTATGGCTTTCAGAAGTTATCCAGCAGAATGCCAGCAGTCACCCAGCAACAGCAGCTTCTAAATAGGGTAACCATGTAAAACAACCAAAAACAAAATAAAATTGTTGAATCTCTGGTTTGGAACATACTGCCTTAACTGAAGGGAATCTTTCCACTCCACACACTACACTAACAACAATTTAGGTGAGTGAGCAGGCAAACAGTCTCCCATGAGACTAGTTAAACAGGCTGTGGTGTACCAGCTCAATTGCCTGGACAACATCAGGAGTCAAAGCCTGGGGAGCACTTGAAGAGCATAGCAAATAACCCATCTACAAAAATAATCATCATCAAAAACAGTCATCCACATAATTTTTGCCAATCAGTACTTTGAAAAATGAGCCATTACTTTTTGTGAAGACAATGGATGAGGATTCAATCTATGTCACAACTATGGGAAAAAAATGCCTGTTCCTTTGGACTACAGAGATTGCTGAGAGCACAGAACTTGGACTTGGCGCGTTGTAATGCAGAAATCATCATGGTTAGGTAGCAGCTTTCTTTTGACCAGAATGTTGCAAAGAAACCTATTTTGCACATAGGAAGAAATCTTAGATGAAACAGTTGCACCAGCATCTTTGAGATGCAACATGGGTGAAACTTCAGGAACGGTGAAGACAGTCAAACGAGCAGCCACAAGTAGAACAAAACATTTACAAGATGAGTGATAATGATCTAGCCTCTTACAAGTCCCAGATCAACGCAGGAAGCAATATGATACTGTTCAGAGGTGCTTTTGCTAACAGAAACACACTCAGCAACAAAATAATTGGAAAAAATAATAAAAGTCATTAATACAATTTTGTATGTTTACATCAGACTATGCTTCTGTGACATTTACTAAAGAATTCTGAAACAGCAAAAGTTTGTCAGACCCAAACACTATACTTGCTTCATCCCCACAGTCATTAGTCACGGTTTTTGTTTTTTTTACAAAAAAGGTGTATGTAATAGTTGTGCTCAACAGAGGCTACTTAGGAAAAAAAAAAAAAAAAAGGAGGCAGCACAGTAGACTGTCGAGATTTCAAGATTCTAAGTGTGTATCTCAATGCTGTATTTATATATAGTCACTAGTGCTAAAAAAGGCTCCAGCCTCTTTTGCCAGAGAGGACTGCAATAGAGAGTGGCTATGTACAATGGGACACTTTACATCCATGCAGTCTTTGTCCAAGCAGATGAATTAAAGACAAAATTCCAGATTCTTTGTTCAGGGCAGGAGTACTGTTTGAAGCTCTGACTTAACGTGTGCCATGCCTTTCAATCTTGTGGTTTATGAATGCTGCTTTACTTTAGCATAAGGTATGCTCAAAAACTGGAATGCCACCCAAGAGAAACGTAACTCAGCCACAAGATGGGTCGGTTTTGCCCATCAGAAAAACAGACAGCATGGACCACAAAAATGCCAGCTTCAATCACAACTGATAATATCAGGACACACATGGAGTTAATTGGTCTAGACACTGGGATGTCCCAACTGCTTCCATCCTGTCCTGCTCCATTTCTGATACCAGCAGACTACCACAATACACTACTGTGCTTTAGGGTCTGGCTCCAGCTGCCCTCCACGTCCAGACACAGTGGGCAGGGAGAAGAGGGAGATTTGCTTTGACACCCAGGAATAACTGCATCACCTTGGGAGACTGCATTTCAAGTTTTCCTTCCGATTATAATTATAATTACTTGGTGATGATCACCTCCCCCTTTAGCTTAATTTAAAATGCTTCTGAGTTGGAGAGATGAATGACTGGAATTATCTGGGAAGAGCTGGAGTGATGGGGGAAGGACATAAAAGAACTTTTGTTCTTTCAATTCTTGTCGTTGGCAAAAACATTAAGAAAATATTGCCAATTAATTTTCCTCACAGTGGTAACCTTTGTAATTGTAACCTGTAACCAGTTATAACCATAATGTTGCTTGGTTCATACTAATTGCTGACTGTTGTGACCAAAACACGATGTTATAACTTTTGGTATAGGGAGAGGAGGAGAAACATGGCACGGTTTGAGCTCGCCACACGTTACCGCTCTTCCTATACAATGTTCTTTTATATCTTACAAGGCAGAACTGCCAAGTGATGTTGGGGCCACCTGTCAGATACATTCATTCAGGGTTACAGCTGAGCACCCAGTGGGGAGAAGGAATCAAAAAAAAAAAAAAAAAAAGGAAAGTAAATTCCATTTGGAAGACAACAGCACTGGTGAGAAGACAAGTGAACGTGAGGCTCTCACATTCCCCTGCTGACACTCATGTAGATTTTCTTCTTTTCACTCTCATAAAACACAGTATGATTACTTTTAAGAACCTGGAGCTAGTTAAAAAAATCAAAAGTAGAAAGAAACTGCACATACTTGTCCAGAGCTGAGGTCTGGGTTCGGTGGTGTCCTGCTCCCCCCATGCACAAAGCCCCTCTCGGGCAGCAGCAGGATCGCTGCTGCTGCACTGGTGGGGCTTCCAAGCTGCCTTCCAATACCAAGGCTGAGAACAGCCTGGATAAGCCAGAATCATGGAGGTAAAATGTCTTCCGATTAATGAATGCATTGAAATGTCACAGCTCAAAACACATTTTCATTGCTGGCTCTTCCCCAGATGATACTGATATTTCATCTCATGATACTTCATTACAGATATATCTCTCACGAAAAGTATGGTGAAATCTCTAAAGTAGCATCTGCACCCTAGTTCAGCCATGCTGGACAGACACAACATCTGCCTTGATGTCTTCTTTCAGCACTTTCATTTATCCCATTTTACCAGCTTTCAAGAAGATGGCTGTCTTTACCTTCCTCTGAATGAGGGAGATTATTCCAGCACAGGAAATAAAACTGACCGGCAAGAAAGGAGCAGCTGCTATAACCAAACTGATGATGACAGTGCAACCATCAAAGAGAACTAAGAGATTCCTATTACCTGCTATCTAGCCATTGTCTCGGATATTCAGTATGTTTCAAGTGCACAAGCTTAATTTGCTCTTGCACGTATCATGAAAGCAAATCTAAGGAGAGACCACTATGCAAATGAATGTTCAAGTGCAATCCACTAGTTGATCTACCAAAAATGTGCTAGGCCATAAAACCAGTCCGGTCAATTTAATCTAAAAAGATATGTTAGTTTCCTCTTCCACAGACCCTTAGTCTTAAAAATAGTCTTTATGCATATGAGAAATCCAATGGTGTTTACATGAATAATGGTTTGCAGCATTGGGCAATAAAGGCTGAGATTGTCTTTGCAAACAGATAAATATTTGCACACTGGTACTGTGTGGCCATCTACCCAAATATTATCTGTGTGCATGTAGAATAGAGCACATTTCGCCAGTTGCTTTATTTTGCCAGTTGCTGGAACCAAAATATCTGCTTCTCTTTCTTCCCTTCTAAGCTCTACTGGTCCACAAGTGCAAAAACCACAGTCTGTACCGACACTGAGGATACCTAAGTGATGCATGGGGACTTAATACTACTGAACACCTATACAGAGCTTTATATATTCAGTGTTGTACAAACAGTAACAAGTTAACCCTCACAGCAACTTGCAGGGTACCTAAGTACAATTTGCCACATCATGGCCAAATCTGTTGCTCGTGTATATACCCACTGACATCAGGAATGGGTTTAGACACCAGACAACAGCAGTAAATGACATAAGAATATGCCAGAAGCAATGTCAAAAACTGGGATTAGGGTGTATATAAATAACAGCACTGCTCAAGAGAGTTTTATAATTTTTTTACCATGCAAGTACCAAATGCTACAAGCATTTATTTAGGCTTCAAAGAAAAGTCTGAAATTAATAACCAGGAAGAATGCAGATCACAACACAGTGACACCATATTCTGCACAGGCCAGCGGCGCTTACAAAGCCTATCGGTGGTTTAAAGGTTCAACCTGAAATACTGACAAGCAAACATCACCCATCCTCCAAAAAGCAGTGTCAACATCACACCAACTTCATTAACACACAAACTGGTTGCGTTGGTATACAACCAGAATGGGGGTGATCCTTGTTAATAGGTAATATTCGAACTTTGGGATGGACAGAGAGAGGATCCATCCAAATCTAAGAAGGGTGACACTTACCATGAAACTATGGTGCAGAGAGAACGAGAAGCTGGTTAACGAGCGTGGCTGCTGAGGTCTGAAGGCAGGATGGGGGCTAAGGCCGGGGCTAGTTGCTCACGAGCTCCATGTGGCCCTGAGGAGGGTGGTGCTCACACAGCAGCTGGCAGGGTTTATCTGCTCAACTTTCTCCAGCCCTGAAAAACAGCCGGGCAGCCTTCTAGCTCTCCCTGCTCTCAGATGTACCTTTTTCTTCTTTTATGATCAATAGTCCCAGGAGAAACTTCAGAGAAAATGTTGGCCTCGAGTACTCAAAATACTCAAGAGTTAAGTCTGGCATTTTTAGAATACCTGCGGGTAGTCTGGCAAATCAAGTATCCCACATTCACCCATCTCTAATGATGATTATTATGCACCAACAGCTGTCTACAGTTCAATGGATGAGGATCTAATTGATCTCATTACCTCCCCCCATATAAAGTGAAGAGCGTTCCCGCTCTGTGGGTCTGGGATCCTGTGCTGACTGAGGGCCTTGTGCTGAAGACCTGGAAAGAGACTATTTGGTAGAGCCATTAGTTTGTTTTCAGCTGGTCAAAATCCACAGAAACAAACATCTTGTAATATGCTGTATAATACATTACAATGTGGCTTTTGTCTTACCAGTTTAATACTGAATAGCCCTGATAGCATTCATATGAATATTAATTTTGTAATAAAAAGCAAGAGACTGGTGTATTAGTTATGCGTTCTTTTGTTACTCTTGGTCTTTAATTATTATTATTAATGCTATTATGTCCAATTTCCCCTCACCTCGCTCACCCTCGCAGTCTCCACTGCGGTGCCCTGTCTCAGGCAGCGAGCTCCTTCTGGAGCCAACAACAATGTTACTCAATTAACCCTCTGGCAGGATACACTACAGTATATAAACGGTGTTGCTTCCTCTCCTACAAGTCTCTGAGCATCATTTCTGCCCTGCTGCTGGTGATACAGCCAGGGACCCCAACCTCCTCCCCCTGGCTGGGGGTGCCTGCCTGGCACAATCCCTGTGCCACGTGGCAGGTACAGCCAAAGTCCTCATGCTCAGGTGCTGGCGTGAGATGCAGCTGTAGTTCAGATTTCAAAAGTTACATTTTCTGCAAAAAAAGAAAAGCCATTTGCAGGAACAAAAGGCCTGAGTCCACGTCTTTCGGGTGGGTGTAAATCCTCTGTCTTTAATAAAGTTATACCTGATTTATAACTGTATGAGAGGAGATCCTGGCCCGTAATATAATATAAAATGCTCAGCTTTCTGCAGTTTGCTTATTCATAAAGATTATTCCGATGTCACTGTGGAAAAGATGCAATGAAAAATACCTATTACTCTGCAGCTATGCAAGTGCCAACTCTCTCTTGTTTATAAAAGAATACCACTGTTCATTTGCTAGTCTACAGCAGATATATTTTTAACATAAAAACACTATATTTAATTGGTTATGGATCTCAGTTCTTTTAGCACTACTGGAAATCACACAAAAACACATTAGTACAGAGCAATTAGTGCAATGGCAGTAAACAACTAAGGCACTATTAAGCTGTGGGTGATTAAATAGTATTACTTCTTTATTTTTTATGATATTAGACTTAGAGAAGATTTTAAACGTATATTCCCGTTAATATTAATAAACAATATGAAGAGCAGGTGTCTTTAACTTTCTTAAGACGGTTTTCGTCAGGGCACTCAGTTTATGAGAAAGATTTTCTTTTAATGGAAGATGCATCCCTTTATATGGCGTATCGCACTATTTCTTATCTCACTACACTGGGACATTTATACAGTAATATTATTTAATGGGAGTTATGAAATCACACACTGTTCCTTCAGAAAATAATACTCGTATCTCTACCACCAAGGAACAAAGAGCTACCAAACTCCCAAAATAATATGCAATTATTTATATCCGTGCAAAGAACAAACCGGGTACTATTTGACAAATTTACTACAATGGGCTGTAACAAACGCTGTGATAAGTTAGTCTGAATGGCAGTAACCTTCAGGCAACATAAAAGCCGAGAATCTGACCCAAGGACAGAACCCTTGTGGTATACCTTTTTAATCTGCCTAGCCCTCACAATCTCTCTGGACTCTGTACTTGTTTATAGATCATCCTCATGGTCTGGCACATCTTTTCCTCGGCATCTGATTAAGTTAACAATGTGCTGCTATTTGCATGCAGATTTGCCAGGCCTTTCTCTACAGCTGCTCCCAAAGACTTGGTCTTTCTCTGTAATGTGATAGCACAGCAGTCAGTAAATGCAATCTTTGTCAAACCCAGGTGTGCTCTTGATTTGGTTCTCATTCGTTCCAAGCAATTTTTCTTTCTGTAGCATTTATAAGGCTCTATTATAGTATAGCCACATCTGGAGCTAAAATTCTTCTATTAATTATATACTTTTACCACTATAAAGACAAATTCAGAGACAGCTACTAACATTTTTGTTGTTGTTCTTATTCCCCTTTTGACAGCCTGTATTTTATTTCTGTAGACATTTCATTTTCAAAGCAGCATTCCTGATTTTTATTTCCATAAAAACAGTAATGCAGGCATGAAATCTAAATATTTAGTTTCTCTATTCTGAAATCACACTATCAATATAAAATATTAAAGTTTTTTTTAACCTTTCAATACTTTGCATACAAATACGGTATTATAGTAATGTATCTGTCTCATTAAAAGAGTTAAAATCTACTTGGGAAAGAAAGAAAGTGGTTAAATAAAAAACAAAAAACTTACTCAGTTCCCTAGTGGACGCTGGTTCACATCACAGAATCACCAAACAATTTGTTCCCTCCACAGTCAAAAAGCAGAACCAAATTTGATCAGCATGGTAACTTAAATGCTGTATTTTCTTTGTGCAACGAGGGTAATTTTTCAAGATCAGGTTTGAAGTAGATTAGTGCAGAAATATGAGCTAAGCCTTCACTCTTATCATCTGAGTATGGATAAAGGATGTATTCACCCAAGAGCACCGCAAGTTATTTTCTAAGAAAAATTTTTCCTACCTCTTTTTTTTCGTGTGTGTGAGTACAGAGATCATCACACCGAAGTAATAAATGGGGACTAGCAAACAGGTTTGACAAGTGAATATTTGCTGCGCAAATGTACCTTTAAGAGGAAATACTAGAAATCTTACTTCTTAATTTTAAATCTAATTTATGATCCAAAAGGTAGGCTTCTTTGCTACATAAATACCTGTGCATTAGAAAAGGTCTGCACGCTTTTAAATTACAGGAGCACTACAAAGAAATACCAATTACCAGCACCTCAAATGGGGAATGAATTCTATCTGACCAAATCATCCTTAGGTGGTCTCCTCTAGCCCCTGGTCAAGTGAGGTTAACGTGGACACAACGGGCTGAGATCCTGACTTTAGTATGAATGCTTTTAAATGGGAGTATAAATGGGAAACTTTTTTTCCTTAATCATATTTCTTCTGTTTTGCCTTCACTGATTTTTACATATTTTTTACATATTTGTATCAAAATAAAAAAAAAAAAAAAATTGCAAGCATTCTATGCCTGTGCAGCTGAATTCACTGAAGCACCAATGATTTCTGAACTATTTTTCTTTAATAAAATCTCGACTAAAAATATCGAACTAGCTTTAGCCGTGAAAAAGAAAATACAGCTATAATGTTCCTCATGGCGGACTTTTTAAACTATTCTACTGAGGAAAAAGCTTTTATTTATTTATAGCACGTTTTATCTTCCTAAATCACTTATTTCAGATTATTAGTTTGGCCTTACACGCACACGCATGCAGACACACGGTGACATACAAACACATTTATATACACACGCAAAATGGTAAAAAAAAAAAAATCAGCAGACAGACAGAAGCTGTGTAACCAGATTACATCACAGGTTATGATGGAAATAAATAAAAGAAAATCTCTTTTGCTTCTATAGCGTGGTATTTTAGTGGTGCCGGTTTGACTTTTGGCCCACACACATATGCCAATGGCAAGGCTAACTCTAGGGACTAACAAAAAAGAATGTGTGTTCACAGCTGTACAGTACACCAATACAGATTACATGTTTTCAGTGTTGCGGCCACAACAGAATGCTAATTAACATACTGGAGTGATGAGAACGGCTGTAAGGGCCTTATTGTTCCATTATTTCATGCAGCCCAGCTGCCTTTGTTTATGTCACTTATCCTCTCGTGCCACAGGTTTTTACTCCAAAAATACTATCCCAATACAACGTTAATATTTAAAAAACAAAGAGGTGGCAGATTGTCATTTTTGTGTCAGTCTCAAACTGCAGAACTGTTAAGCTGTTCTGGTTCGGTATTTAGAAATAATTTAACAGCCATATTCAGACACTGCCTGCATTCTAACATAATGGCTGAATACTTGAACCAAGCAAATGCATAACTATCCTGACATCACTTATGAGATTTAGATTGGTCAGTTAATGGAAGTCTTTACCAGAATCAATACCATAACAGCTTCTTGAAATGAACGTGATTTTTTACACAGAGTGCTGTGAACAATAAGTACAGAAATATCCTACCTTTGTATACAGCACAAAGGAACTGGGATTTGAAATTAAGAAGCAATTACAGTTTTTTGCAAAGTAATGTTACAGTTGATTATTAGAAATAAACACATACAAAATAAGCACTTTTTAATAAATAGCTGGAGAATATTAAAATTCCACAATCCTATTATTCCTTTTTTTCCTACTTTTTTAACAGCCATTTTATCTGCTAGCTTGGTTATCATGTTGCTGTTAAGGATTAATATTGATGATTGTTGCCAACAATGGTTAAATATTGCAGAAAAACACTTTTTATGAAAGAGATGTAGCCCTATCTGACTGTAAGTAATATTAGTTATGCCTGCTGCTTTGACTTCTTTGATTGATTTATGAAAAAAGCAATGTTAAATGCCATTATTATTCTTATTTGTATTACAGTACCGCCTGAATGTCTTAGCTGATATTGGCCAGATTCAGATCCGGGACCCTGCACTCCAGCTAAGGAGACAACAACTTCTCAGGCACAAAAAAAGAAAACAGTCCCTGTCCTCGGAAGCTCACAACTGTCAGCTCTGATCCCCAAAGCATTTATTTTTCTGAACAGAGGAATCTGCCACTATGGCCCCACTGACTTCTCTGCAACCACACACCGGGCTCAGTTTAATTACGGGTTTAAAGAAACTACCAAGGTTCTATTTAGAGAGTAGCAACAAGTGTGCAACTTAATGTGAAAAAAGTGTGAAAGAAGGAAAAACAAAAACAAAAAGCAGCCAAAGAAAACCAGGATGCTGGTGGTAGGAAGTTCAATGTACCGCTACCTGGTTACAAGTTAAAGTTTCTTCCCCTCATTTACTTGGCATAAACAAAAAGGAAACGTTAATGATAAAGAGGTTTCCAAACAATTTATTCCATCAGTTGTCTGTAATTGCTGTCAGAGCCTGAGCTTGGCTAGAACCCGAAGTGTTAATGGTGCATTTCTTCCGCAAATTAAAAAAAATAAAAAGAAAAATATTTTAGTTCCAGTTTCCCAAGTGTAGCTTTCCCAAGAAAGGGGGCGAGCACTAAGAACATTCCTGTCGCCTCAGACTTACCCAGCCAACAAAAAAACCAGAAAGGGTAAGTCTTCCCAAAAATGTCATCTCCCTAATCAGACCTACTGTTGTTAATCACGAAGCACACCAAAATCCTGAAAACATCCAATTGAGTGAACAAGCCCTAGTTGCTTTTTAATGAGTTTAACTGGTAATCTCAGATAAATGTGGAACTGCTTGAAGTGTCTGTCTTATGTAAGGCAGTAATGAGAGGATTTAATGTTTTCTCCAGCCTACACAGCTTATAACGGTGAACATGCCACAGGTGTGGTACAATCTAATACATAGTAGTTTCTCAGCTATGACCATTCCCCTACTGTGGACAGAACATAGATTTTTTTAATTGGATCCAGGAGCTAGCTAAATTACCCAGCTGCTCTGTGTTTAAGCCCCCAGCTAGTTTATATACCAATAATAATAAACTTACTATAATAGCAGCTTAGTCTATTACGGTGTTTCTTGCTCAACCTAAAAATGGGCCACTTTTACTTCAGCTATGTTTGTGGATGACACCACCAGATTCGTCCCCTCCTAAAACTGTAAAAACATTACAAAAAGATACAAGTACGTGCTTAATTAATGGAGTTTTGTGTTGTTTTCCAATAGGATGATCTGCTATTTTATGATACAGGCACACAATATTATAAGCCTATCAGTTGGGAATGCCTTGGAAAGTTGGCTTTTTATTCATGCTAATTTACCACGACAAAGCAACACCTAGTCACAGTCACAAAATGAAGTACTGACAATGGCCTCTTAATAAATGTTGCCTGCTACAATTGTAGGTACTAAAAAACTTCTCTCCAGATAATCCACTCATGCAGTTATTTAAAAAAAAATAGCATTTAATTCTGACATCAATTAAATAAAATTGTTTACAGTATGTAGTAGGTGTGTTGTTGGAACTGTGATAGTCTATTCTAAGAATGACAAGTGTTGCACAGAGATGTAATAGCTTTTACCCGACCAGCCAATGTAGTTGTAGAAAAAAAAACCCAAAAAAAACCCCCCACAAGCAAGATTTTGGGACCAGAAAAAGGACTTGTTTGCTCTAAAATGTTGCATTTGTTTCCCTGCAGAGGTATCTGTTGGTTTACTAAAACGTTACATCTCTATAAACTTTGTCTTTCTGAAAACACATTATAAAAATAATTGTAAAATTAACACTTAAAAAAAAAATACCAAAACCAACAACGAATCACTAGAACTTACATTATGACTGCCTTGAAGATAGGAAAACAAATCTGCCATGACTGGACTGTATCCATTGCTTTGTAACTTTCAGTGAAGGACTTCTTTCAAACTTAGTTTATGAAATTCTACTGACATTAACGTCTTGTAGCTTAGGCTGATAAAAATAACAGCAACAAGGTACTAAAACACTAATAAACTGATTACAAGGTCACATAAATGGATACTCGTGTAGCTGCTGGGCATAGTGCATAAGTAACTTCAGGTGCAAACCATAAAACTGCAGTGTGTATGAGGTAAGCACAGGCAACTACAGGAAAAGAGTTGTCACGTTTCAAAAGTACGTATCGTCTCTGTATTTAATTAGGCATTTAACTTAAAATTATTCCCATTCTAATTGTAAATTTAAAAATCACTTTTAGAGCTGAATTTACCAAAGCCTAAGAATTTTCTGACAGTGGTTCCAACTCTGCAAGAAAACCTTGCCGGTTTACCCAGGAGTTGCAAGACTCTCCTACATTATTTATCTACCTCATATACAGCATCCTCCCTCTACACAGACATTTTCAAAATAACCCTCTAAAAAGGGAACTTCTGTTTTCCTGGTCACTCCCAGACAATCCTCAGTAAGAAACAGACTTAGCTGGAAAACCCTCGCTTCCAGACAAACCGGTCCAGGCACTATATAGCTGTCACAAGGCTGACAGCTTATTGTATGGAGGAGATCACACCTTCCCCACAGAAAATCCCATGGGAAAGGCTGGGAACAAAAGAAATCCTGATGTGATCCATCCAACTGAGCGGGGCAGCAGTTGCCTCCTGCTGAGAGGACTAACCTGGCAGCCCCATCAAGCCTATCACTGAACCCACCCCAGCCCTCCTCTCTCCAAAACATCGCTGAAAGACCTCCACACCTTGCTTGAGCCCAAGCTCCGGTGTCCCCTGCTCTGTGCCATCCCATGCCATGCAGAGCAGTCACGTTTGGCCTGGGATGAGCTAGCCACTTCAGTTGTACGTGTGGTCATGGAGCAGGAAGCTGGCTGTGAGGCGGAGCACAGGAGTCCCACTGGAAAGCCCATTCTCCAGCAACAGCCTAGAATGATGGCCCTCTCCTCACCAGCAAAATTTGTAGCTGTTCCACAAGGGAAGCTGACAGCAAGTCAAGGACATCTGCACAGGGGCTTTGTGCCTCCACGCAAACTCTAATCCAATTACAGCCATGCTTTCATGGATCCTTAAGAGGCTCCAAGAAAAAGATGGCTTAAGGCTTGAGCTGCATTCCTTTTTCCTGGTTTTCGTGGACCAGAAGTTGACGATGTGCAGCTTCCTATAGTTCCCAATCCATCCATCCCTACCTGCCAGCCTCCGCTCCTTCCCCCACAGTACTCCATCATCAATCAGTTCTTCAGATGCTTGCCAGAGATCTGCTTTGTTCTGCATCCAATTCCAAGTGGCTGTACATAATACGAATTTCATTCCCATGCCTGTGCTTCCCGCCTGGGAGACTGAATCCTTCATGCCATTACCCTTCTATATTGTCCTCAGACCGTATGGAAAAGCTTCCACATCAGCCCAGAAAAAGGAAGCTTACTACAGAAGCTGGACCCTCTGTCTGCAAGAAGCAGCATTCCCATATCAGGATTTCCCTTCTTTGAGAGAAAAAAAAAAAAAAAAAGAAAAAAACAAGCAAACCTGTTGCATTTCAGTTCCCTAGTGCAAAAATCATGATTTCCAAACTTCATGTCATAGAGAGCATAAAAACATTAGAAAATCCCAAGGCCAAGGGACTCTTGGGGTGGATTCTGTAGCTGAGGAAGCACTATTCTGACCGGGCTCACCATCCCCTGGATGACCCTTGGCAGGCACGTGCTTTCCACAACAAATCACTGGAAATGTGATGCCTTCATCTTTTAGGTTTTGCTTACATTTGTAGGGCTTTTTTAAGTTGTAGTTACATTTGGGGTTCAAGAGAACCCAAAGTTCTGCAGAAGTCCAGTGATTTTGGCACAGGCTTAGGAATACCACATTGCTGAATTGACACGGCTGTAGCTCAACCATTGATGTCCAAAGCCACATTCCCTCCAGCCAACTGAGTTTTTTCCAGTGCTCACAGCACACCCAAAGCATGCGCTATTAATCAACTAATGTAAACCGTGTTATGCCTTATTATATTACAGGCACTGGATTTCTGTGTTTGGTGGTATGATCTTATTGCTTCAGAGGCATATTTTTAAAGAAAACGCTGCTTCAATTGGGGTGGATTTGTGAGTTGCCAAGCAGAAAACATGCACCAGCCTTTTGAAGCAACCAACTGGCATTACCATAACGCTGTCATTCGACATACATAGGATCAGAGAATAATAGAATCATAGAATCACACAATCATAGAATCATAGAATGGGTTGGGTTGGAGGGGACCTTAAAGCTGAAGTTATACTTGCAAGTACTCAGACCTAAGTGAGTGCTCAAAATCCCTTATTTGAAGAACAACAAAATAATAAGAAATAATAATAATTGTAGCAATAACTGCTTAGTATTTGTATGATAAAAGTGCTGAAAAGACATTAACTAATTAGTGCTCACAACACCCATGTGAGGCAGAAAAGTATAATTATCCACATGCTACAGATGGAAAACTGACAATGTGGAGTTACCTGCCTTTCTGAGACATGCATGAGGGGATAATCACCTAATGCAAATTCATCGAAAACCCTATGGGGAAAGCACCAGCACAATGGTCACACAGGTTCAGCTTCCTCCCCGGGAGCTCTGATGCAGTGAGCATCACGGAGAGAAGCAGCGTGGAGAGGTGTGGGACAGACGTACGTACCTCGCGTCTAGAAACTGCGCAGAGAGGAGACAGAGACAGCTGCACAGATCGTTAAAGGCAGCCTGATTACTTGAGCTTGACACCTTTTTCTACAACGTCACTCACAGTGATGGGGTAGGGGAGCCAGGATGGGAAGCCAAGCGGCTTTTGCAGGAGGAAGACACCTGTACTGAACCCAATTGCACACACAGCTTTTGCTGCACAACCCTTGACCACACACTTAAGATTCAAATGAAACACGTGAGGTTTCCTTTACTCTCCTATCTCTGTTGGGAGTCCACTGGGTTTCTTGCACATGGTACATTATTCTGACAATGGCTCACTTAGTGGATTTTATATTTTTTTCCATAAGACCGTTAGCTCAATTCTATATATCCAAGAGGTTGGGTGACTTGCATAAAGCATGGATAAAACTACCACTACCAATCACAGTCAGAGGCTGATCAAAGCCAACATTCATTAACTTTGAACACAAAATTGTCCGAATCCATCAGTAACTGCAATGGTGCCTAATTAGAGAAGGCATTGCCTATTTCAAACGCCATGCTATCTAGCTGGACCATTGAACAGTAGAGAAAAGTAAAAAGTAGCAAAATCTCATATGAAGGAATTAAAAAAGCACAGTGATTTCACTCTTTATGCATGGCACAAGTTATTATCTCAAACAGTGACATCGATAATAGGGGCCTTTATTTAGAGAGTGCTGAGCTTCAGCAATTCCCATTCACTTTAGGTGGAATTGAGGGTGCTCAGCAGGACTGAAAAAAACAGTGACCAGCTAAACATTGTAGTGTGTGGTCCAGGAAGCTGGAGAGTGCCTGGAGAAAAAGGAAGAACCATAATTAAATACAAACCTAATGGAACACGGAGAGCCAGGATCCTGCCTTCTCCCCAGTAGCACTTTTACCAGAGTGAAACGGAGCAACAATAACCGAAGTTTTATTCCTTCTAGTCCCCTTTCCAAATAAATAGTCTAGGAAAAATAACGGTGACGCTATCAGTCCCGCCCGGGAAAGAAACTGCATTCAGGGGAACCTAAGCAAAAGTTTTATTTCAAATTAGAGATTAAGAG
>NW_015090842.1:12879442-12881942 GCF_001431845.1 Calidris pugnax
AATGTATGTGTTCAATGACTCATGTTAGGTTTGTGTGCTGTGGACAACCGTCTTAACAACAATTTTTATATGGCCATAACTAAGTTTTTAATTTAACACCCCATTAAGATGAGGTGAGAGGATTCACACCTCTGTCAGCACTATTGTTTCAAGTCCATCTCCATCTGGGTGCAGATTCAACAAGACACCATTCCCCTGATGTACAATGCCATCAGCTTGGAAGAGTGAACCCCTTGCTCCTCTTCCCCCCTGCCCATACAATGAAAATGAAGGTGTGCAGGGGGTTTTGTTAATGACACATGCAGTAAATGCTGAATGAATACAGTAACGGTGTTTTCATTAACTGGAGGCCTTTCTGAAGAGCGAAATTCAGCTCCCTACCACACATTAAGTAAAGAAATATATACTAAGTTAAAGAGAAAAGTTGGGGTTTTTTTAAACTGAGAGCACAAAGCCCAAAACTTTGCCAAAATAAAGTATATACACACGTAAAATGAAATTCCACCTATAGGTAAACTAATACCTAGGGATTTCTACTTGTTTCGCTCTGAAAACCCTTCCAGTTTGAAGGTAGAAGCAAGTATTCAACATAGCACAGAACAGCCTCAGAAACCTCAGAGCAACGCCAAAAGCTCCCACACATCCCCGGGTTCTTCGCAACGGAGACAGTTCTGTGAGATGCAGAACAAGTTCACCTCACCCAGCTATCAGTGAGAGCTGTGGATATCCAGCACCTCCTGACTGGGCCTTCAGGCAAGGCTCTTCTGCACTAAAGATAAATCCTGCTCTGTTTCTGCCACTGACAGAGAAATAGCCATAACTCAGTTGCCTTCAGCTGCAGCCACGAGAGGCAGGGAATAAAAAGGTGCACGTGCACCACACAAAGTGGAATCCTGCTACACACACGCTCCTTGTGCAGCAGTGGGTGCAGAACCCAGAGGGTTCACTGTCACGTGTATCTTCTAGTGTCCGTTCTAAGGTAAAGCCCCAAAACTTCCTACTCTCAAGAGACATCATCAGCCATGGAGAATGATGCCACCCAGCCGGGAGAACTGGTCTACCCCTCCCCACTCCTGCAGCTCTCCCTCCAGCTTCTCTACAATCAACCATAAAAATTTTTGTCTTCTGCATAACGTGGGGAATTTGTCTCCTGTACTAATTTTGCCCCTTCTGAATGCAGAAACTTCAGAGCGTTAGCAGTGCACAGGTGATAGGTCTATTCAGAAGAATACTAGATTTTGCTTCTTTTCCTGGATCTCAGAAAATCTACATTGTTGAGTAGCTTGTTACTGAATCAGGCACTTATTGTACGTACAGATTACATAAACAAGAAGGTCAATTTTGTTTCAAACCTATATGAATATGGTTCTGGGACTGAATTAACTACTGATTGAAAAGTTACACATTTTCAGCTAGCTAATCATATTTTATTTCACTGCATGCAGACAGCAGTGCAATGAAATTAGCTGTTTGTTTGTACATTTTGGAAACTGTTTTAACTTCAAGGCTATAGAAAAAAACAGGAAAAATTTAACGTATGTCCAGGTGAGATTGGTAGGGTGAAAATAATCAGATGATAATAACTCAGCACAGCTCAACAGAAACCGAGTTGCTTCCTCCTGATTTTTGACTATGCTCTTCCTTTCCTCAAGGTGTGATCACCCTTCCTCCATCACGAATTTAGAGTTTCAAAGCGTAGCCTTGTCTCTCATAGTGTAAAAACAACCCCAGAGATCCAATGTTACATTTGTTTACACAGTATAGAAATACAAATGCAAATGTTCTAGCAAGCTTTTCTCACATCAACTAACTGGTAAGAGTATACACAGTAACAGTACTACTTTTTAATGAAGAGAAGATACAGTATTTTACACAATTTTGGTCAAATTACAAATTACCAGGCCATATTTTACTATAATAGTTGAATCCTACCTCAAGATAGCTGCTTTAGTATATATATTGAAAACCTCTGAATAATCCAGAGCTACTGTTTTCTTAAGACAGACATAGCTGTAAAAAGGTATCAAAGATTACGAAACATTTGTCTGTGGGAGCGGGGAGGCTAGTGGTACTTCCACAATCCCTTATTGTTCTATCATATCTAATCCTCAGTACTAGTGCCCATAATGATTCCCAACTGGTAGATGAACTACTTTGAACATCCCTGAAGCAGAATTGCTACCCACTAATGTATCAGCTAAATGTTAGAAGACTCCTAACTCCCCCATCTGTGTTTTACCTCCCCAGAGGGTAAATACATTGAACAGTGATTCCCTTGCCTGGCACACACTTTCTAAACCTTACTGGCAACTGTTGTGATTTCCAGTCCAAGCAGCTCTGCAGTCAAAATCACCAGTTTTATATGCTGCAGGGAACTAAACACCTACCTTATTAAAATACTGCCCTCAGAACACACTGTAGTTATGTATTGCCACTGTAATTGTTACCAGTGTAGTGCTGATAATATTATGGATTACAGCTAATATCAGGCTATTGAATT
>NW_015090842.1:12886942-12907522 GCF_001431845.1 Calidris pugnax
TCCTTGATGCCCTATTAATTAGATGTGAATTAGAAGCACATAGTCTACCTAGAGGTTATCTTGCAAGTATCTAAAGTACAAGCTGCAGCCTCCTGCCTACTATTTGCCTCCGTTACCAGTGGCTCTCTTCCTAGAACTGAGTTTCTAGGCATGAGAAGTCACTGCCTTCTAAGCCGCTGCTTTCAAAATAGTTTTCTAATAGTTTATTAAAACAGCTTTAAGCCTTTTTTTTTTCCTCTCTCTGTTTTGGTAAAATATTTATTCTTTCTTTAAAGAGGAGTTTGATAGATGTAATCATCGAAAGAATGTCCTGCCAGTTTTAAGTTAGTCACAGATACAGCTGTGCAGATCATGTTTCCTGTCAATACCAGAAACTTGTCAACCCCCGTCTCTTACCAGTTCTTCTCTCTTCAGCTGTGCCACATTCAAGCTTTCTTGTCTTTGTCTGCGAGCACATTCCCAGGTCCCTTCCTTACTTATCTGCTCATCAGACAGACATTTCCACTCCCTCCATTTGCTTCATCAGTCTTGACTTCTACTTCTGCAGCCACCTTCTGTGCAACCCACTTTCCTCACAATGTGAACAGAGGATCGTCACCCTCACCCCCACATCCCCTACAATGCTCACCAGAAACTCAGTACCTCCCCAATGTGAACAGAGGATCATCACCCTCACCCCCACATCCCCTACAATGCTCACCAGAAACTCAGTAAGCAGTGGATGAGCTAAAGTGCAGAACAACAAAAACTTTATACAGTACAGGATTGGGATAACATTCTATGAAGGCTTTTGAGAAAAGGTGCTTTCTTCTCCTGTGTGAGAATAGTGACTTTGTGAAAAGACACGATAAAATTACAATATCAGGTCTCTGATCTTTAATGAAGTCAGTATGACTAGAGAGATGAAGATTCTTTTGCACAGATGCTCTTATCCTATTGCTGCTGCGAAAATTTATAAAAATTTTGCTGATGGTAATCATAAGGGAAGGGTTTCACTTCTATTTTAACTGTGAATTAGATTTTTGTCCTGTTTATGTTATGCTTGGGTTTGAGGCTTGACCTATCAAACATCTAATTTTGCATATTTTACAGATATGGGCCCAAAAAGTGAAATATGCCCATCTTGGTTTTTTGAAAACAGCCTAGGTCAATTCTACTTCATTCTGCTCATACAAATAGAGACTCCTACACTGAGGGTGCAGAGTGGGGCTTTCCTACAAAGCAACCACAAATTTAGTAAATTAGCCAGGTTGGATTCTGACATCTGTCAAATACTGATCACTACCTTGACTGTAATGAGACCCGATTCGGAGAAAGACACTATTCAACATGAAAGACAATCACAGTTTGCTTCACTATTTCTGACTGGCACAACCGCACGATACAAGGGAAAGCCAGATCACATATTTGTTTATACGTATGATTTTCCTAAGACTATGATACGATTTTTAATGTAAAATATTATTTTATGCATGTACTAAAATGATTCAATTTAAGATGTGGAAGTTTTTTTTGAAGAAAAATAATGTGGTATGGTAATTTGATTATGCCTAGAATCAGATACTGCATTCTACAGGCAAACAATTTCCATGAAAGTGAACAGTTTCTAGCTATGTAGCTGTGATTCGCACATTTAAAATGATAAATTTAAACCCATCAATAGTAAATCAATTGCAGGTATAGAAGATAAAACTGAAATAATTCATCATATCGCTATAGGAAAACACAAAGAGTAGATGTAATGGGTCGTTTTGACTTTAAATTGAAATCTGTTTCTAGGTTTTTCAAGGACAATTCGCTTTACAAAACTTTAATGTATACATAAAAATCATCCATCAGCACATCTGATCCAAATATACTAATGATTTTTATTGGTCAGATCTTGAAAGTGAGGTTTATTTTTATGGAGTATGCATTAATTAACCCAACATGTACTATCTTCCAGTATATCTAGCCAAGTACTTTCATTTAAACATGTTTATTGTGAAATGTTTGCATTCCCAACATTTGTGGCCCACACACAGACTATTTCATACTTTACTTCTGAGCAGTTACAAAAGTTAAAAGGAGTTATTGTTTTTGATTAATGCATTTTTGGGGACATTTTTTAAAAATGTTCCAAAACTATGCTCTGAAAACATTCTACTACATGAAAACATATAAATGTATTTATCTTGAAAATGGAGTATTAAGAGAAAATGAGCGGGATTCACTTTAGATCATTTCAACTTTTGCATGAAAAGTGAACATTATTAACTTTTGTATATAATTTGACTGAACTTACGCAGAATATTAATTGACTGATTTGATATAACTGTATCAATCATAAAAAGAAAAGCCATGTACGCAGATACGTGGAGTGGTGCATTACAGATGGGAGTTCTAAGGCTGTGGCTGTCATCTTTTGATTAAGAAAAGGAAATGATTTCACTAAAAAGATATTCCCTCTTGTGTTGTTTTGTTTTAACTGAGTTTGTACTTTCCACCGAACTGGACATATTTATTGAGACTCATAAGTTACTTCACGGTTACCAACATCACTGTAATCTCAACAAACTATCTTTTTTCTTGCCAATTATCTAAATATCATAACTATAAAATATCTTAAAACATTCTCTATAGTGTAAACATCTTAGCTACAAAGCTTTAAGCGTAAACAGTATGATGCATCAGAATGATTTTAAGCGATGTTATAAAAACTGCTCTTAAAAACTAAACAAAAATGTAAAGCTTCCATCTGTTTTATGATTTTTCCACTGTAGAACTACTGCTGTGTGCCAGTTTACTGAACCATGGCTTGCTAAAGAGATTGCTGGGGTCACAGATTGAAAAAACAAAGAGCAAGTCTTTAATGGTTGATTTTTTTTTTTCTCAAGTCTCCTTGATACGGTTCGAACAGAATTAAGTGCATGGCAGCAGAAAACACAGAACATAAAAAAAGCTCATGTCGCCTGTTGCAAGGGGGACCCTTCCCAGGGAGATTAGCGTTTCGCAGAAGATATCATTTAAGCAATTATCTTAAGTTCTTTTGTGACTGTATACCTACGTTGTCACCACCAAACAGCTGCTATGCTGTGATTCTTTGCACTGTGTATGTACAGAGTTAAATATAGACTGTAGATTGCATACCAAAGGAGGGAGAGCACACACATGGCAGACTGACTTCGCGTGAATCCTTACCCCGATACGAGAGAATAATAATTCTGAAATTCTAGACATTCTTTTCCCTGATCACTGAGAGAAGGGAAAACCACATAAAGGGCAAAAAAAATATATTCTTAAATGTAGAATTGCAAATTTAAGAATTTAAACAAAGCAAATAAGGAACCTACTTAACTACTCAGTGCATAGCTAGACTTTACATTCTTCCAAAAGCAATAATACATTATGCTTTTATGAAATCAGTTTACATCATACAGGAAAAACTGAAGAACCTTATATACAGTAAAGTACTTCAGCACACACTTAACTACGAGCATTTGAATAACCCCACTGCAGCCTCAAGACCATTCTTCTGAGCATTTATGCACTCTGCTGAAACACGTCTCCAAAATAAACCTCATTCACTTCAGTCACTCCTTTCACATCAACGTGGCCAAACTGCGTGACTACAGAGTGGTAGCAGCGTTTGGGTTGCATTCTCCCAAACTGTAGGAAGATAATACTTGAGAAATATAGTGCAACTAGGCTACAGCTTTATTAACTTAACTCATCTGGGAACTATCCAGAAATAACATGAATATTAGAGGTCATCATTCTTTATTTCATCTACGCACTTACTGGACAGCTATCATCAGATCTTATTGAGTCCCACCTTATTTCTGGGACCTTGCAACCTGCTGCTTAAGGGCCTGCCTTGGGAAACAAATTTGTCTCCTCACCAGAGTAGACATTAGGACCGTGGTTGCCATCCACCAGTTTCTTCCAAGAGAAGTTCTGGTGAGAATTTCCACTGAGGCACCTACAGCCTGACAACCTGTATGAGCTCATACCTCCTTCGGCGCACAGAACTACCACCTAGTGCAGAAGTTTGTACCCGACCAGGGTAAGGGGCAGAAAAGAAACTCTTCAAAGGCAACAATCTTTTCACTCTCTACTGGTCTGCAAATTCTCCATCCTTGACTCCATGTGTGTGGGAAGAAAAGCAAGCAGTCTGTCAACACACAGAGAGATTTTGACTCTACCCCCTGGTGTGACTCCTGCACCACATAGAGATCTGCAACACAGCTTTGATGACACTTCCTAAATGAATCCAGACAAATTCATGGGTAAATTGTGTTACCCTTACCCCTATGAGAAAGGCAGTTCACATCATGAGAACAAGTGACAGGATCCAAGCGATGCAGTATCACAGAATCACAGAGTGGTATGGGGTTGGAAGGGACCTCTGGAGATCACCTAGTCCAACCCCCTACCAAAGTCCACCCAGAGCAGGTTGCACAGGAACGTGTCCAGGCAGGTTTGAATGTCTCCAGAGAAGGAGACTCCACCACCTCTCTGGGCAGCCTGTCCCAGTGCTCTGCCACTCTCAAAGCAAAGAAGTTCCTCCTCATGTTTAGATGGAACTTCTTATGTTCAAGTTTATGCCCATTTCCTCTTGCCCTGTCACTGGGCACCACTGAAAAGAGACTGGCCCCATCCTCTTGACGCCCACCCTTGAAGTATTTATAGGTGTTGATCAGATCCCCCCTCAGTCTTCTCTTCTCCAGACTAAAAAGACCCAAGTCCCTCAGCCTTTCCTTATAAGAGAGATGTTCTAGTCCCCTAATCATCTTTGCAGCCCTCTGCTGTACCTTCTCCAGCACTTCCCTGCCCAGTAACCTTCTCACAGTGTTGCAGCAGTGTCCTCACCATTCGAGTCTAGGACCTCTGTCCTCAGGTTCTCTACTCACAGGGTGAAATCTGGTAATCCTTACTCACATAAATCTTACTCACGATCAGGAAGTCTCTGCTTTCAGTGTTATGAAGCAAAGTTTTTGTGTATGTCTACACTGGGCTCCCTGGGGCAACTGCAACTTCTGAATGCTTTAAACTGGCCAAGCCCAGATGCCAAAAAGCTTTCTAAGAAACTGGAGAGCCAGCACTCTGTGTGCTACAACGGCACTGCACTGTGACACTCTCTAAATGACTACGTCTGCAAGAGTTGCAGCAACTGCAGTACAAACACAGCCTGCACAATTCTGAACAAAGTCTAAACATACTCTCACATCCATATTCTCCTCTGCCACCACGCTCTTTCCAATAAAAAGAAGCATCTTAAGTCACAGGTATTCGGTGTCCTTTCTTTAAAGAGCATTATTTGAGGGTGAAAAAATGAAAAGGCCTTCAGCCCACCACACCAGCTACTTAATGACTGTCAGGAAAAAGGTGTTTGTTTAATGCACAGATACATTTTAGCTATTAGTTGACACACCATTGCACCCATGATTTTTTCTGTGTCTGTAACAGGGAATAGTGTGTTTCACACAATCCTCAGGGACTCATACAGAATGGAGATCTTACATTCAGTTATTTGGGAGTCAAATATTTAAGTCAATTCAAGAACTGATGGCATATTCTGTGCAATCTGCCTTACCTGCTGCAGCCAGAGCAGTGAAGTCTAGTAGTCTGTGCACATGTCTAGGGAGTGGGCACCAACATCAACACACTCCGTGGCCCAGGAGAGATCCTTTAACCTCTTCGCCTCAGTTTCCCCATCTGCAAAATAGAGTAAAACCTGCGGCTGACTAAACGGTATAAAACACTGTAATTCAAAGTAAAATTTTGAGTTAACAGCATTAGGAACGCATAACTACTTTCTGTTTTTGTCTGTCTGCAAAATTTGGAGCATATGTGCTGTACCAATATTAGCATGTCTTCACAGTCAACATCGAGAATGAATGCTTAAATATTCATTGACTTCAAATTTCAAATTGAAGTTTGAATTTGACATTCATTCTATAGATGTAACAGCATCAACCATTAATCAGGGAATAGCAATAAGACCACTCATTTTATATAATCTACGCACTATGGTCAAAATGTATACTTCTGGATATATAATCTCAAAATTTTAAAGTATTAGCTGCTTAAGTAGATCATGTGGTACGTCCCCTCCCTCTTCTAACTGGCTGATTTATGTAACTGAGCAACCAAACAAAAATTCTGAGATGTATGTTCAGCTGCAACACTTGCAATTTACATTGTGTATTGAATCAAGTAAATATGTAACTCATGCAATCAGGGAACAGAAGAAATAACATGATTTAGGTAACCAGCTATGACTATAAATTTATAAATAATCTAAACAAAAAAACCTCTACAAATAAAAGATTTTTAAAATGTATTATTCACTAAAGAATTCTGTAAGTAACCACTGAATAAATACTTTGCATGTTCACATGAAAAGAAAAACTCCAAAATGTATCTAAGGAGTCACTATGAGTTGTTTGTTCAGATGTACTGACTCAGTGATTTATTTTTTTTTTTTTTAACTTTCCCCTTAAACTACATCTATACAAATGGAAATGTGAATTCTGTACTTTCTAATGCACTATCTTGGTGGATTAGTTTGGTTTTAGGCAAGTTGCAGGAGTATCTGATGCAACATTTACATCCACAAAAAAGAAAATAAAAAAGAAGAAATACAAAGTCACCAAAACTATTATAGACCTGACTTTTACAGAACATTTCAACCCTGCTGAATGCTTACATCCTCTCAGCTGTGTCCTTCCAATTTCTTTGCCAGCCCTTTTCTTCAAATACATACATACCTTCACCCAAGCAAGCAGATCCCACTGACCAACATGACTGCAGTTACTAAGCACGTTTCTTTCCTATGATTGCTTGAGTTGCCCAAAAATTTTGCACCTGACAAATCATGGCCTGCTTTTCTCAACTAACTTGTTTTTCTGTTGCTGTTCAGTCTTTAGAGATCTTACTCTTTAGAGAAATTAGTTATGGTAAAGAATGAGAAAAGAAAGAGGGAAATGCAACTTAAAGGAGTGCATGCTTTCTGCTTAAGCTCAAAGAAAGAAACCCAAACTCTGAAATGCAGTTTGAAGGTGAAGAGAAAAAATCCTGTGTTGTGTCTCTGGAAACCAGAAAACAAGTGACACTTCGCAAGTCGTCCTATCTCAGACAGAAACAGCATGGATGAAGCTGGCCAGTCCACTTGCACTTCCCTTTCTGAAATCACTAATAAAGTTTGAGAGGGGTTATTTTTAAAGCAGCTCTTAGAGTGTTCCAGCTCACTACTGTCAGCTTCAGATCTCAAATGTAATTTGATTTATAATTACATTTTAAAAACTAGCATTAAAATAACATTAGAAGGGTCATAATCTGAACTTTTTAATAGTTAAGCACGTAGCATAAATTTAGAAATGGATCTCCAACAGGATTCATCTGGAACATATTCTGACCGGAATTCCTTCCTTCGACCGTTTCAGTACTCTGCTGAAGCTGGTGTGCCAAGAAGCCACTGAGGAGCCCCATATTTCAGTGCTGTTTCAGATGTAAACAGGCTGAGATACACTGTTGGATGTTTGTTAGTCAAAGTCTTTGCTTGCACTTTAGTCAGGCCCATGCTCGTACACGCAGATGGGTGAGAAAGTGCCAGAGAATGTGGCATTAGGCTTCTGCACTGAAAAGATGTACGTTGCATCCCTTGCAACACCCAGTTGTCTCCATTGCTCCTGAGCTTTGGAGTGGCTTTAATTTTCCCAGCCTCTGTGGCACAGATTGATTTGGGGGTGTTAACTTCTAGGAATTACTCAAACGGGTCAAGTTATGCTTGTCCCAGCCAAAACGCACGTGCGGTGAAAAAGCAGTGGTCCCAACAACTGCTACTGCGTGGGTGTCAGCTGAGAACTACCTGTCCTCCCAGCTGTGCAAACAGCTCAGCCTGGCATTCAGTGAATTTCACAATATCATGCCCGTAGCTGAAGCCTGGCACCTCCTGAACACAAGCTGGGGTTCAGATGGGACACAGGCTCATCGCAAAATTCACCTTCTTCTCTAACTCCAACCTTCCGACGAGGAAACTTCCCAACTAATCAGTTCCACAGTGCTGCCTGACTACAACTTCAGAGGCAAAAGACAGACAAGGAATTCAGTTTCTGAATGCTAGTGCTAAAGTAAATGATCTAGTTAAAAAAAAAAAAAAAAAGGAAAAAAAAAAAAAAGAGGCTGTGCCTTAAAACCAAGTTTGAAATTTTATAGGCTTTTACTCCATAATTTGTACTTGAGCCTTCTGTTATTTTTAAACAAATCTAATTTCTTACAGCTGTGAAATTTACATTTTAAGAGTGTCTAGTGGCCATGTGCATTAATTACTTTATTGTAATATTTTAATGAGTTTGGGGTTCAACTCTGAAAGAATCCTGCTGAATCCTTGTTTCCCCACAGAATTACACTAGAACCTGATTGAATCACAACGTCACACACCCCGATCCAAAACCTGATGGACTTGCACAATATTTTCAGTTCTCTCATGAAGTCCCCAAACTTTAAAACTGGGTCCAAATTTTAGGACTTCTCACCAAACTGAGCACTACCTTAAGTCAGGAGCAGAGCTAGGCTTTGAGGAAATTTGTATTTAGAGCTGAACTTGCTGGCTGAGCCTGATCTGAATGGAAACAGGTAGTAAAACACAAAATTCAGCTGTGACAGCTAACATTTGGGCCAATCTTGTTCTTACTGACACTTATGCAATGATGCAAATGCTTCCATCTTAGTATATATGACATAAATACATTTAGGGCTAAAAGATTAAACCCCCAAAGAGTACCTAAGCTCACCAGGGAAGATTGGAAATGCACTACTGGAAGATTTCCACTTTGTGCAAAATAGCTGAAGAGCATTACAATATCTATACTTCTGCCACGGTATTCCCTTTATGGATTTTGGTGGTTTGTGTCATACTAAATTATTTCTTCTTCATCTGTGAGTGTGCATAAGTAGCGGTGGGAGATAAGTAAAATGAGACTGTTTCTTCAGGCAGTTTTCAGCCAGGACTTAGTGTCTGTGCTCGCAATGGTGCAGGTCTAACAACTCATTCCTGGGGACCGAGGCAGAAACCTTCAGACCACTGAGGATCTCTGCAATTTGAACCGAAGAGATGAACCTTCGTACAGCCATCTAAACGCACTTTAATTCCCTGTGAATATGCTAAAGATGCAAACACGTAACACACTGAACAATGGGTTCAAGTACGAAGACAGATAAATGCAGGGAAAGTGGGACCGCCTGAGTTAACTGTGGCGACAGTGAGAGGTTCATCATTTGTCAAGTGCAACTGCACACGCTGCACCCAGGGAGGCACGTCTGCCAACCTGACCATTTGTGTCCACAGCTCTCACCTCTCTTCGCTAGGGCAAATGCAGAATGGTAACTTCAGTGAACCACTCAGCTTTTAAAAAAGCATGTTTTTAAACCACTTACAATAAGAGCAACAGTTATTATTCAGAACATGCTTTTTATCAGATTGAAGATAAACTTTATTATAACTGGTGGAGATGGTATCAATGATTTGTGGTCTATGAGAATTCTGTAATGAGAAATGGTAATCTGTCTTGGGGCAAACAATATTGTTCTGTTTACTATGCAATTAACAATATTAAGTCGAGATTCTATAACTGATAGCTGAAAATAGGGGTGGCTAGGAAGAAACTGGAAGCACTGGAAACTTTCACAGGACAATTATCTGAGGACAATAAATTATTTATGGTGCTTTAGCCTGACATTCTCTTCCATCCTCACAAAAACGTTCCTCACTGCAAAAGTATCCAGACTGTAAGCAGTTTGGGGCAAAGCCAGAATCTCCTTGTCACAAGTACTGAACGTACAGGATAATGAAGTGATTTCATTTTCAGAAAAGAAGCGATAAAATCACCAAAAAAAAAAAGCAAACCCAAAACAGTTTTACACTGGAAAAGGTATGATAATGAACTAACAGAAAGGACAAAAAGAGAAGTGAAACCTAATCTCAGATGCCTGGCATTTTTGGTGTAAAATAAAGACAGAGTAGCCCCCTTCGGTTAATTTCTTCTTTAATTTTATCGACTGAGTCGCACACCTTTGTGTGACTGAAACCCTGTACTTCTTGTTTACTCTTAGATCAGCCTTAAGCAACCGCCATATGGAGCTGCAACCACCACAGACACAGCAGAAAGAGTCCTTAACTAACGGTCAGAGTAAATTGTATTGGGAGGCAAGTGGGGCCACTTTTCATGTGGCTGGTTAAGGCAAGGGCTGACCTATAACGGGGCTTCTCTGTAAAGCAATACAATTTTTACTTCATGTTATAAAGTACCGAACCATAAACATGACTGACCACAGAAACCTCACTGCCTTTTCCTATTCTGTTCCTTAGCCTCACACATGCAGTCCAGCCCTTTTTAGCCCCGATTCTGCAGGTTTTGAGGTTACCTCCACGGGAACTCAGGCCGAGCTACGGGACAGCACTTTGGCAGCGAACGAGCAAGAACCATCCAGTCCTAGGCTCTGTCTTGCTAAATTGATCTTAAAAAAAAAAAAAAAAAAAAGAAGTGGCAACTACAGAAATCTCAAACACATGTATATAGACTTAACAACAAGCATATGTTTGGGAAGCAATTTCCTTGACTTTGCACTATAAATAATAAGCCTCACTATCCTCTCTTCCTCTTCCTAAATAATGTCAAAACTAGCCGATTCCATTTGTAGCTCTCTGGAAATGCGATGCTCCACAGAGAGCCCCATTGCACCCAGCAGGCAAAAGCCACATTTAAGAGAGCGTGACGCAGCAGCGCTCTGGCAACCAGGACGCTGCTCTGAAGTGCCTGCTCCTGCTCCTGGCAGCCTCACAGCCCCTCTCCTGCACCTCTCGCCCTTCAGGATCGGTGCCTTAAATTCCCAGATACCACCGGATAATAACGTCTGGCTGATCCAGAAGATTAGCAGCTTATTCCACCTTTGTTCTCTGCCTTCTTTTTAAGATGAGCAATGAATGACACCACAGCAGGCATAACCCTCCGGCACAAAGGCTAACAAAATCGTAGGATGTTTTAAGGAATGACACAGAACTTAACAGAGAGTTTTAGAAGGGTATTCCTACACAGAATCGCCACATCAAACCCAAGGCAACCTGGAAGGGCTCTCAAATTCTCTTTACTTTCCTGAACACCACAAAATCAGCATCAAATGTCTGCAAGAGCAACCTCTTTAAAACTGATAAAAATACAAACAGTTTTAATAAAGTGCATAGTAAATTTGGGGGCTTCCTTTGCCCAAGATAACACCGAATCAAAGAGTTTCACAGCAATAAAATAAACACATACAGTAAAATTAAATGGTAGGGAAAGAAATGATGGGAGTATAAAACTTCATGTTCCCATGCATAATATGCCGGTGATTGGTGGAAGTTACGCCCAAACTTCTACTTTTTAAAAAACTACTGTTCTGAGAAAAAATGCTCAATAATTGGTACTTATAGGGCTTAATTCCTTTTTCTGATGAGGTCCTGGGTCTGTCATTGTTCATCACTATTGTTGAAAATTTACTCCCAGATTAAGAACTTCTCCCACACTAATAAACAGGTATAATAATTTTCTCCAGAGAGCAATTTTTTTCTTTCAGTAATTAGCCTACTTAAATATTTTAATGGAACTGCTGACGTACAATAGCACAAAAGGTCTTCTGACCATAATGTAAAGTGAGAGATGAGATTCCTAAAAACTTTTGTGTGAAGGAGGTCTAGGGTTTACAAAACCTATCAAGCAGACAGCTCACAAACTATTTTTAAAGGTCATAAATTAGGTACTCTCTTAAATGTAATTCAATCACCCACCGTTATAGTAGCTTGATTCTATTAGTTGTCCTATGCATTTTACAAAACAGAACTCCATTAACATTATTCACTTATAGTTTCCCTCTATAAGTGGATATTCTGCTCAACAGGCTTTAAATAGATTTTTTTTTTTCCCCTGAAATTGCTATTAAGCATACTTTTACTCAAAGGGCAAAGTAGGCATAGGATTATGCTTGTACTTCATGCAAAGGATACATTTTCAGCAATCAGAACCACATTCCTATGAAGTAAAAATACTCTATATAAGCCGATTGTTTCTATCCCTCCTAACCTTGCTCAATAAGGACTCTATTCTGATCTTTTGAGTTACACACAAGTTTTCCAATTTGGCTGAAAAAAGGTATCTTGTTGGGCAGCTTGATGAGCATATTCTGTGTCTCGAATTCTGACCTTGGCATGTTCAAGGTGGATCTCAATTATAAGACGCTGCTCAGAGGGGGAAAATATTTAAATTTAAAAAAAAATAAAAAAATCAGGATTTATTTTACTTTCTCCAGCTAAAGAATGCAGTATGGAACTCCTGCTTTTACATACCTTGCTTTAGTAACCCAGAGAAAATATGAACCTTGATAAAGAGACCACAACACATATATAGCCATAAGTTTTTCAGAGCAGTTTACCTAGCTATACCTACCTACCATAGCTATATTTCAGCTTCATAAACGTCTACTACAGACCATTCATCTCTGATTTCATGTTGATTTCACTGTGAATAAATATGCCCTCAATTCTCACAATTTAGATGACTCTGCTCTGAACAATATTTAAAAATACACAAGTACACGCAGAGGAGCATAGCCCTGGCAAAACCACATATCCCATAGCCAGTCTCCAAGGATGGTAGCCACCTCGTGATGTTGAGCCGCACGCCACAATCTGACACCCAAAAAGACCTTGACCCATTGCAATGGTGTAGTTGCAAGAGCACAATCTGTACCTAAAAATGTGTATGTTTAGAGAGCCAAACCCTGCCTCAGCTGGTTACCACATTCTATGTTCACGTCTAACTTCTTAAAACAGGACAGATGGCAGAAATCATACACTGTTGTTCTTTTCATTGGCCATGCCAATCCCAGATAATCAAGTCAGTCAGTCACCAGCAGATACTCTTTTCTCAGAGGAAAGGGTTGAATTTCATCTGACCACTGAGCTTCAGCTTGCACTTGAGGTTCTAATTTTCTTCTGGTCTTAGCCCATTTCTGTCTCGCTCTGGCACACACTGCCCTAGTAAGTACATTTATTACCTCAGTAATTCCTCTGGGGGCTGTCTTACTTTCACTTTATATCTGGACTCACATAAGCATCTCCCCATTTTACAAGGAAACATTTATTAGCCTCTGATAGGAGTTTCCTGTTCCATCATGCCGAATCCCATTGTCTGTTACTCTTCAAAAGCAGGCTAACAAGTTGCACGCTGCTGGGCGGCTCTCGCTGGTGGCGTACGTATGTGGGCACAGAGAGGGCACATGGGGGAAGATCAAACGTTCAGGGTTTTCCTCCAGTCCTGTTTGCAAACCCTTCTTCAGCTGATCACACACACAGTCAGAGGGGACCCTGACATTGTGGTAGTATCCGCCAGACACCAGTGGCACTGGCTGGCCCAGCAATTTCTCGGGTGCCCCGTTCACACTCCTTGTTCACACCCTTGGGACTGGTGCAGGAAAGGACCATGAAGGTCTCCTTCACCTAAGGATTACTCACAGAGGTTGATCTTACTACTTTGGGACACTTGAACAGTAAAGGGTAAGTCCATAACATCACAAAAATAGGGATTTCTGCTATTATTCCTCCAGTTCCCAGCTAATTATCTTACTTGAGAACTGTTCATGGGGTTTTTCCCCACAATTGTGGGTCATCACTGCATATTCCTGTTCCCCCAGGTCCACCCTGCAAACCTTCTCAGTGTAGCAACTATCTAGTAGAGCCAGTACTGTCAAAAAAAACTGTTCAGCCTTCCACAGTGTTACACAGGAAACTTTGGCCATAATCCCCGCCAACCACAGCACAGATCTTCAGAGGAGGTAAAAACCTATGAACGCCACAACATAAAATTACATAGATTTACCCCAGCTGAAGATCTGGACCCACCCTAAGGATAAGAAAAAGATTTCAATGTGTAGTCTGTTTTACTAGAAACCATGCAAAGTCTCTCATCCATATCAGCCTGCTATTTTTCACTTCTATGTAACCAGACAACATTTGTATTCAGCTGCTCTCTTATAAATAAAAAACATTTTTACATGGGTGGACTGGAGTGGCTTTTTTTTTTTTCTTCCCCTCTTTCGGTTCCCATTATTTTATATATTACACACATGTTCTGTCAACGAAGCTCACTTTGTTATCTGAAACATCTGTGGTACCCTGCTGTGGAGAAGGCCAACACTGCTGCTGCTGTTGCTGCCTGTCTTTATTAGCCACTGATTTGCTGATGTAGTCCTCCGACGGCGTGCAGCGCTCCGCTTCGCCTCCCGAACACCGGGGCTGCGCCGCAGAAACAATGGGATTCTGTGAACTGGCAGAGAGGTCCTGTTGGTTCACAATATGGCAGTTACCATCTCCACGAAGACACGAAACCCAGGTTTCATCTGTGCGTTCATGCAAGCACATATTATATTTTCATATCTCTAAAGAAATGTATGGGAGTTTGTACGTCAGCTGAAAGGATAATGTCCTTGCAAAGAAGGTGCGAACTCATCAGAATGAGAGGATCTCCTACTCGAGGCTCCCACAAGGTCTGGCTGTTGAGCAGCCAGAATACTTCTTATTTTTTCACCAAGTGAAAAGCTACCTGGATTGATCTCTTTTAACCTTATTTTCAGGGGCTTTTTACCATCATAGTCCTGACACGCTGCACAGTCCCATCAAACTCTCTAGGATGTACTGTTACTGTAAAGATTATTACCTAAGGTACAGAAGAAGTATGGATTTCTTATGGAGACATGACAAGATGTTAACAGATCATCTTAAAGATGAAAAATCTGTCTACGTTTCTTAAATAACATTTTTAGAGATAAGATATTTGGGTCACCTGATAGGAAGTAAAGCTCTTTGTATGCATTTTATACATTTACTTTCTGCCGACAATAGCACCTTGGTAAAATCAGCTTAACCATTTCCCCTCTGAAAAAATCAAAACCATCTTATCTTCATATGGATTTCTTACGCATCAGATGAGCGAAATATATACTCCATTAAAGAATCTGAGAAATATGATTGTTAAACCACAAAACTTAACAAGAACATTCAGGGGAAGATGCAAGAACAACTCACGAAAACACTCACATGGACCAGATTTCCAGCTGATGGTGTTCCTTTGTGGGTCTACTGTTTTAAGAAACTGCTTTCTAATACAAGAAAACAAGAATTAAAGGCACTTCCTTTAAAAAAAAAAAAAAAAAAAAAAAAGATTTATCTATGACATAAAAACCTGAGCTGAGTTCTGAGTCCCGTAGGTAAACTCAAACCAGCTTTTTGTACGTTTTTCCTGATCTCCCAAGGACTCCGGGCATGATTCAGAGAATAATTACGGTATGAAAACATCATGCCACTGCTGTCACAGATCCTTTACATACAAGTCAGTGTGCATGTGTGTCCAATTCAAGATTCAAAATTGAAGACTTATCTGGATATAATTATAAATGAAAATAAAACACAGCTTTTGAAAAAAACAGCCCATTTTCTTTATAAAATAATTGATCACCTAGCCCCAGTAGGAAGGTTCAAAAGTTACCATATAATGAAGTGCTAGTAGAAAGCAGCTTGCTGTATCTTTCAGGAGCAAGACCGTGATGACAAGAAAAAAGAATCATGAAAATAAATGCCACAAAGGCATCTCTCTCCTCCTCACCTTCCTTTAGCTTGAAGAATTACTTACTTTCAACTTCGTTTTATTTATATTACACAGCATTAGCACCCCCAAACCAGCTAAATTCTGTGCAAACATGGAAAGGATCTTTCCATATTTAAAATCTGAACCCCATTTCCCATGGCGTGAAAATACCTGAGATATCATGACAGAATATCACTAGTATCCCAAATAATCTTCGCATTGCCCAACTAATAACTTGGTGTACAGTAGAACAAGCTTCAGACCTGTTCTCTAGCCAATTCATCCTTTTCACCCCTATTCAACAGGGAACTGATCTGATAGTCACAGGTTGTCCCCCTACTCCAAGTGTACCTTCAGAGAGAGGAAGGAGATGGGGCACTGTTGCTACCGCCACCGCTTCCCAAGGATTGACTTAGAGATGGCATTTCTAATCCTCTGGAGGCCAGTGAAGTCACAGATGCTTTCCACTACCAGAGGAGTACAACGTACCTGAGCAATAGCAAGGATCTGATCATAAACTTACAGGATTGTTCTTATTTGGGGGAAAGTGAAAGGAAGGAATAAAATTAATGTATAGGCATAAACAAGCCCAAAACTTGGAAGATGAACTGAAAAGACAATTATCTTTATAAATTTTAAAACTGCAAACAGATTCATGCAGGAAAATTTTCCATCTCTCCAGATCCTTCTGCTGGACATATGCAGAAGAAAGCTTCAAGTTAGCGTATTTCCTTATATGAAGCTTTTTCCTAGTATATTTATGGTTGGGGGGGGAAAAAAAGTGCAATGCTGCATTGGAATGGTAGTAATTTCTCTTTTACCCTTTGTGTATTGTCACCATCTATTGTTATGCAGTTTTTTAACATTCATCTGAATATTTCATCCATGCAAAAATTAGTCCCAGCATCTTTTTTCTGCATATTGTTTGGTGGTCATTGCTTCACAACTGCAAACAATCCTCTATTGCTATTGAGTGCTACAGTCAGGCTTGTTTCACGCTGGAGGTTAGAATCTGATCCTAAGTCCATTAAATCACAGAGTCTTTTTAAAGTTTAATCTTGAGAGGATTTGGGTTGTAAACAAAGGACACTATACATGGGGAAAGAAACAACAGAAAACTATGAACTTATGACTCTAATACAACCCCAAGTTCAAATTTTGTGTGTGATTTAGCAAGAAAACTCTGAGCTTTCAGCAGCTGCGCACACGCCCTGGCATGTGGGCAAAGCTAAACTGAGCATTGATGCTCACATCCAAAACACACATATGGATCCCATTTTACTATAGACGTGATTCTTCATGTGCAAAACATGTGTATGACTGGTTTTCCTTGGCTTTTTAAGATGTGCTTCTTTTGTGGGGGCTGGGAGCAGAGAAGTAAATAAATAATTTGTGTGGTACTTGAATACATGTTACCTACGGAGAGAACAGCCTGGGATTCAAGGCCAGGTAAAAAGCCTGTACTTCAGCTGAAAGTATCAATTTCAGCAAACAACCAAATGCCAACAGTGAGAAACTTAGTCCACTATACAGCTTCTGCAACACGTTAATCTATCCCACTCTGTAATTGCTAGATAGGAAAGGGAAAAAAGGGCTCCAGATGCTAATAACTTGGAAGTGGTAATTAGAGAAGTCCACATTACTGCTGCGAGACTCCCATCTTCCCTTGATTGCTAAAAAGAAAATTTTGTCCAGTGGGTCTCCTTCTCACTTCCAAAACATGCAGCACTTCTGGGTTCCTAAGCTGCATCTCCTTCTCACTGAACACATCCACCGGAGCTCGACTGGGTCGGGAAAACTTTTTTTACCTTCTCCAACATTGGAGGATGCCATATTTCCCACAGAAAATGTAGGAAAGCATTCAAAATATCACAAGGTGACCTAACAGGGAATTCCAACAAGCCCCAACTTTTAGCTATACAAGATCAAAATTGCCTCCTGCAGTCCCAGTCCAAGTGTGACAGAGAAGAAGAGAGTCTGCCCCCTTTACTTTCAAAGGTAACCAACAACTTTGAAGGCTTGTTGAGCGTTTAGAAACTCTGTGACCACAGAGACAAAGTAAGTCTGGAAAGGGTCTGAACATCGCATGAGAAAGTAAAAGGAGAAATACACTTATCACAAAGAGGGAATGCATTTGTATTATTGTATTGAAATAGCACAAGGCTACAATGACAGGCTATAAATTTTCCTCTTGGACTGTAACCAATATTTTCCATTTCAAGTAACAACAATGTAAGAAAGAGAGACTCAGAATTAATAGAAATTATGGACATAAATTGATAGGTACTTAGGTGAAAAAGAACCTCAAATTTGGGTATCATTAAAAGAGAAAAGGTTAACTAACCCTTTAAGCAACCCTTGGATCCATTTACACTGCTGACAAACCGACCAAAAAAAGTACACTTAGATTTTACCAATGATGTCCATCTTTATAGCTCTCAGATTCATGGCCCAGAATGTTACAGTAAATTCCTGGCAGTGAAAAGCATACTTTTTTATCCCTGAAACTTAACATCACACATAACACTAAACCTAATCTATGACTCCAAATAATAATAGCAGCAATAGTATCTACGTGGTTCTGCAGTGATGAGAATTAAGTTGCAGAAATGTCCCAACTGTACCCTTTTTTATTTGATATGTCATTTCATTAAATAACCATGAATTATTGAATATTAATAATTTGAAATCAGTGATGTGCCTTAAGATATACATTCACAGACTATCAGTATTTTTCTTAACCTTTCTGTTGCTGTAACTGGCTATTGAAACATTGGCTGCTTGCTTAAAAAAAAAAAAAAAAAAAAAAAAACCACAACAAAAACAAACCCAAAAAACTAACAAACAAGCAAACAAGCCAGGATTGAACAGGAAGGCGACGGCTAGCGAAAGCCAACGTACATTACCAAAGCTGGGTCCAGAGATGAACAATCTCTCCTCCATTTTAAGACCCAATTCTACATTTGTTTAGTGCATGTAAATCCCTGGGATTTTCTAACAGCTCCATTGAACCTTGGGAGATAAGTCTTATAACTGAAACTAAAGTTGACAAGTCCTTTTTCTTCCCTGCACAGACTTCTAAAAGAGACAGACTGTGAATATTGTATAAAATAAAATCAATGCAAAGTTATTTAGCACAGGTGTTCCTCTTATTGTGCTGCATTTGGAAAGCCCACACATTCAGCACACCTTCAATCCACACACCCAGCTGCGTGAGGTGGTGGTCTATTGTTAGTGTAGAGGTTTGCAATAAAAAGCATGAAGTAATATTGGCAAGCTCAGGAGCTATTTTTTTTTTCCTTATGATGTCTCCCTGCATCTATTTATCTAGTTCTCCTTGCTTTGTTTCTGCTTTTATATTCAGCATATTCAAAAAAGGGTCAGAATAAGTTTTAGAGATGTAATGCCACGCTCGAGCCTTTTGAACACTAAGAGAAAACCTCAAAAGGTTGACGCGTAAGGGAACAAAGATATAAGGATAGCTTTGAACCTGAGGGGCTCTCTCACTGTAAGCAAGTGCATTGCCAGCATGTCACAGGTGTACACCACATGAGCATGTGAAAAAATAAAATGCGATTGTGAAGGGGTGTGATGCTGACGGGTCCGAGTCCAGAATGCATTAATCCCAGGGTGAATGTGTGCATCTGTTAGATATTTATGTAGTTCCTACTAGTAGTTTGTACAGATATCTAAGCAGGTGAACGTCAACAGCTTTGAAACCATATGTTAAAGGGAGGCTGCGAGATGCTCTGAGGAGGCTATCAGGCATTACGGCTCTGACAAGGGAGGGCAGACACCTCCTGACTCTAATATTGCCCTGGTTGGTCGGGACCCCTGGGCCAACTCCTGCTGATTGAGCTGCGCGACACTGGGGCAAACAACTGACTCTTCCTCTCCATTTCCCCATCATTGAACAAGAGATACTAAATATTACTATAAAATGACAATTTTATTTCTTCCCTCTCTAATTTCTAGCCATGGGGAGGGGGAAGAGACAGTGTTGTGGTGTTGGGATGTTTTTTATTTGTTTGGGGGATGGGTTGGTTTTTTTATTATTATTCCAAAGGTTTGTATAAAACACAGTTCTGTTAAAAAAACAATGTATAGATGCTGGCTTGAATTTGTAAGGTCGAGATCTGTCTCCTGGTAGCTACAGAACATGCTATAATGAAGGACAACCAAGTCCTGTTCCTTTGTATAAATCAGTTTGTTTTATTCTTGGTTATATATTTTAATTTCGAGTCACTCGGACTCAGGAATGGTATGAATCTGAACTTGGATCATCCCATTTCCCAGGACAGTCTCCTGACCACCAGACCGTACACCTGGTAAGTACATATCTAAGCACAGTTGAATCCAACGTATTTTCAGGAAGAAAGAAAAAAAATCAGCTTTAAGAAAAACAATGCCCTTCCCCAAAGTGACATTTTGTCTATAATGTTTACTTTCTCTACTAAATATCCTCAGCAAGGAACTGTGAGAATTCATTCATCTTTGAATGAATTTATAAAACATGCTGAGAGGTCTCCGACTGAAATGTGTGAATTTTTTTCATGATTAGAACAGAGTACTAGAATCCAAAAATTGTCAGTTTACACACCACTTTAACCTAGACCACTCAGTTTCTGCTACCATACATGACTTTCAGCAAATGAAAGGAAAACTGTTTTCACATTGAATGCTGAGCTTCTAAAGGAGGTCTGTTAGGAAAATTTTCCTTCAAATTAAAATTTTCTGTAAAATGGAGAAAACAAATCTCTCAAATCCCCTCCACTTCAAATAGCCTAGCAACTACCTTGAACCTTCAATGGTTCAAGTTACTCTCTAAGGGAATCAAAAACTAGCTTTGGAGTCCTACAAGACCCTGTTGCTAGAGGAGTAATTCCACCTTTGAAAATCTTGGTGCAACTAAGTGAATTTATCA